>NW_022196903.1:19716642-19717499 GCF_008632895.1 Mastomys coucha | reverse complement strand
CAGGAACCAACATCTGTCCCAACACTGGGAGTACCTGGGACCAGTGGGACCAGGCACACAGGAAGTCCACCAGCAGAGTGGCTCAGGTTCCTTCCTGTCTGTCTGGGCTGGGGTCCAGAGTATACCTTAGGCACAAGTTCTGCAGCCAGTCCCACAACACCAAGAGGAACCTCCACTCCCAGGTGCTCTGACACACCCAGGATCAGAGGTAAGCAGGAACCAACATCTGTCCCAACACTGGGAGTAACTAGGACCAACAGGACCAGGCACACAGGAAGTCTGCCAGCAGAGTGGCTCGGGTTCCTTCCGGTCTGTCTGGGTTAGTGTTCTGAGCAGACCTTGGGCACAAGCTCTGCAGCCAGTCCCACAACACACAGAGAAAGACACACTCCCAGGTGATCTAACAAGCCCAGGACCCCAGGATCTCAGGATCACAGAGTCAGCTTGACTCTGATGAGTTCTGACACAACCAGGATCACAGGAAGGACAGGCTCCAGTCAGATATAGCAAGGGCAGGTAGCACTAGAGTTAACTAGATGGCCGGGGGCAAGCGTAAGAAAATAAACAACACAAACCAAGGTCACTGGCCATCATCAGAACCCAATTCTCCCACCATAGCAAGTCCTGGACACACCATCACACCGGAAACGCAAGATTCAGATATAAAATCACTTATCATGATGATGATTCAGGACCTTAAGGAAGACATAAATAGCTCCCTCAAAGAAATACGGGAGAACTCAGGTAAAGAGCTAGAAGCTCTTAAAGAGGAAACACAAAAATCCGTTGAAGAACTACAGGAAAACACAATCAAACAGATGAAGGAAGTGAGCAAAACCATCCAGAATCTAAAAATG
>NW_022196903.1:19715753-19716112 GCF_008632895.1 Mastomys coucha | reverse complement strand
CAACAAATCCACACAAACCTAATTCTACCTCTTATAACAAAAACAACAGGAAGTGACAATTACTTTTTAATATATTAATTTGAAAATTAATATTACCAACACATCCTAATCGCTTAAAATCCAATAATATGAGGAATTGGAAATTTGTTGATTGTCATCCAATGACCTTTCTGATTTGGTAATTGGAGAAATAGGTCCAATACTGTACAATCTATATACACTGTCAGCTTGTTTGTTTGTGACAGTGTCTTGTTGTGTACAACATATGGGTCTTGAAATCTTGCTTCTCCTATCTCAGCCTTTCTATTAGTAGTATTGTTTATTTCATGATTTTACACTATACTATGGTTTTCAGAACA
>NW_022196903.1:19686572-19714762 GCF_008632895.1 Mastomys coucha | reverse complement strand
AAAAAAAAAAAAAGAGTAAGGTGGACATCCATAGAGGGAGACATCCAATGTTGACCTCTGGCCTACACACACACACACACACACAATGTTTTAAATGACATTTAGAAATTTGTCTGTTATGTAGTGAAGCTCATAAACATTTTAGAAGCCAGAGTATCAAGAGTCAGACAAAGTTTCAAAAACACACTCTTAGGACTTTTGTTGGGCAGGATCCTCCTTCCACAGCTAGAGTCTAGACATCTAGAACTTTATCTTAATTTTTATAGTTTCATAATTAAATGGTTACATCACACCTTCATACAGAACTCTAACAATTACCAATGAGCACAAATAGTAAAGTGAAAGCATTATTTCATAAATGAGTTATTGATTATAATGGCTATTCCTGGTTGTCAACTTGACTATATCTGGAATGAACTACAATCCAGAATTGGAGGGCACACTTGTGATCCAAATCTTGAGGGTGGAAGAAACAGGTTTTGACCACCAGGATCTTGGCATGGAGATCTTGAGGCATAATGGCCATGAAAAGCTTAGGCCCAGGCAAGGTAGTATCCCAGGAGACTGAGGCAAGGATACCTCTGAGTTCAAGATCAGTCGGGACAATGCAAGTCTCAGATCCAGGCGTAGTGGTACATATCTTTAATCTGGGCCACACTTTCTGCTGGAGGCCTACATAGGGACATTGGAAGAGGGAAGATTCATTCTTTTTTGACTGTTTGCACTTAACCTACTTTTACAGAAGAAGACCAGCTCAAACAGCTAGCTTCCTGGGACTGAGCAACTACTAGATTCTTGGCCTTGCCATCCACAGCCGCCCATTGTTGGACTACAGACTGTAAGTCATCTCAATAAATTCCCTTAATATATAGAGACATTCCACATGTTCTGTGACACTGAAGAACCCTGACTAATACATTGACAGTACTCTGTTTTTAAATTCTAAGTGTTGGGAAGTTAGAGGGTTTCTACAAACAGCTTAGAGACCCATAGACTCCCACTGGTTATGTTTAAGAATATTGCGGAGCATGTGCTCTGTGTGAGAGACATGACATATCCCTCACATTAGCAGAGAGCTGAAGGAGGTTTGGGGGAGACAGATTCCACATAGCTATTGAGTTGTCAGAAGAAGAACACACTTTTAAAGGGGAGTAAGGTCTACTACAGCTCACTACAGCTGATGCTGTGCCACAATGCAGCCAGAACTTCCTAACAGAAGATGAACCCAACATAGATTTCTGTTCAGCTTGCTTCCCAATTCTGCATTTTGAACTCTTCCAAGATGGAGATATCTATTATAACTATTGGTCTCTTTTCATAGCATAGCTAATCAGGCAGTCTCCTACAATCCCTCAGCACTGTTGCTTTTGGAGTGGCTTGTCCCTTAGTAATCATGTTGGGTAGTATTTAGTGAGTTTTTCTTATAACTAAGCATTACACCAAGTTCTTTGCTTGGGCCTTCTGGGCAGGGATACAGCTTTATACAGTACAAAGACACTTAGGTGAAGGAACAAAAAGATTAAATCTACTTTCATTTCCAGGCAACTATGTGGTATTTTGGTGGACGGTTGCCTCCACCAAGATAACCGTTTCAGAGTTTCCAACCTGCACAAAGCTATTTTTTATCTTCTCTACATACAGTTCTCATTTAATTGCCACAGCCTTCTTGAAAGTTAGGTGACATGTGCTAACACTGTGACCATTTTCCAGGGAGGAGGGATAAATCAACAGGTTAGTTAAAATTCTACACAGTCGTTTAGCTAATGGGAAGACCAGCTAGTGTTTTAATGCAGACAGAGTTAAGCATTTTATGCTAGATGTTCTCAGAAGTGGGAGTGTGTTTGGGACCAGATACTTATTTGGCATAGTCACAGCCATTCTGCTCCTAGGAGAGCCAGAGATGCTGTGTCTCCCAATCAGGATGAGCGGTTGCCTAAATGATGGGAAGCAGAGGCACACTGGGAGATATCCCTGGGACTAGCAAGATTGCTTGTGATGGTTAGTTCTCTCAGGTACTTGAGCCATGCGAGTAACAGAGCTGAGAACGTATCAGTTTTGTGTTAGAGAACCTGAATATATAACACATCTTAGGGGTCACCTATGACCTTAGTTAAATTCCATTTCCCCTCTCTAAACAGGCGGGTATACAGGATTCCTGAACAAGAAGGAAAGGTGGGTAAAATTAAGGGACCTCATTCCGTGGGATCTGGTTTTCCATTCTTGCAGGGTAAAAGTCAACACTTTTCTACCCAGCTCACAAGCTGCTGTGAAAGTAGACTATATGAAAACAACAACTGGTCTTTGAGAAATATCTCAAGACTGGTAAAATGGTGTATGAGCAGGCCTAAAGCCAAAACTACTCAATCTGTGAGTTTAACTTTGTTAGCACTCCACTTTCATCTCTGCACCTGAATGCTGTTCATCATAATAAGCTGCCATACTGTTTCATTTACAAGAAGAAATCCTTTAAGAGCAATAAACAAGCCAGCTCATATTCTTTTGTTTTGTTTTGTTTTTGTTTTTTTGTTTTGTTTTGTTTGTTTTTGTTTTTTGTTTTGTTTGTTTTTTTGTTTTTTGTTTTTTTTTTTTTTTTTTTTTTTTTTTTTTTTTTTTGTTTTTTTTTTTTTTGAGACAGGGTTTCTCTGAGTAGCCCTGGCTGTCCTGGAACTCACTCTGTAGACCAGGCTAGCCTTGAACTCAGAAATCCACTTGCCTCTGCCTCTCAAGTGCTGGGATGAAAGGTGTGTGCCACCACTGCCCAGCCCAGTTAATATTCTTAACCTAACTTTAAGCTTTACCCAATATTTTTAAATCTTGTTTAATCTTCATTATAGATGTTAAGAGAGGTCTGCTTCTTGGTTAAACAGTGGGTGATGCTTAAATGGAAAGTATGTGCTCTCTTTTTCTTTCCCAAACAAATGAACAAACTTTGTGTCACATCGACTCACTCTGTGTAGTCATTTTAACTAAGAATGACTCCCATAGGTTCATATGTTTGACTACTCAGTCCCCAGTTGGTGAAACTATTTGGGAAGGATTAGGAGGTGTGGTCTTGTTTCCTTTTGACTACAAGTATCTACTGAGTTGTCAAACAAGAGTCAGGCAGAGACTAAGTAAACAGGGAAAAGCAGAAAGACTACTAAAGTATTTCTGAGAATATTCATGGTTTATTTTACATAAGAGCAAATTGCTAATGGTAAAGAATTTAGAAACAAACATATAACTATTACAAGTGAATACACAGCAATACAGAGATTTAATAACAACCATAACAAAGAGATATTTAAGATACTCCTAACTGAACTTTGAAAGAGTTAAGGGAAAACAAAATTCAAGTCAAGGGTTAGAGAGATAGCTCAGTGGTTAAGAGCACTGACTGCTCTTCCAGACGTCCTGAGTTCAATTCCCAGCAACCACATGGTGTCTCACAACCATCTGTAATGGGGATCTGATGCCCTCTTCTGGCCTCTTCTGGTGTGTCTGAAGACATTACTCACATACATGAAATAAATAAAACTTTTTTTAAAAAAAAATTCAAGTGAAGAAAACATCTTAAAAGATAGCATTGTATTTTTCCAAACGTTTATATCATATACAAAAAGACAGTTGAGAAACGCCCTCAAGAGGTGTAACTGGAAACCCTAAGGAAGAAAGATTGAAAATAAAAGCAAGAATTGAGACCTACATCAAGGAAATATTCCTGAACTAAAAGAAGATTTTAATGTAAGTATAAGACAAGCAACAGATGCCAGGGGGAAGTCACCACAGCTGCCAGTACAGAGACATGAACTAGCTTTACCAGTGGATTTTGCGGAAACAAGAAAATGAGTTCAGTTTTTTTTTTAATCTAATCATTTATAAGAGAAAACATGGCTTCATGTAACAGGTCTCCAAAGTTACGTCATCCAAATGCTCAAACTTTCAACACTTGTACCTGAGTTACCGGAAGAGTCCCACTAGAGACTGAATTGAACCAAATTATAAAAACAGAAAGAAGCGTGAGAAGTGGATTAGTAGAGGTCATTGGAAACATTCTACTATAGGGCTAATGACTGTATAAACACAGCGCCTGGATTACCAAGTAGAACCCTGCTGTTCTATGCCCTGAAATCAGAGCCAAGTCTATTAATATACTTTAGAGACAAGAGGGAAGTCAAGTGGTATTGGATGTCTCAGCTGGAGTAATGAAGGTGAAAGGGGATACCCTGAATGATGTAGCAAATACTGGAAGTTCAAGCATATCTACATGAAAGCAAATGCTGAGCAACACAAGCTTTTACTAACATCTGTAGAGATGCAGAGGAGACAGGAGGGGGAATATCATCTATTTTCCCCCATCAGGGTACTAATAGGCACTATACAACAAAACCAAAACCCAAGGGAGTTATGTATATTAGTGTTATCCACTCAATTAAAAAAACATCAGCCCTCCTAAATACTTAATAAACTACAATTAAAAACTGATGTCTAGAAAAATATTTTTTAAATGACCAGAGTATAGTTAAATCTTTCATATCCCAAATGTAAATGAACCTCATTGACTAAGAGATTAACATATATGCACATTATATTTTTACCTCTCTCCTTATTTTCTCTCTTTTGTGTCCTAGAATCCAAAGGATCCGGGAACTAACAGGACCAAAAAAGAAAAATCCAATGAAGAATCAAAGACTGGAAGAAAAAAAAAAGGAGATAAAGAAGTAAGAATGCATCAAGGTAAAATGAGACAGGGACCACTTCCACATTTTGTGGCCTGCTTGCTGTGGGGGAAGAAGTGAATTTATTTCTCAAAACCTTGTAGCATGACATAAAATCTTTTATGCAAAGTACAGAAGATTGAGGGGAAGAAAGGTGGGACTGTTAGATTTTAGGAGAGACAGGCAATGAAATGGGTAGGTAGGATGAGACACTGTGTAGGGGAGGCCTCAAATGTGGGCCGGTAGGCATGATGATGCTACTGGCTATGGGACTGCTGCAGAATGTACGAAGTAGGACAGTGCTGGGATGTTGGCAACATCCTATGCAAACACACAAGTAAAACAATGTTTCCAGAGCCTGGTCCCAACCCCTTTCCTAACCTTATCATCTGGGAAGTTGTTAGAAATTCACAGTTAGGTCTTACTCTAGACTCTGATAAGCATCAGAAACTAGGATTGGTGGGGGTGGGAGGTGGGGGGATGGTTGAGGGGGTACAGTTTGGGACAGGTATTGGCTGAGGTCCAGCATTCTCTCTTTGAATAAACCTTCAGAGGACTCTAGTTCCCTCCAACGTTGGAGAGTCAGTGTTTTGGAAGATATCTGGGTTACTGAGTTACTTAGAAGTAGATTTAAAGTGTTGAGAAACTCGAACAGAGTAGGGACAAGTACTTAGCCAATCAAAAGAAGATAGAATTTGGTGGCTAATTTTCCACAAAAGAAACAACAGAGAAAGTGACTCCAAGGGACATTTTGGGGAAAGAATATGAATGAGTAAAGAGATTGAGTGCTGAACGAAGAATCATTAGAAATAGATTTGTTTCACTTTTATTTGTTTGTAATATCATCAAAGATTTATAAAAGTAGTTATTGAATCAATTTCAGTCAAAATAATACGGTTAAGTTTGTAACTTCTTTCCATTTTACCCCTCCCCACCCCGCAAACAAAGCAATGACAGCTTTTTGCTGTTTGGTTAAATTAGTAAGATGTAACCATGCTAAAAGTAATTTCAAACCTAAAGGTTCAGGGGGAGACTTGCAAGCACAAAGCGCATCTGCTAGAGTAAACAAGGAGACTCGAAGGCAGTTTCCTGTTCTAGTCAGGTTTACCTAGTCCTCTCTTAAACAGCCCATAAGAGGGGACAAGACTTCTCAATAGAAGCCAGCCAGGAGGGCTCACATGGGTCTAATGATGACAGCAGCCCCAGAAGCCTTCTGTGAAAGGAGGGAATGAAAAGCACCAGGAGCAAGGACATGGTATGAAAGAGGGAGGCACCTAAGAGCTGGCAAAGATTTAACCATGCCCCATCGGAACGCATTTTCCTTCACAAAAACATAATTTGCTTCGTATTTCTAGTTGTCTAAATCACTTGTTTAAGTCTCTTTCTCCAGGCCGTTCTCCTTTCTGCAACCTTGGTCTTGTAACTTCCCAGTTACACAAAGCAGTTTGGTTTGGTTTGCTTCTCTCCCATAGTTTCCCTAAGAGTCTCTTTGCCAGCTCCCCAACACACAGCCAACACAAACAGCTATGCTCTTAGGATATGATGTAAATTCCACTGAATTTTCTCCCTCCCCCTCCCTTGGTGTGGAGCTGTTGTGAACGCTCCTGTCATACCTCTTGCTCACCAGGATTACACTATAATCATATGCACCTTTCTCCAGTCCAGTTTCATTCCAGGCTCTGACAACGCACTGGCTCCTTTATTACCTTATTTCTCCAGTTCTGTAAGTCAGTCTCTCACAGTCTCTATTGAGAATGCAAGTGCTGGAACACACTTAAGTATCATACAAGGGCACACGGTAGAAGGTTCTTTAGTTATTTGCTACTATTAGCTATGATTGTTTGAATGCCAGGTGGACTCTGAGTTCCTGCTACTTTGAAACAGTCTACACGATGCTGAGATATTCTGGGCCACACTCTTTTATGCTGTACTGATTATATTTCATCACAAGTGTCTCTGTCAGAACATGTAAAGGAACACACACACACACACACACACACACACACACACACACACACACAAAACAAAACAACCAGCAAAATCCTCCATTTATCTATGTGATGTAAGATTGTCATTAACCTCTGTCACCACCTGCTGGTCAAAAAGCTGTATGGCTCATGGATTAACTGGAAAAGGGAGGAGGCAGTGTTTGGGATGTTTCAACTATATTTGCATTACAGGATTATACTGTAGCAGAGAAAGGGCAAGTTGTTTAAATATAAAGACTCCTAAGATTATTTCTTTCTTCATTATAAGTTATACATTCTGTTTTATTTAACATTTTATACTACAAGCAAGGAAGCTCTTAGGCCCCAAAGTTATGTACACTATGAAATTTTAAGAGGCTGGGGAAGCCATATCATTACACTATTTACCCAGGCTTTCAAAACATGTGGATTAGTATGAAAATTCCACCCTGTACCGTTGTAAAAGCTTTTTATTATTTTAGGGAAGAATTAGGGAGGTTCTGATGTTTTCTTTGCCCCAGTGGTTAACCCAGATGTTCTCTATTTCCCTGTCAGCTCGGAAAGCAGGCACCACATTTTAAATTCATCATTTTGTTACCCCCCTGTACTGTTCTTTAAATGTCTTCACCAGTGCTATTAGTAAACACGGCATTTTTGTTGTTGTTTCTTTCTTTCTTTTTCTTTTCCTAGTGGAAAATTTCCAAAGAAGTAGGCTTGGCTACAGTGAAAGACTGGAGAGTCCAGTTCAGTCAGAGCAATCTGACAGTTGAAGCTTTTGCATTTACACACAAGGTCCTTTGGTTAAATGCTTTTGGCCTTGAAACTGTCCAGGAAACAGAACTCTCAGTCCTCAGTTCTGATGAGAAGGCCAGGCTGATCCCATGACAGGCTTCAAATTGGCAGTTAAGCACACTAGGCCTAAATCTCTGTTTCCAAGAACTGCGCAATTCCAAGCAAGTCCAGGCCTCAGAAGCTGCCCCGCCACCTGGCCCAAGGCAAGGACAATGGGTCAGCAGCAGTTTCCGGACTTCCTCAGCTATTTCCTCACCAACAGCTTCCAGCCCCCACGCTGGTAATGGAATGTCCCTAGAGATGGAGTAAGGTAAGGGTCATCTATCCCGGAATACCCTAATGTGATTTAAATCAGGCCTGTGAACACACTTGGTTGTCTATCTTGGTAATGGGAGACCCCAGCATGCTGGACTTCTGCAGAATAAAACACCTTGCACTTACATACTATTTGAGTCTGGAGTATCATTCTTCGGTGAATCGTGGACCCTTACACTGATGGTTCCCTGTGGCTGCAGCATGAGCAGCATATAGTCCCTTTAGCTGACTATACAACAATACTTTACTCAGTCTCCTGTCTGCACATAAATATCACCTTCTCAGACAGAGACAGGCTGTGCACTGCTCGTTCCTTTTGAAAATGGTCACACTGGACAATTTTACTCATTAATTTTGTTGAGCCTGTTTCTAAACAAATGGTATGAGAGAAAACATCCAATTGTCTGAGGTTTGGTAACTTATTCTACTTTAATGACTCAAACAGGCCTAGTCAAAAGAAGGAACTGTCCCCTTGAGCAAAAGACCTCACCATTACCTGGGCAGCAAGATGCTCTCTTTCAGTTGTTTTTCCTAGCTTTTTTCCTCTGTTGAATCAGAACCTTGGATTTCATTAACTACCTAATTTTGTTAAGATGGAACCTCTCACAAAAAACCTCTCCCCCAGTCACTGAGATGCAGAACCACAGGCTCCAACTCTAGTTGGAGGTTAGAGGGCCTGAAGAGTAAATTCTGTAAGATGTAGTAGGGTCAAGAGTTTGACCCTAGTTCTCCTTCCTCAAACTTCTCTCTGGCATTTACAAACTTTCCTAACATTCATCTTTCCCAGGATTGGGACATTTACTCCTCTGGGTTGGACATACAGTGCAGTTCTACCACCTGAGGACCCAGAACATTCTATTCTTGCAATGTTTGTTAAAACATTCCTAGATCCCCTTCTGATATCACAGATGCTATGGGATGTGTCCCTTTATAGTGAATTCTATTGCTCCTAGCTTAGAATACCACTAGCAAGCTTTCATTCACAATGTGCCCTTCTATAAAGGGTTGGTTCAGAAACCTACTTAATTTTGTACCACATGGAAGCATTCAGTTTTGTAGTACCTCATAGCCTGGATCAGCCAAATGTGTCTACTCTCGATGTCTTTAGCAAATACTGTCCTGTAGACGCTTGAATCCAAAGTTACAAAGAACACATGCATCTTTTATAAAGCCATGATTCCACATTCTAGAACACACTCAACAATGACAGATGTTCTTAGGATCTGGAGGGACAGAGAACAGAGACTGACTTCATAAACACCCATTAGAACAAACGCTATGACTTCACAACCTTTCATTCATCAGTCTGCTCAGGAGAAAACGGATGCATCAGATGGTTGTTAATTCCACTTTATAATCTCCACTTATGAGTATGTATTCACACATGTTGAGGAAGAGCTTTTTTTTTTTTTTTTCTGGGTGCTCCGGCCTGCTTCCACCCTCATTTCAATAAGGAAGTGCGGATAAAACATCAATCAAAGGCTGAGCAAAATCAAAGTCCCTGCAGTGACTACATTGGAAGTTTTTCGTAGCACCGCATTTTTCTTAACCTTTAGTCCTAACAGAGGCGTCAGTCAGTCTCTGGTACGCCAAAGCCCTACGTAGAGCCGTGAGTATGAGCTGCGCAGGCGCGTCTCTTCCTAGGTGGGTGGGGCTTACCCCTACCCCGCCCGAAAGGTTGGAGCCAAGTGGTTTCTTAGGCGACGCGGGAGCCGCATCTACGCTCGATTGAGCGGGCCTGGGAAAGGTTCCCAGAGGGCTGTGCGCTGGAGGCTTTGGGAGCTGTCATGGCGGGCTTGCTGAAGAAGGTGAGCGTATGGAGGTCACCGAGGTGCTGTGAATAGGGCGGTAGGCAGCCTCGTCTGTCTCCCTCATCCGTGGGTGGAGACGCTAAGAGGACGGGTTAGGGGAGTGTTCCGCTGTCCTGGCAGGGGGCGACAAGGGTTCGTCGTTGTGTCGGGAGGGTCGGCCCGGGCGGCCCCGGCATGGGAAGGAGGGCTGGTTTTTATAGTTCGCGGTTACGCGTAGGATTACGGTAAACAGCACGGTCCTGTTTTGTTTCTGCACAGACTACCGGCCTGGTGGGACTGGCGGTGTGCGACACTCCTCACGAGGTGAGTGCCGCTTGTGGTGTGGTCTTTGCTCCCTCTCAACGGGACAAGGGGCCTGCAACCTCCGCGAGCTCTTGCCGCAAGGGCAGCGGTGAGCTTCGCCGATGCGGTGTCGTCCTCTTTCGACGTTGCCTTTGCCACGACCTCTTTACTTTTCTTCATGGCGTTCTTTTAGCTTCACTTGTGTGGACTAGTCTCAGCTCCCTTCAGATTCGCATTTTCGTTTTCCATCCGTTCCCTGCCGAAAATATTTCTGCCTTGGATTTCGCACTGGCTGACCCCTGTCGTCCTCTAAAAATTGCCTCCTTCGGTGTCCATTGGGGAAAAATAAACACAACCAAGACCAAACAAACCTAAACAAAAACCCTGTAATTTACCCTCCCCCTCCTTTTTTTAAGCAATCGCACCATTTCTTCCCTTCCCTTATACATACATAACTCGAAAGCGTTGTCAGTGCCCATTTTCTCCATTTTCTTACTCCTTGAATACACTTCAGCCAGACCTGGCCCAAAACTGTTCTTTTTCAGTGTTACAAGTGAAGTAACACTGAATCCACCAGTCAGTTCAGTGGCATTGGAAATATCTGTATTTACATTTATTTATTTGTGTGCCTGCCAGTGTTTGTAGGTCAGAAAACAACTTTCTGAAGTTGTTTCTCTTCTCTCACTTTGTAGATCCTGGGGATCTAATTCAGGTCATCGGGCTGCTGGCAAGCACCTTTAGCCTCTGTGTCCCCCCTGACCCAAGAGCAGCATTTTTGACCCTCTTGATAGTCTGCACTAAGTACTTTGTTGATTGGATGTTAGAGCTTCTCAGTTTCTTGGTTTGGGGTTTTGTTGTGTTTGTTTTGTTGTTGTTTATTGCCCCCCCCAACCCAATCCTTTGCCTTTTCCAGTTGTTCCTTCATTTCCCCCACGTTTATGCTTTGCTGTAGTATTGAAGTCCTAGCCCTTAGACATTATTAAGTTTAGGTTTGCTCTCATGGAGTACAAACAACAGCTAACCTTTCTATTTCCATATCAAGTACTAAGCTTCTTTTATAGTCGTACATGTGTATGTACGCATATATCACACACACACATGCTATTAGTGAACATCTTCACTCGGGTGTCAGTCAGGCAGGTAAGCTAGGTTAGCATAGCCAGCTAGCTGAGATGTCTCATTTGAAATGGTTCTCACATCTCATTTGCCACTTACGGATTCTACCCCTAGATTATCCAGACTCTGTACCCATCTCACCACCTCCTTTGCTAGTACCTTTTTCTCTGCCACCGTCCTCATCACTGTGATAATTATATTTCTTTGGTAACTGCTTTTCCCTGCTTTGTTTCAGCTGATTTGCAAGTGCTAAACCTGTAGGGTATGGGAATCTTTCCTTAATCCCCCCCCCCCCCCCCCCCCGTGGCTTTTTATTTTAGGGGCTGTGCAGATGACTATGACACTACACTCCGCTGACATATCTTGTCTGTTCCAGGCTTCACAAAGACTTTATTTTGTATTCACTGCTAGAACTCTGATTAGTAAATAGTATGTAGTTCGTGAATACTGAGCAGCTTTCTTGCATTCTTTATGAACTAAAGACTTGTGGAGGACAGAACTTACAGTTTTCTATTTCTAGATATTCTTCTTCTATGGGTTGAATTTCTCTTCATGGTATACGAACCTTTCTACTCCAGCTCTGAATTTGGATATCGTTATTAATATCAAAACTTTCTACTTTCATGTTTATTCTAATAGTGAATTGTGCTGAATTTTTCTGCAGCAGTCTTCAGTTTACTCTCTTTTATCTTCCTTCAGTTACTACTGCAGTTTAAGTCCTTGTTCTTGTTTAAATTATTGCACCAGCTTTATTACTGGCCTTCCTGATCTGTGTCTGTTGTTCCTTTAACTCACAACCACCAGGGTAACGTTCCTTACAGACCTTGTCCTTAAGTCTTTTAGTTTCCCCCACAAAAAGACCCAAGTGCTTTGACTTGCATAAAACCCTATGCACTCTAACTTTGTCTCCTGCCTTATTTCGTAAGTGCTTGCTTTCTATAGTGGTTTCTAGTGAGGTGCTAGCCAAGTCAATCTGTGTAAGCTAAGCTTTCCTAGAAAAAAACTAAAAGTGGTACATGAGGGCAGTCCAAGCTGCACAATAAGACCCTGCTTCAAAGGGAAAAGAAAGGTTTTGTGTTTTGTTTTTGCTTTTTTAATTATTTTTTATGATGTAACCTAACATTAAACATAGCTATCATTTCATTATATAATCAGTATGAAAACTAATGCTAACCTGCAGCCTTTTTTGCAGTCTATTCTACTTACATCATATTTCAGTCTGAGTTGATCTCATTTCAAGTACTCTACAGCCGTATTTGCCTAGCAGCTGCTTACTGCACAGCACAGCTGTGGAGTTAAGCACTGCTTCCTCCATGTTCTTGGTGGGTTTTGTCATCTATTTCTATACAACATATGTAAATTATTTCTCCCAACATCTTCAAGTTTCCAACTCACTATCCCCCAAGCTCTTTCTCAGATGTCTCCTTTTTTATGAGCCATTCTGTTTTCTGCTGGAGTGATTCTTTCCTTATAGGATGCTAATACTGAGATTGAAACAATATGTGGCTGGTACTGCTATGATCCAGAGTCCTATAAAATTTTGCACAGTTTACGAATGAAGAATGGGGGCATCTGGATAGAAGCATCTTGTCTAGGCAACCAGGCAGTGGGGCTGTGCGAGTGTAGGTGGTTGGCTCTTCTGTTGTTTAGCACCCCCTCTCTGCTCTGTATCTTACTCTGGACTGCCATAAGTTGACTTTGTGTTTTATGATGTTAATCATCTTTCCCTCTTCTGCTTATTTTACCATACAGTCTCTTATATATACACTCATATATATGTATGAGTGTACATATATATATGGATCCATGTCTAGTCTGTCTTTATAGCCAAGCAACACATGGTGCTTTCTACACTGAAAAATTCATTCTTACTGAAAAAAAGAAAAATGTTCTTTAGAAGTGGTGATGGCTTGTGATTACTGAAATACTCAGGTGTAGTAGGGTGAGTGCATTCCTGCTTGAGGGGACAGCTCTGGCTTTCTTCTATGGCATAATGATGAGTAGTCTCTTTTTACTGTGAGAGGTGTCCCAGTTAGTTTTTTATTCTTTTCATTGTCCTGTGCTGATAATTCTGACTCTCCTCTGAAGTTCTCTAAGACTAGATGCATTCTTTCTTATCCTGAAAGATGAAAAAATTTGTTTTCAATTATTTGATACTTGTGTGTAAGAGTGTTTTGCCTGTATGTGTGTATATGCACCACTTGTGTGCCTGGTGCCAGTGAAGGTGTCACATCCCCTAGGACTGGGGTTCCAGATGTTGTAGGCTGCCATGTAGATGTTGGGAATAGAACCCAAGTCTTCTAGAAGGGCAGTCAGTGCTCTTAACCACTGAGCCATCTTTCCAGTCACTGCCCCCCCATCTTGTTATAAAACCTCAAAATTTGAGTCAGATTGAAATGTAATAAAATACTATATTAAAGATGAATATATGCATTATTCATAAATTTGAGAAGGTAAGAACTAAAACGGTGCCAAAATTAATAGTTTAAATTAGATTACATCCTTTCAAATTTCTTTAAAAGAAAATTTCAGCTTGCCAAGTTTATATCCCCAGAAACCACTGAAATGTTGTGTTGGTGTGGATTTCCCTGTAATTCTGACATTCAGAAGGCAAAGGTGGGATCTTCAGAGTGAGCTCTGTCTAGGCCAGTCCTTTCTACTAGCTCTAGGTTCAATCCCGAGACCCTGCCTCTATAAACCAAGTGGAAAGAGATGGAAGTAGACTCCCAATATCAGCCTGGGTTCTTTACACACACAAGCACACGTCCATACAGACCTGCATGCTTACACATGCAAACATGCATACAAATGCATGTAGACTGCAGACACATGTTATGCAAAGTCTCTTTAATTATGGGCACCAATAAGATCCAACAAGTTACATACTCACTTTTATTCCAAGAGGGAAGAACAGGGCACAATTAGAACAAGATCAGTAGTTCTAAATTAAAACCCAGCAGTGTAAGTAGCCTAGTGTCTGACATCTGGGATGTACTCATGTTCTTCTGGGCTCCTGAGAGCATGGAGTAGACCCATTCCTTAGGCTCCGTGGCCTAGGGTCTGACATCTGGGATGTACTCATGATCTTCTGGGCTCCTGAGAGCTTGGAGTAGACTCATTCCTTAGGCTCTGTGATCCACAGGACAAACAGCTTCTCTGTTCTACATCTGCTGCTGTCCTTGGTGGTCTGCCTAGAGTTCTGGCATCTCTGATGTGTTCTGTACAATTTGTAGTACCCATTACTTAAAGATTAGAAATTCTGCTTTTAATAAATGATTTCCAAGAAAGGCCATTAGCTATAAGTTAAATTTGGCTTTTTATTATACTTTTGATATATGCACACATTTTTTATATGTTATCACATATAGCAAGAATTTCATATATGTATACCACTTTTCCTTAGGTTGTAAAGTGTGAGATTGAGTATAAATATGAACAGTAGCAAAGCCCTGTTTAAAATTGTGAATCCTTTTTTAGTTTTTCCTGTAAGACACTTAAATGTTCTGTCTAAACTTTGGTGGTATTCCAGCTTACTGAAATGTGTATGGTTTGTTTCTGCAGAGGCTAACAATATTGTATACAAAGATTCTTGATCTTCTGAAGCACTTTCCTAAACATGCAGCCTATAGAAAATACACCGAGCAGATCACCAATGAGAAGCTGGATATGGTCAAGGCGGTAAGTGCCTAAGTCAGTGTGGCTTTGTTGGGTTTGTTTATGCATCCAGTAGGGCTTGTAAGGAGTATTTCAGTTGCTTGTTTTTGCTCTCACTTTGTCCTGACCTTCCTTAGTGCTGGTCTGTTTTTCCTCCTTTGCATTCAGCAAGCACGAATATTTTGACTGACTACTGTATAAAGCACTGCTAGAGGGCAGGAAGAAGCCTGGGTCCATTGCTGTGTGCTTTGTCTGGCTGTCAGTGATCGTTTACCTCTTACTATTGAATCAGCCACCCGACTTCTGATCACAGTAGAGAACAAAGCACAAGAGAATTGGGTGGTGGTAATGTTACAGAAAGCTGTCAAGACAATTATTTTAAAAAAGTACTTTGTCCTGGGCCTGATGGTGCAGGCCTTTAATTCCCAGCTGAGGCAGGAGGATCACAAGTTCAGCCCACCTTGTGCTACAGAGGAAGTGCAAAGCCAGGCAGGGTAACTTTGTGAGGCTCTGTTTGCAAATAGAAGGCTAGAGATGTAGCTCAGTGATAGAGCTCATAGCGTGGATGAACTCTGGGTTCAGCTAACACTGTAAACACAAGCACTTTGTTGTATAGGAACAGGGCCACATTTGGTTTTCCAACCTACCCAAAGCGACACTGAACAGTGTCTGACTTTGGACTTCTACTCTTTCCAACTATTAGAAAATTGTGTGTGTGTATGTGTAATGGTGCTTGAGATTGAACCCAGGCCCTCAGACAGGTAAGGCAAACGTACTGTCTGTATCCCAGCCCCTCCTTTTATTTTTTGACACAAAACCAAACTTTCCCTTAAGTGCTGAAGATGAACTTACTCTCTGTATGGTTTAGGCATGCCTAAAGCTTGCAATCTTCCTGCCTTGGAAGCCAGAATAGGTGAGATTTCACATCTGGATCACCTGGCACAGCTGAAATTTTTAATGTTTAATCTATTCAGTCTATGTGTTTTGTAATGGTGGCCAACCACGTGGAACTTTTACAGCTTTCAGTCTAGTGTCTGGTGGGAAGACAGTGAGAGAAAGGACCTGCTTGCACAGAACTCTGTGGAACCGTGGCTGAGTTTTCATCCCCAGTTATTTCAGACTTTGAGATTACCAGGCACAAGTGATAACAGAACATGAATGATTACTAGGTTACCAAAAGGTCAATCAATGAGTCCTCTTCCTGACAGTTAAATAGTAGTGTGAGTTCTAACTTATCTGAGTCTTAGCTAGCTAAAGTGAGCTGATGTTCCCTTACAGAATAAGAACGTCCCTGCTGTTCATCCATGAGCCTGTCCCTGCCTTGGATTCTTCCTCAGCTGTCCCTCTCGGGGACACCTCCTCAGTTACCTTGGGGGTTCCCTGTCCCCCGTCCCTTCTGTCGCTGTGTCTGAGTCTGAGATGTTGAGTTTGCTTCCCACTTACCTCAGGATTTCCTTTCACTTACCATCAGTGTCACAGGTCATCGCCTCTTCACCTAGGAACTAAAGACCTTTGCTGTCACTTCAGCTGCTTTTATTTATTTGTAGTGTCTCATTGCCAGTGATGGAACGTGTTCTCAGGATGTAAATCTTATGTATGTTTCCTGTTGAGGAGTGATCTTGTGGTTTTCTGTGCCATGTTTCTTTCTGAAACCCAGCTTTAACTGATGGAGTTGGAGGGTAGAATCATGGTGGGAACTAGTCTCCCAGCTTAATTGTGACTTGGTCTGTAAGGTCTGCTAAGCTCGAGCTTATATTTATTTTCTTAATCTACCATCATCTTGTTAGGCCTTATACTTCAGCAGTTTGAAGCTGATGACAGTTCTGTGGATTCCATGCAGCATAATTTTTGTGGTTACTCTATTTTCTTTCTTGACTGTCCCTTACCTTGTCTGACCTGCTTGAATGTGCACGCTCCAAAATCCTGAGGGCGTAGTTCAGCACTTGAACATTACCTCATGTGTGCAAGGCCTGTTCTACTTTCCCATATCATCAGCAGTAAAAAGTTATCATTAATGCTCTTTTCATTTCATTTTTGGAACAAAAACACTGATAATGACTGTCTTATTTACATAGATATGTATAAACGACAGTGTCTGGATTTCAAAAAATTAGAAAAAAGTTCCCTTAGGTACCATATTAACAATTTTCTTGAGGTATAGAATAGTGTACATTTAAAATACACAGAATTTATAAATGTAGAGCTTGATGGATTTTCAGAATCAACACTTTCTAATTAATGCCAGATAAAAAGGTAACATTTCCACATCACCAAAACACTTCTTCCAGAGTTACTACCTTCCTAATGATACTACTGTTTTGATTTTTTTTTTCTATTTCTAAACTTTTTAGGAGTGGAATAATTTTCATATACCCATTCAAGTCTGTTTTTTCCTACTTAATGCTATATTTGAAGTAATCATTTGGGTTATTGCATATAGTTATATATCCCTTATCATTGCCATATAGTAGTCTCTTATATCTCAGCACTATAATTGACAGATCAGCTCTATTAGTAGAAATTTAGGTTATTTCTAGTTTGGGGTTGTAATTTGTAGCTGCTATAATGTTGTTAAATTATCTATTTATTCATTATTTGGTATATACCCTGAAGAGGTTTTTTTGGTCAGATGATAGCATTTATTGTTAATTCTTTTACTGGAAGTATAGAAAATATTTATAAAAATAAAATATTTGAAAATCTATTTTAGAAAGACTAAGTTGTACATCATATATCTTACCTTTGCTAAAAATGTATTTAATAATTTTTAATATTAAGACAAAAGTAATGAACTAGCAGAGAAGTGAAATGGATTTCTATCAAAGTTTGATAAAACATTTTAAGACCATAATAGAAAAATTATTTGTAAGGGCTTTTTAACATGTAGGATATTAAAATATTTAGGTATGCTTCTGTGTTTAACCTTTTTTTCTATTCTCCTTAAAATTGTAGGAACCAGATGTTAAAAAATTAGAAAACTTGCTTCAGGGTGGTGAAGTAGAAGAGGTGATTCTTCAGGTAAAGAGCATTGAACGTTTAGTGCTTGGGCGTCTAGTACTGGTCTTGACCTGCAGCCTGTGGCTAAGTGAGACCTTGGGGGAAATTTGAAAGCCACTGATGTGGATGAGGACAGGCTTTTAAGTGTCTAAGAGCCTGTGAGCACTGACTCCTACAGACTTCAATCTCAGCTCAGAGATGACCTTTCTTAGTAGTGACTGTGAAACTGTGTAATAGACAGTATTTGATGGTAGGCTACATAATAACTTTGAAATTCTGACTCTGAAGGTCTGTGTTCTAGCAGTTAACTTCAGGCATTATTCTGAAAACACCTCTTGAATAAATAATCAGGTGATCTTATTTTCAACTTTTTTTATTAACAGGCTGAAAAAGAATTAAGTCTGGCAAGAAAAATGTTGCAGTGGAAGCCATGGGAGCCATTGCTGGAAGAACCACCTGCTGACCAGTGGAAGTGGCCAATATGATGACAGTGTCTGATGATGGATGTGAAATACGTAATAAATGTTCTGTGATGGCTAAAATGTATCCATGTTATTGACTTTTTAATTAAAAGAAATAGTTTATGTGTAAGTGTGTGTGTATTATATTTTGGAAACATTTAGGGGACAACATTGGTTAAGACAACAGGGCCTTCTGAATCCTTTAACACTGGCTTGCTATTCTTCATTTCTGATGTCACACAGTGAGCATGCTGTGACTCTGTCATTCTTCATTGAATTTCTCCTGTTAGTTTTGGGCATCTTTGACAGATGTAGCTCGTTAGACAAGAAACTGGTTTTCAACTTTGTTGTCTCCTGTCCTTGCTTTGCACATCTGGACTTAATGCTGAATATTCCAGTTACCAGACATTCTTCCTTTTGGAATGAAAATAGATAACCATAGATATATTCAGCTTGGGATGATTGTGAATGGGTGTGTAATGGTTTCAGAAATATGACAGGTATACACGAGGACTGTTCTGAACAAACAGTGTATAATAGCCTACTAGAGTAATGTTAGGCTGCCACTTCCTTGAGGCCATATCTGTTGTGTGTGACACCAGCGAGAGGCAGTTTCCTTTGTGCCCCTAGTCTCACTCTCCCTCGCTTTCCAGATTTGCAGGCTAGAAGAAAAAGCTTGCTTGATTTTTCTCCCTTTTCCTCTTATATTTTTGGTTGTGAGCCTAGCCTTTAATGGCTGAGCCATCTCTCCAGCCTTTTTCTCCCTTTCCTAAACAAGAGTGTGGCTGAGTCTGGGTGTTTCTTCAAAAGGATGTAAATCAACATCTGTGGGGCAAGGCTCATGTAAAGGCTACTATTAGCTTAGAGATATACAAGTTATGCCCCTGTATACACATGTACTGGGCTTTAGTGACTATGCTAAACACACTTTTTTGTTTACATTAAGGTTTTCCATAATCCTAAATTGTACATTCAGATTGAAGTTAGTTGCGTATCGTGTGATTCCCTGTGTAACCTCTGCAGGAATGGCAGCCCAGTCTATGAAGGAAAGGCAGGCATGCTGGGATGTGCGTGACCTGTACTGGCGCTGCCTGGACAACAATGCGGAGGACCCAGCTGGGTGTCAGAAGCTGAGGAGCTGGTTCGAGGCCAGCTGCCCCCAGCAGTGGATAAAATATTTTGACAAAAGAAGAGACTACTTAAAATTCAAGGAAAGATTTGAAGCAGCAGGATTCCAGTCTTCACAGTCAACTGAAAATTCCTAGACTCTTTCTGGGCTTTCACACAAGTGGAAATCATTCCTCTGGACTTGCAGAAACCATTCCAGGACAAAAGCAGCTTGAGTCACAGTGCACATCAGCTCTTGTTCTCTGTAAACAACAGTTACTAAAATGGTGAAATAATAGAAGATCTCATCATTCAAACTACGAAGGACTGCTTTAATTTAGTGAGGGATCCATTTTAGGAAAAAGTATAAAATTATTATATAAAAAGTTTATTATAAAAATACATTGTTTATCTTCATTTCCTCCTTTGGAATAAAAGCTGCATAGTAGGTAAATATAGTTGCACATTAAATAAATAAAAACTAAGATAGGTTATTCTGTGTGCTTCTGGCAGTTAGTATTTTAATACAGAAACTAAAAAATGAAGTTGGAAGAAGCCTTAACTAATCGACGGGTTATAAGAAAACATTTGTTCAGATGTCCTTGGTGATCAGACAATACCTGGGTTGCTACCTAGTTCAGTAAGAAGAAGAAGTAAATGTAGATTGGGAAGGGAAAACTAGAGTCTATTCCAGGATGATTAGGAAAATGCCTAAGGCTGTGCTCCTAAAAGTATAATACTAACTCACAAATGTGGAGGCAATACTCACAAATCACATATTTCTTGAACTTGAATTCAGAATAAAAAAAAAAAACCTCATGATTCTTAATAAGAAAAGTGATCCCACTTTAAAAAGTGGGCAAATTGTGATATATGTTTCTCAAAAGAAAATGGGACAGAAGACAAATACCTAAAAAGAGCCTCCTTATCATTAAATATTAGAATAATAGACATTAATGCCATAGTGATGTGTCACTAGATACCAGTTAGAATGGCTTCAATTAAAGTCTGACAATAATACCAAGTGATGACAAAGATGTAGAACAAGTCACTCTTGGTGATACTGCAAACTAGGAAAGCCCTCTGCAGAGGTTTTCAGTCAAACAAGCTGACCTTTGACCCACCAGCCCCACTTCTAGCAACCTCAGCAAATGAACTGAAAGCAAGACTTGCAACATCACTCAGTCATTTAAAACCAGATGCCCATATAAGGAGGAGGTGAAGTACTATATCCCAGTAATGGATGGAATACCAAAAACACAAGCCAACACCCGGATGAGCTGGGAATGCACTTGGCTACCTGAAAGAAGCCAGACAATGTATGAAAGAAACTAGGTTACGTAGGTTATCTCAGACCACATCTGAGCGGCATCTGGAGGAAGTGGTGGTGTGGAGATGTGGTGGTCTATGTTTGAAACACTGTTGCAGATCAAAACTTCAGGAGAAATTTGAGTATTACTCAAAGGGTTCCAGGGATAACAAATGCCTTGATGGGTGATGATAATGTTTACCATTAAATAATGCCCTTATCTGAACAACAACAAAAAAAGTAGTCAACTAAAACTAGTTAGTGAAATGTAGTACAATTAAGTGACTTAGTACTGTCCATTCCTGAATTAAAAGTGTATGTGTGTTTAATGGTGCTTGAAATCGAACCTAGGCCTTCACACAAAGGAGGCAAGCACACCGTCTGTGTGCATGTGTGCGTGCAGAACCAGAACCAGAACCATAGGACAACTTGAAGTGTGTTATTCCCTAAGCAGCATTCACATTTTTTTTAATTTTACTTTTTTTTTTTAAAGACAGAATTATCTTATTGACTTAGGGAGGTTCTGCATTGGAATTAAGAAATATATGCCACAACCCTGTTTTGTTTTGTAAACATGGCTTGGTAGAAGTCAAATGTAGGTTCTTGCAAATCAAGCGTTCTACAGACTGCTGCTTTTCAGGTTCCTGGTGTGAATTCCTTGGTTTTTCACTTCGCATGTGCAAGAAAAGTTGAGAAAGAGCAAAGAGGTCTACCAGCGACACAGACTGAGCTGCTAGTACCAGAATATTCTTTGAGCTTGACTGTGTGGAAGGGGAACAGCAAATCACATGAATAAAGACAGTATGGTTCGAATGTGCCATAGGACTCATAATTGCTCTCCTTACACTGTTAGTTAATTTTCAAAGCAGTCTTCAAATGTTGCATATTTAAGTGTAATCAATGACACATTAATTTCTGTATATGATTATAAATTGCAAGGATATCATGATTCTCAGGTTTTTTTTGTTTTGTTTTTGTTCTTTGTTTTTGTTTTTGGACCTTGTGGCTTTCTTAGAGATAAACATATACTACCTTGTTACATAATATCACATTTTACTCTTTTTCTGAGCATGATTCCTTTTCTCCAGGGTAAAACAGGCCTGCAAATCTCTGGAATAGAAAGTTTTCCATAGCTCCTTTGTAAATAAACCCAACCTAAGTTGATACAAGGCTGTTTGTGGTTTATATCCCACTTTAATATGAAGAAGTGGTTTTTGTCACAGAACTGTCAATGTATTTGATTGAGTATTAAAGATGTATTAATACAAACTGTATATACATTACCTTCCAAAATTCAGTGAAATCTTGAATATCAAACATCTGACGTACCTCAAAAATTTCAGGAATGTGAGGATGGGCCTTCACAAATTCACAAATGATTCAGATTTAATCAGGGGTAATTTCCAAACAATTTTCAGGTCTTTAGTATTATAAATAATCATTCTAATAGTTTTCTTACCTGTTCAGGTCTTTAGTGTTGTAAATAATTATTCTAATAGTTTTTCTACTTACCTGTTTTTATCAAGATACATTTCCATGTGGAGTTACTTTGAAATGCTTGATTTCATAAAGCCACTAGGTGGCGTCTTTGTAAAAGTGGAAACATATTAAAAGAAATAGCCTATTTCTTTTGAGTAAATGCAAGATGACAAGATAGATGAGTCATTTTGAACAAGACCTAGATTTAGGATAAAAAGTAAAATCGGAAGCTTTAGTATGGCTTATTTTCTGATTAATACTAATTTTCTATTGCTGTTTTCATTCAGGGGACATTGACATTTATATAGCTAAACACATTTATGTATTTGTGAGGGAGAAAGTGAGTGTGTGTGTGTGTGTGTGTGTGCACTCTTGATGTGTTAGTAACCTATGTAGATAGGCCACCTGAGAAAAGTGCATTCTACGAAAGTCTGTCTTAAAATTGATCATATAAAGCTAAGTTCATCGTAGATTATCAGTAAGCTATTATGACAGGTGGTGGATATCAAGGTACACTTAAGAGTGGAAAGAACATGAATTTTTTCTTCAGCCTCTATTCCTAACCCTGGTGTTTTCATACTGCCCCTAACAGAAGGATAATGAATGATAAGCTTTTGAAGGTGATGGGGTGGGAAAGTGATGTTGGCAGAGATGAGAGTGGATTTGTAGCAACAAGGAATAAAGAAGATAACGACTCTTATAATGAGGGGAATGGACTTTATAACACGTTTTTAATTTCATTAAGCTCTTTAAATATCAAAGGATGTTAAACATAGCACATAATAACGGTTTAAAATCTGGGCTCTCGATTCAGAGGATTTTAGTACTCTCATTAAATCTTCCTGTGTTTTATTTTTTCAGTAGTATGGCAGTGTTAATAGCAGTCCTTCAATAGAATCATTGCATTGACTATTTGAAATACAGATAAGGTGCTGTGCTTAATGATAATGCTAAACATTGGCTGTTATTGTGAGATAGCCACATGAAATTTGTGCAGGGAACATACTTGATCCTTTCTCCCAAACTGATTTTAAGACTAAAGAATTTGATGATAGAAAAATAAAAGCTTTGCTTCTCCTGACTCATAAAGCGGAGTATTTAATAGTTCTTCCTGTTCTTTCTGGCTGCCAGAAAGCTAAAGGAAAGATCTTAACTGGACAAAAGAAGGTAGGTCGACTCACAGTTGTAAACTTGTGTTCTTTTATAATCCTTGTCTCTCAGTGTTCATATTTGCATTTTTAAAGAAGATAACCCGTGAGCTTAGAGTGTTTACAGGACTGTCTTCTCAGAAGTGTGAGAGAACTCGCAGAGAGAGGTTAACTTCGAATAATTTTAAGGTCTCGGTCCCTGGCAGCTAACAATCTCTACTTCTGGCTCCTCCGCTTTCGCTCTTGCTGGCTGATTCCTTTCCCACTGCGCGGGGGCGGTGCCCTGGCGGATGAAGCTGCCAGTTGCTAGGATACGCCAGCAACAGAACATCTAAGCAGAAAGGAGCTGCTTCCTAGGACTGGAGAACCTTCTTGGTCTGTAATAGCTAGCTGTTTCTTGAGCAGGTAAGAGGATATGTTTGGCAGCCCTTTCCATGGCTGCTGGTTCTAATCGGGGGTGTGAACCTGGCGTGCTAGACCGTGCAGGGTTGCGGATCTCTCTTGGACACAGGACTCTCTGGTCAGAGGATAATGCTCCTTAACTTTACCTAAAACCAGAAAACTTACAAAGCATCACACTTCTTTTGACCGTTCTCTAGTTACCCCCTCCCCACTGACTTGGTATCTTGAATTAATAGGATCACCCTGCTTCCTGGGTGCTGATCATGGTAACGCTAGAGGAGAGGAGAGTGCCAGGATCTGGTACTGGCCTATGGAGACCATTTCCCGTTTGCAGGGTACCGGGCATGTTGCTTTCCTCCAATCATCATCTTACCTACTAAGAAAAGTTCAGCAGGCCTATCCCATAGAAGACAAGACAAAATCTCTGCCTTAACCAGTATTTTTTACATGTAGAAGGCTTTAATGGGAAGAAATGAAATCATGCGTTAGAGGTGAAGTGGCAGACTTTTTATATACAATCTCAGTAGCTACTGAGTTTTATTTTTAAGCCAAAGACTGAAACCGATTTGAATTGATAATATATAAAAATGAGGGAAATTCAGCAACCTTGGGGATGCACGCCCTTGAAAAGGTCAGCTCAGGAACTTTGGGAAGGTCATGGAACACTGGCCCTCTGGAAGGAAGGGAGAGGCTAATTAACATTTCTCAGACCACAGGGTGGAAACCTACCTGCCGGTGGGGACACATTCCGAAGGACACCTTCAGACAAGGGAAGTCCTTGTCACCTCATTCCCTAAAGACAAATCAGTTTTAAAAGTCACACCGTTCTGCCAATCACGTGTACCTAGTGGCTGCTGCCCTGAAAACAGTATAAAAGCTCACTGAACGAGCTGCGAGCTGCGAGGGGGCGCCGCTCATGGTGGGAGAGCATACAGGCATGTTATTTAGAGCAATAGCTGAGAGTACTATGTCCTAATCCACAGTCAGAGTGATAGAGGTGGGGGTATGGGCTTTTGAAGCCCACTTCCAGTGACACACTTTCTCCATCAAGGTCATCCTTCCAAATCCTTCTAATCTTACCAAAGAGTTCCACTCCCTGGTGACTAAGAATTCAACTATATGAGCCTATACGGGGCATTCTTCAAATCACTGCTAGCTTTAACAATGAAAAACCCGAATAGTAAACATCTTAAACTATTTCAAACCTGCTTTTCACCCAAAAGAAATATCAAGGGGCTGGAATATGGTATAAAGTTTTAGGAAAATAATTTTATGGAGACCTGCTTGTCTTTTGACTTTTCCCTTAACTATAGAAATTTCTTTCTTGGTGTGTTTAAATCTGTAAATAAGACGATGTACATTTGTTGCAGCCTACTTTGTACTTGTATAAAATAGAAGACAGTTTAAATGTTTATCAGTAGAACAGCGATAGAATATAATGTGGCTTACTTAGTTCTGTAATGAAGTTACTATACAATTGTTGAGAAAAATGAGGTAGAAACAAATGTTTTAAAATGTTAGTTATATAATGGGTAAAAAACCCCACAAAGCTGCATCAATGTTTTAAAAGATACAGAAAAGTTTATATATTTAAAGATATAGGGTTCCAACCATAAATTCATCAATGAATAATTTGTAGAATTATATTGCTTGACACTAAGAAATAAAACTAGAGTGTTAACAATAGAGGCTTATTTTACCTTTTATTTTCTCCCTTTCTGTTCTATTTGCTTAATTTTTTCCTTTTAAGCATATTCTATGTTCTTAAAACTATATTAACTTAATTAACAATAATCTTTTAACATTAACTGAAAAACTTGCAAATGAATAAAAATACCACAAATCAAAATTAAGCAGGCCAAAGTCTATACAACTCAGTGAACTTCTGTACTGCTAGAACAGGCATTTGGAATGAATGTTGTGGACCTTCACATTCAATTTGACACTTCCCGGATTGAATATATTTTATGTACTTATTCATCACCAAACCCAAAATTGGTTATGATAAAATTAGAATTACAAAGTAGTTATCTTTGTATTCTCCTTCCTGGCTTTTGTTAGAAAATCTGTAATAAAATTTATAAAGTTAAAAATTAATTAAAAACATCTTTTCAAATTGTAGCTGGGATGCCGTTGATACCATTAGGCGCATCCCAGCATTTCCAGCTCATCCTGTAATATGTGTGCTTGATCATTTACATGTAAAACGTGCTGCAGTGAGTGTTTATACATATTTATATATGCAAGCAGAGTGTGTTAATAGACATATGGGGAGTGTTAGGAATCTATACTAATTAGCAGCTGAGTGAAGATAAGAACCTGCTGGATACCCTCTACTCCATTTAAAATCATTCCCATGTTTCTGACTACCAAATACAGGACAGTCTCTGATCATAAAATTACTGGTTAGCTTCTGGAGGTGACCACCTGTAACATACAGTGGGGCAAACAAACATTAGCTTATTCCTGTGGATGAAATTGGCAGTCTCAAGAGCACTCCTGCCATTCTGGAGCCATCTGAAATGAGGTGATATAGCCAGAGGCTCCCTTGTCAGTTTGGCACCTCGCTGCATGGACTTTCAGTCTTCGGGACTGTGAGTTTGAGATGCTACCTTTCTTTTTAAAACATCAGTCTCAGGCTCTTAGGATAACTACCTCAGTCCCTTCTGAAGGGAGCACCCTGGTGACTTCCCACTGGGTTCTATCATCTAAAGGCCAGTCACTGCCTTCTAGAAGCCTATAGGGGCCAGCGTTGCAGCACATGAATGCCTGGGGTTACACACTCAATCCAAACTCATACCAGTGTAGTGAGACTGCATGGATAGCTAGCTATACAAGGTACTCTTAATGCTTCTTGTGGTAAACCAGAGAAAACCTGTTATTGTTTGGGAAAGAGATTTCTTTTCTCTTCCTTTTTTTTTTTTTTTTCAGTAAACCAAACCCTAAAAGTAATGGGCTAAGCAGTGGTCATAGCTTCTGCTCTGTCACACTGAGTTAAGAGCAAGAAAGGACATCCAGGATTTTCTGTGGCAGATTGCCTCTGTCAGCAGGAAGCTGACAACTTCAACAACTGTATATTTTACTTCACACATACACATATGCATATGTGTGCACTTTCTAGTATGGGGATAACTCATCTTCTAGTAGGGTGATAATTCTATTATTTTTGTTTTCCCATAAGGATGGTACTCAAAATTGAAGACTCAGAAAGAGTTTTTGCCCCTCCTTTTACCCTTCAGGCTGCTGGGTTTAATCTACACTAGGCAGAGCCATAGAAATTTCCCCTTCTATTGACAGACTTCTTTCAGTCCTGGCCACTCCTGCTCTTAACCAGTCCTTAAGCATCCTGGCTTTGGGATAACCTAGACCACATTAGGCTAAACACTGAGGCACTGGCATTTTGCTTCCCAGGGTTAAGCCCTCGGTTACTGTAACTTTGACTCCAATGACCTTGCAGCATGTCCTACATTTGACATACATTTGATAGGATATCTATGTTGGGGTCAGAGTTCGTTGAGGTCTCTGCTTCTATTTGTGAGAGCAGAGCTAATACAGAGTGTATTTTTTATCCGGGGTACATTGCCTGGCTTTCTTGAAATATTGAATCCTTTCTATTGGCAAAAGCATAAATATAATATTAGATATTCTGAAAAAAAAATGAGCAGGCCCTTTCTTAAAGAGATGCTTCACTGAATAAGAAAGAAATAAGAAATAATATTTTCCACCAAATGCTCTCAGAAAATATCATATTCCAAATCCTATTTTTAAGATTCTTGGTTATTTTTAATTTTCTGAAATTTTTTTAAAATTAAAATATCATCTGATGCCTGTCACCAGTAATAAAATAAACTTAAAAAAATATGTATCAGTATTTTAGGTTTCTATGAGCTTTGACTATACATGTTTATGGGTACCACATGTGTGGGTGGTGTTCTTGAATGTCAGAAGGGAGTATCAGATACCCTAGAACTGGAGCTTCAGGCCTTTCTGAGCTATACCTGTGGTGCTGGAAACCAACCCTAGGTCCTCTGCATGATCAGCCGATGCTCTCAACCACAGAGCTACCTTGTCCAGCCCCAGTGAAGAAACACTTAAAGATGTAGTAACTTTAATTGTCTTAATTTAGGAAAATGTCTGATACGGAGGAGCATGTTGCTGATTCCACAGCCGAGGGTGAAGAAACTGATGAAGTCATCAGTATTCCTCGTCCTTCAGATGAAGCAGAAGGGTCAGATATTACGCCAGAGCAAGAATATGAAATGGAGGAATTCACCACTGATAGCGAGGAGACAACTGAGAGGCACAGTGAACTCACTATTTCAACCCCCAAATCCTATGATTCCAAATCCAGGGAAGAGGCCATGTCCCTTGAAAGTGCCCCAGAATCTCTGGAGCAAGACTACAAACTTCTAGACTACCAGAAAGGAGAAGATGATGAGATGTCATTTCTGCATAAAATAAAAGCTATAAAGGAGAATTTGCAGATGTCAGTGAGAGAGTCTTTAGCAACAGGTATCAGCTGTAGGAGACCAAATATTTTATTTCTTTGTTTCAAAGGGTAGTTTTTTTTATTTCATTTAAACTTCAATGGAAAGGTTTAAAAATTCAATTTAAAAATCAATCTCTGTCTGTCTGTCTCTGTCTGTCTGTCTC
>NW_022196903.1:19675400-19686562 GCF_008632895.1 Mastomys coucha | reverse complement strand
TCTCTCTCTGTGTGTGTGTGTGTGTGTGTGTGTCTATTTCAAATAGAGTAAGTAGGAGCGAGTTCTGAGTCTAACTGAGTCTTTTGGCTTGTGGGTTTGGAGCTGATAATTGTACATAGCTAGCAGGATACAGTGTGTAACTGGAGCCCCGACCCTCCTTTGCATTTGGTATCCCTTATATAACATGATCCTTTTCCATGGTTGGCTTTTTTGCTTGTTTTTTTTTTTTTTTTTTTTTTTTTTTTTTTTTTTTTTTTTTTTTTTTTTTTTTTTTTTTGTTGTTGTTGTTATTGATGTTTGTTTTGCTTTGTTTTGTTTTTTGTCGGCCTGGTACAAACTGTATATACAGCTCAGGAAAACAATCTTGGTTTTCATTGTAGGTCACTTTTGGTGACATACACAGAACCATGTGGATCTTATGTAGTCACTGTCATGACTTGATAACAGTGTTGGGGAATGGGCAGCGATGCAATTGCATAGCGGCTGACTGCCCCTTTTCCTCTTTGCCAGTGAACACCTACAACCAAAAGACCTTGGGATCTGATGTAACAGCAGTAACAGTGTCAGTGGAGAGGGGACAGAGAGACCACCACAGTGCCATCCTGAGGACAGGATGGAGTCCCCTTAATCGGTTAAGGACTCCACTAAAGCCAAACTAGGATTTGTAACTTCAACAAGAAAGCAGTTTCAGAACGAGCCAAGATGGGATGGTGCAGAGTCAGAGACTTTATTAAAGATATTTTACTACAGGCTTTAAGCATGACAGTTAGGAGGAAGAGAAACACTCAGGGCACAACCAAGCTACACCTGAGAGCATGGGTGTGGGCCCCGGGAACAAAGTCCTAATTAATCATCTTACCATTTGCCTATATATACCATGTTTTTTGTGTGTGGTTTTCAAGCAACACCTCAAAAGGTTGCTAAGGAACATCTATTTCCTTTTCTCTCTCTTTTGATCAGTGAGGTTATAGAATGGCTCCAGAGATGGACTGGATGGAATGATACAGTCTGATAAAGTAGAATCCGGAGCCAGTCGGATTACATAACGGGACTCAGTATGTGTCCGTTCTTTGTATATGGGCCCTTCTGGTGAGATTCCTAAAGGAGTTCAGGCAAAAGAGCCAAGCTGGGAGAAAGGCTGTAGGCAGTTGCCAGAATCCTTGCTTCTCCCCAGAGTAGTGGCAACCTGATGGGTGAGGGAGCCCTTTTCTCTTTCACGTCTCTATGAGTTCCCCTGTTGTTCTATTCCACCTCAACAACAGCAGTTTATTTTTATGAAACGTAGCTCTGGAATGTAGAGATGGCAGCTCAGATAATCCCCGAATGCTATGTCTGCACAAGGAGCGGGCAGGGTGAGAAGATGAAGTGAGCCAGTCTCATCCGACAGAGCTCAGTAGCTCTCAATTTAGTTACTCCATGTGCATTTTTGGTGCCATTTTGAATATTTCAGTAATTCTTGATTTTGTAATGTATACCAAACACATAGTGATATAATAATAATAATAATAATAATAATAATAACAACAATAATAATCTATCTATTGCTACTCTCTTCTCTCTAGATATAAGTTGCTGATCCTTACTGTATTTAATGATTTTTTCTTTTTGTTTACAGTAAAAATTGTACTAATTCCTGCAGGGCAGGAAATTATAATGCCTTTTAGAGTTGATGCTCCATTTAGATTCCTCAAGGAGCACTTTGCACACTTATTACGTATCCCAGAATATGTAGTGCAAATGACATATGCAGGTAAGTTTAAAGACTAATGAGTATCAAGACTGTTCTGGCTTTGACTTGGAAATCACCAAAGCTCTTTGATTTTACAACTACCTTAATATTTACTGTTTCAGCATTATATTATGGTAGCACATTAATTCACTTAACACATTTTCATGAAGATATATTTTATTCTGTATCCTTTGGATATAACTCAACATTCTCAGAATCATGCCCTCAAGTCACTTACAGACTAGAAAAGAAGGAGTGCATGGGGTATCAATGTATCGTGGAGATACTTTCATGGCAATAGCCACCTAACCTTGTAGTTTACAGCCAATAAAAGCGGTAATTATTGGAATAAGTCCCAAAGGGGTGGGGGAACTTGGTACTTTAGGAAAGTGACAAGAAGTTTTGCGTGGGTGGAGGGGAAATGAGATTGAACAAAAATGGGTGGTGAAGGAGAACCCACAGAGCATAAATAAAGATGGGTTCTGAGTTCTCTATACACTAAGGAAATTCTCCCAGTTACTTACATCTTGCAGATGTTGCTGAGTGTCTCTGCTTAAGTCACTCAGCCTTAAGTTGTAATTAGATAATGTGTTTGTAAATGTGGTGGTCTACCAGGTTAGCATAGCTGATATGTTTATGTAGGACACACATGAACCTAATGTTTTTATTAAAATAGTTTTTGTGTATTGACTTATAAATATGTTATACATAGTTTCCAGAGAACAAGGTTAGTTCTGAATTTTTAAGAGCCTGTGGGGTGGAATGATGGTCCAGCAGATCAAGGCACTTTAGACCTCACAACTTGAGTTCTATCCCTGGGACCACACGGTGGAAGGGCAGAACTGACTCTGTCAAGCTGTATACTGACTATCGCTCCTGTGCCATGCATGACAGGCACACATGTCCATGCGCTCACACACACAAACACACAACACACCAAATAAATAAGAGAATCAAATGCGCTAAAAAGCTTTAAACCCCACAAGAGTGAATGACCTCCAAATGTTAAGATGTCTTGAAATAGGTTGGTGGAGCAACCCAGGCTGAGTTGATATAGTGACTATCAACAAAAATGGTAATGGTGAACACAATGGTTAGCGTGTTGAGTCCTTAAGCATGGTAGCACTTCTCTAAAATATTCTGCTGATTTCATCACTAATTTACACAACAACCCTTTTGAGGGAGATACTATTGCTAACTCACTGGAAAGTAAACTCAGGGAACCTCTATAATGTCAATGTGCTAGCAAGTGGCAGAATTTGAACTGTATGACATCAAAGAGGGAACTTTAAATATGGGACATTAACTCATACATGGAGCTTAAAATTGGAGGTCACACAGAGTGTAGAGATCCAGGAGAGGATAGAGACACTGATGGGGCTCTATTCTTAGCATTTTATGACCAAGCATTCTTTATAGTTACCACTACATCCAGTAGGTACCAAGTTTATGTCAGCACCAAACTGAGAAATGTGAAATTCTATGCCAAGCAAGCATCCTTCAAAACAGGTGCTTGCTTTATCCCAGCATGAGGGCTGTAGTTCAAGCTCAATAGTCTGTGCCCACTGTAGCAAAGAACACTGGAATGAGGCAAGCTTATGGAATGTGTGTTGAAGTGTGTCATTCCATCTGGATCACACAGACCTGGGTCTTTGGATGTGATCCCTTGCCAGAGAAGCCATGTTGCTGGATTAAAATTCTTCTACACTTTATTTTTTTTTATTACTTTGTAACCATTTGTGTATTTATGATAGCATGATGCTTCAACAAGTTATAATATATGAATTGATTAATTCATACATTAAGTGAAATTTCAATATATTTATTTTCCAGTTATCTATAAAATATATCAAATTGTTTTTAGCTATATTATTGCCTTGTGGACTTCTCTGTATGAACATTATAGTATGAGGTAGAAATCATTAATATTACATTTAGTAATTTACTGATGTGTTCCTACAGGCAGCTTTGTTATTTTCCATTTCCTTAAAATAGGAACATCTGGTTGATCACTGCATATAATGGTGACTATAGCTAACAGCATGCATTATTTTTTTTATTAGATATTGTCTTTATTTACATGTCATATGATTTCTCCTTTCCAAGTTTCCCCTCCAAAAAGAAAAAACAAACAAACAACAACAAAAAAACCCCAAAAGACAAGAACAAACCCCTGTTGCCTCCCCCCCCCCCCCCCCCCCCCCCCCGCTTGCTACCCCACCCTCTCCCACTTACTGGCCCTGGCATTCCCCTACACTGGGGCACAGAACCTTCACAGAGCCAAGGACCTCTCCTCCCATTGATGACTGACTTAACAGCATGCATTATATGCTTGATAATGACTAATACAGTAAAACTGAAGTGTTATCACCAAAGAAGGTAAATAATGATTTAAGAAAGTGAGTAATGGATTTGTTAGCTTTATTTAACCATTTCACAACACGGGCATATGCTAATTGAAACATCATTTGTTATAACTTTAAACATACATCAACTTTCTCAATTTAAAATAAAGAATAAACAGAAATTTCCACTTCTTTGCTATGAAACAGCCTAACATTTTCATTTTCTTAGGAATCATTGTTGGGAATAATGAGTCTCTAATACAATATGGAATTAAACCACAAGAAATTGTTCAACTGGAGGTGTTTTCCACACTTCCAGACCAATATCCAGTCAGAAGAATAGAGGGCTTGAGTGAGGGCTCCAAGATCATCACGGTCACCATTCAGACCGGTGAGTCCTTAATATCTGTTAGCCCAAGCGTTTTAGTATGCCCTTGTGTTGAATGTTCCTTTAGCCTTGCCTTTCATCTCCTCAGGCATGGATCGCTTTGAGGAGGTAGTGGTTGAGATAGTAAAATCTGACTTTCACAAGCCATTTCTTGGTGGATTTAGACACAAAATAACAGGACTAGAATATCACAACGCTGGAACCCAAACTGTGCCTAAAAAGATTCCTGAAAAAACCAATCTATTCTGTAGGGACTCCCAGGTAATATTTTTATTTTCCTGTTTATGTGCATGGCAATAGATGATCCCCTCGAATTTCTTTTTAACTGTGCCCCTATCTGCACAGCTTTGGAACTGACCTTTCTGGGGTTAAAGGTAATGAAGGGACAATGGAAAAGCTGGGATCTGTTGAGTCATGTGCTCCGATGGAGACACAGCAGTGGCCCAGAGACTCTATACACTTATTTTATACCCCTGGATGTGGAATCTATTGTGGAAGGCAGAGGTTTGCTTATCATACAGCTGAATAAGGAGGCAGCTCAGCTCTTAGGGGGTATCTAGGGGAACAGTTTTGGGCTGCAGCCACTGGAGAGAAGGAAGCCGGGAATGGTATTTTCTTCACATACTGTCATCTTCCTTACTTTGACCAGTGGAAGGCTTTGCTATGACTCTGAGGCTGACCTGGGAAAGCCTGACTTTTCTCATGATCGGAGGCACCGGGGTCCTTGCCCTGGTTGTGCTTATGGCAATAATACACACTCACTCAGTGTGCCGTCCACTCCCCACATAAATAATATTATGACAACTGAGATAATAAAAGGTTAATGTAAATATGTAAAAAATCACTCTCCACTTGCCTATGTGTGCAAGATTTTCTTTACTATAGAAATTGTGTAGCAGGTACTTATTCTTAATGTTTTCATTTTAGACAGTTTTTCAGAGAAAAAAGCTACAGCAAACTACAAATACCACCTCCACCCAGATGACTAAGATTGGTGTGTATGTATCAAACATGACTGATAAACTGATCAAGCCAGGAAATTACTTTTCAGCAGCCGAGTACCATGCTCAAAGGTTGAATGCGGTAAGAGAGTGCTCACTGGGGTCACACACTGAAAATTAGATGCATGTGCCAATTGTTCTCTGTGTGTTTCCCTAAGCACAAGTGTGGGTTGCATTCTATTGCTACTAAAGGCAATCGTGCTGAATATCCCTCTACAGAAATAACCAGAATTAAAAACTTTACTAATTCTTTCTGTTTCCTAAGGAATCTCCTTAGATGCTTTGTAGCCTCTGGCCATTATGAGACTTACCTCTGTGCCAGTCTAGTCATATGGGGACTTCCCTGACTTATTGAAGTCAAAGAGGACAAGGCAGATTACATAAATATGTAATTCTTCACTTTTTTTATTGTTTGGATAATTTATCTTTTTTTCACCATTTCCAACCTAATTGATCTCCTACAGATAAATTACAATAGTATCTATCTATTATCTACCATCATTTGGGTGTGAGTAAAAATGACCTGAAAGCAGTAATATATCTATTGTCTATTAAGTATATATTATATAATATATATATTATAATATATATATTATAATATATAATATAATATAATATATAATATATAATATAATATAATATATAATTAAGTATATATTATATAATATAGTATATGATATATGGTACTATGGTATATATACAGTATATAGCACACAGTGTATATTATACATTAAATATTATATGTCACAAATTACATATTACACATTATATATTACATATAATATAATATATTATACATTGTATGTTATGTATTACATATTACCTAGTATATATCATATATTATATTATATATAACATATAACATAATACATTACATATTATACATTAGACATTATATTACATGTTACATATTATACATTATATATTACAATATATTATACATTATATATTATGTATTATATGTTATATTACATATTATTATATCACACACACACACACACGCAAGCATGTTCTGAAGCCAGGATTTTTTTTCTAGCCTAACCAGACAAAGATATTCAGAAATGAACATGGAATACAAAAACTTCACTCTTTGCCCCTATCGAAACTCTACCAGGGCCAGTTCTGGGCTAGCTTACTACCTGACTATATCAGTGCCAGCTATGCCAACCTGATGGGATTTTGACTTTTTAGACTAAACTAGGGAAAAGTTAGAGATGCACAGATTGTCGAGAAACTGAAGTGACATTCTCTTGGCATTGTCAGTGCACAACAAAGCTGTGTGGAAATGGGCCAGCATCAACTGCAGCACGGACAAGGGTCTAGCTTCCTCCAGAACAAAGTGAGAAGAGTTGTGAAATGTGTCCATTCTCTGAAGATTAGCACCTTGGTTATAAATCAAAACTGTGTTTCTTTGTTAAAGAGTGTTAGATCTTCCAGGCAGGAGTCAGATATTTCATTGTCACTGATCTCATTTCAAACAGCAAAGTTCTTGGTAGTTTATGATTTTAGAGAGAGAACAAAGTTTCTCTGTGAAGAAGAGAACAGTAGTCATTCGAAGAGAGGGGTTGCAACATAACATCTTGAAGGTGCAGAGAGTCCTCAGAAGAAAGACTCTTTAAGTCTGTAGCTGAGTTCATTAGTGCCATTAGATTGCTAGTCCTTGGGGGTTTTCTTTTTAAATTTTATTTTATTTTTGAGATTACACTATCATTATGCTTTCTCCTTCCCGTTCTTCTCTTCAAACCTTCCTATATACTTCTTCCTACTCTCCTCAAATTCATGGCCTCTTTTTTCACTAATTGATATATATATATATATATATATATATATATATATACATACATACACACACACACACTTGTGTGTGTATAATACTGCTTGTTATGTATATTTTATTTTTAGAGCTGATCATTTATCACTGGACAACCAATTTGTGTGCTTATTTTTCCTGGGGAAGACCACTTCTCTTGTTCCCGGCTTCCTTCAATTGCCTGTAGTTCTTTATGTTGAGGCCTTTTGGACTTTTCTCCACCTATAAATTAACTACATGACCACTCCATGGTGTGATTAAGGGTAAGGCTTTTATCGTAGATGTGAGGGAGAAAACAACATAGGCATCTGGAAGAGTCCAGAGAGAGGAGAGAGAAGGGAGTAGACTGAATTTGGTCAAGATAGAAGCAGGAAGAGAGCAGAGAGACAGAGAGAAGAGTGAGATATGAAGACAAAGAGAGGCCTGAGCATGAGAGTGCATAGCAGAAATAATGGGGCTAGAAGAATGGACAGCTGGAGGTTGGGGAGGGAAGTACATGAACTTTAGAAATTTAGTGAAGGGAGGAGGCTTAGTAACTTATTGGTTATAGATGATTCTCCTTCAATGACTGTGATTTCAGTCACACAGGTAAATGGCTAATGAAATGATTATTTGTGACTTTTTCAGGCACTCATATTATTATTTTACCCATCTCCCTCCTTCTCCTGTATGACCTCTCCACTTTCCCTAGGGAGCCTATTTTTTATCCCTCCTCCCCTTTCACATCACTTTCATCACTGGATAGTTAGCTAGGTTTCTAGTATCAGGCATGGTCATGTTGAGAAGGTCTCAAGTCCAATGATAGAGCTGTTGGTTACCACCATTATGTGTGTATGTGTGTATGTGTGTGTGTGTGCCATTATTGCACTCCTCATGTTACCCTACTTTGCCTGCCATTGATGTGATTCATAGATACCATATCCAAGTAAGATTTATAGTTACTTCCTTCCTTTGGAAACTTGTATGGTACCTTCTGATACCATGAAAGCTGGTCCCAGGGAGACAGCATTCAGGTTAGTTCCAGCTCAGGAACTTTGGATCCTCTTTCTGAAGTGTATGGTCTCTTCAGCATCAGAAATCTACTGTCCACCTCTTGATCATAACCAAAGGTGATAGCAACTAAAAAAGATCACATTGAGTGAGGTAACTCAGACCCAGAAAGATGAATGTTGCATGCTCTCTTTCATTGGAGGCCCCTAGCTCCAAATCACCAGGTGGAAGTGCATAGCCGAGAGTAACTATGGAAACCAAGGGAGTAAAATGGGACCATTGCCAGTATCATGGGAATGGGGAGCAACAGAGTAGGGATGTCATAGTACAATTACTCTGGTCAGGGCAATAGCAAAGTGGGAAGTCTTTTGGAGAGAGAAAGAGAGAGAGAGAGAGAGAGAGAGAGAGAGAGAGAGAGAGAGAGAGAGAGAGAGAGCTAAGAAGAGAAGGATGAGGGCAAGGAGGAGTATAAAGCTGAAAGTGATGTGAGAGGGGAGGAGGGATAAAAAGAGGCTCCCTAGGGAAAGTGGAGAGGTAATACAAGAGGAGGGAGATGGGTCAAATAATATGAGTGCCTGGAAAAGTCACAAATAATCCTTTCATTAGCCATTTACCTAAAAACTATAATGCATGTAATTCTACCAATAAATATGCATTTATAATTTTAATGAATTTTTCTAATCTGGACTGATGATGCTTCCTCTAAGAGCCAACAACCACTAACAACCACTCCTCCAATACCAGACACGAGAAGCCTTCTTTTGCGTTGTTGGCCAAGGCTGTCCGATGGGCTCTCAAACATACAGCCTATTTACATTGTCCTGGTTTCTTACATAAGAACAGGAAAGCTTTTGAACTATTTTAAAAGCTTCTTTTGCAGCCTTAATGCCTTTAACAAATTCAAAGTCATCCCATGCTAATACATACCCTATCTACTTAACTTATTTTTTGAAATGTGTTTGTTCTTTTAATATTGACTGTTTTACACGGACATCTTTACATCAAAGGGAAAGACATCAACTATGTCTAGTTTGGCGTTTCATGTTAGTAAAGCGGTTCAGAAACTTTAGGTTTAGAATCCAGTAGAGAGCTTGTTTCTATGTTGGACACTTGTTTTTCAGCACTTTTGGGGTGGCACCTGGGAATTCACACTAGTGGAAGTTTCCAGATAACCACTGATGCTATTACTCTGGGCTCTATTCTGCTAACTGCTTTTACAAGTGATTCTCTGCACGAAGGTACACTGTTCTTGCTGTTCCACTAATAGTCTTTTTTTTTTTTTTTTTTTTTTTTTTTTTTTTGGTTTCTTCGAGACAGGTTTTCTCTGTACACAGCCCTGGACAGCCTTGGCAGTCCTGGAACTCAGAAATCCACCTGCCTCTGCCTCCCATCGGTTCTTTTAAAATGGTCAATTTTTCTTTGGTGTATACTCAAAGGAAATTCTGATGTGGTTAGAGAGATTAAAACAGAGAATGTTTTAATGAACATTCCCCCTTGCCTACCCATGTTAATTTTTCCTAGGGACCCTGGGGCATCTCTCATAATATCAAGTAACTGTAAGGAAAAATCACCTAGTTTCATGTTCATGGAGACCATGTATACTCTTCTGGGTAGACTATATCTAGTGCAAATCTACACAGGGGAAGGTCTACACAGTGGAAAAATTTCATTCATGCTTCTAAATAAAATAATAATCTAACAGAGTCTCTAACCTGTTTTTGATGATATACATGTGCACCTCCTTGTTATGTGTTTAGAAAATACAATCCTATTGTAAACATGTGTTTAAACTCATAGCCACTCCATAAGCGAGAGACATTTAAGATTTCTAACTGCTGCAATGTTTACTGAACAACCCTTGGGCTAAACACTTTCTATGCCTACCGCTATTGTAGAAACAACAGGTAGTTACTTTACCCAAAGCCAGACAGGGAGGAAAGCAGAAGGAAGATTCACACTGACTCCCCCTCTAGAGTCTGTGCCCTTACACACATACAAACAATCTTATAGGAATGTGTGGCTAGATTTCAAAGCCAAAAATAGTGGCTCATTATTCATAGTTTTATATTATTGTGCATAATAATGGCTCAGAAAGAAGTAAAGCCAGACTGCCAGTATTGTTCTGCTGTAGAATTTGAATGGACACAGTCCTCTCTACCTTTGTTTCTGTTCTGATCCACGACAGGTCAGTGACAGCTTCTGTTTCCTTTTGCCGTAAGCACAGGTGATGGTGATACAGACTAACTACAGGCGATGGCATGCTAAGCGCTATGTAGACAGCTTAAGACAGCAAAAGAAATTGAGGCTGCAGTGGGAAGAAGAGCAAGAACTCCTGAAGATTCAAGAGAAGGAAGAATGGATACGAACGGACTATTACCGGAGGCACAACCCTAAAACAACTGATGACTTTGAGCTCCTTTACAATGCTCTAGAGCGTAAGTGCCATAGGGACTTTGAAACGCAAACAGGCTTAATGGGAACAAAAGAAAGACACCCATGTTGTACGGAGTGTATAAAATTACATACAGATGTATATATATGTATATATATGCACACATATACATATATACACATATGTATGTGTATATTTACATACATATACATATATATGTATACACACACATATATACATATATATATGTATATGTGTGTGTGTGTATGGGTTTGTGTCTCTGTGTGTGTGTATACATACATGACTGCCCTGGATCTCATTAGACTGGCCTCTGAGATCTGTCTGCCTCTGTGCTAGAATTAAAAATGTGGGAATTAAGAATGAAATAAAATTCGAAGTGTCTTCAATAATAACAGTGTGTATGTGGCTTGTGAGAACCATGGAGTTTTAGAATATCATAGGTCTCATGCTTCAGCCATATAAGTTAAAATGATCGCTCATTTAATT
>NW_022196903.1:19672807-19675157 GCF_008632895.1 Mastomys coucha | reverse complement strand
TACCTGTGTTCTCCTGTATTTCTTTGAGGGAGCTATTTATGTCTTTCTTAAGGTCCTGTATCATCATCCTGATAATTGATTTTAGATCTGAATCTTGCCTTCTGGTGTGATGGTGTGTCCAGGACTTGCTATGGTGGGAGAATTGGGTTCTGATGATGGAAAGTGACCTTGGTTTGTGTTGTTTATTTTCTTAAGCTTGCCCCCATCCCCGCCATCTGGTCAACTCTAGTGCTACCTGCCCTTGCTAAATCTGACTGGAGCCTGTTCTTCCCTTCCTGTGATCCTGGATGTGTCAGAACTCCTCAGAGTCAAGCTGTCTCTGTGATCCTGTGATTCTGGGATCCTGGGCTTGTTAGATCACCTGTTGAATGGAGCTTCCTCTGGGTGTTGTGGGACTGGCTGCAGAGCTTGCACCCAAGGTCTGCTCTGGACTCCATCCCAGACAGACCGGAAGGAACCCGAGTCACTGGGCTGATGGAGTTCCTGTGTGCCTGGTCCAGCTGGTACTCCCAGTGTTGGGACAGATGTTGGTTCCTGCTTACCTCTGATCCTGGGTGTGTCAGAGCACCTGGGAGTGGAGCTTCCTCTGGGTGTATTGGCTGCAGAGCTTGTGCCCAAGGTCTGCTCAGAACACTAACGGAGACAGACCTGCGAGCTGTTTAAGTCTTAAATCCCACATTCTGTCAGCAACCCGCAACAACAGCAACAGCAGCAGCAGCAACAACATAAGCAAGTTTACCTCATTTCCTCTACAGAGTGTGTGTTAGATATAGATGAAGGCAGAGATTTCCTTACTTCCAGTGTTAGGACCAGTGTCACGTACACAAAGGCTTTTGTGCCAGACAACATGATCAAAGATAGGGAAGAAGGAAAGGGTGTCAAGAAGGGGATGTGCCCTGAGTGAAGAGCTCATGGTCTTCTCAAGTAATGAAATACACAAAGGCTGAAAAGAAGCAAGACAAACCCCATTACTCCCAGCCCTCATCAGAATCTGGGTACTCAAGCTGACATACTTCAGCTGTCGGCAATCATGGGAATTCAGGTTAGTGAAATTATCTCTACTGCACCGCTGTTGACATCTGACGGGCCCCGCCGCACCCAGTGTTTCAGTGCAGACTTCCTGATGGTCTGGGTTTTGCAGTCTTTCTGTCCCTTCTTCCACGATGCTCCGTGAGCCACAGTTGCAGGAACTGTGATGTCAATGTATCTATCGGAACTGGACTCCCCATGATCCTTGATGTCTGCGTCATGTCTGGTTGTGGTTTTCTGTGACGGTCTCCATTTTATGTAAGAGGGGTTCTTGGATGAGGGTAGTAGATACTCTTATCTGCTGTTGCGGTTACTACCCACTGTATGAGGATCATTTTTTTAAAAAATTTATTTATTTTATGCATATGAGTACTCTGTAGCTGTCTTCAGACACACCAGAAGAGGGCATAGGATCCCATTAGTAATGGTTGTGGTTGCTGGGAATTGAACTCAGGACCTCTGGAAGAACAATCAGTGTTCTTAACCACTGAACCATCTCTCCAACCCAAAGATCAATCCTTAAATTGATGATTCAGTAGAGAAGATTCGTAGTCACGTTTTGTTTTAAATTTTATAATCATAGGACTAATGTTCTACTATAGCAGGAATCTATGAGGATAATGTTTCAAATCATATATGAGTTAGCCAGGATGTTGCCATCATTTCATCACGTTGATGGACATTTGTGAAAATATCAGAAAATACAAATTCTGCCTTGTTTATAGTGTTATGTAGTACAAATTGCTCACTTCTTGGAAACCTGTTTCCCTAACTCTGAATAGAATACACAATTTCAGTTAAATCTTATTCAATAAAGTGAAAAACACAGAATATAACATTTATTGAAATACATACGTTGAGTTCTTCTTCTGTAGTGACTAATCTTAACCTGTTTTATATATGACTATATAAGAATTGTATAGAGAAAATGAAAATAAATAGAAGATTCTTACATAGGAAATGTGTCAGCTTTTACACATTAGAATTATGAATGAAAAGATTTAGAATAATTGAACAAATTGTGGGTATTACTATTCAATATCTGTTTACATGATCAGTGTTTCTTGCCACTCTTCAATTTTTTTTTATTTTCTTTATTTACATGTAAATTTCTCCATTCCCAGTTTCCCCTCCAAAAAACAAAGAAACAAACAAAAACAACAAAAACAAACCCCTGTTTCCTCCCACTTCCCCATGCCTGCCACCCCCCTCCCACTTTCTGGCCCTGGCATTCCCCTACACTGGGGCACAGAACACAGGGCCGAGCTCCTCTCCTCCTATTGATGATTGAATTTGCAATCCTCTACTATACACATGCTGC
>NW_022196903.1:19651141-19668569 GCF_008632895.1 Mastomys coucha | reverse complement strand
AGGGTGAAAGTCAATTTTATTCGATATTAGAATGGCTACTCCAGCTTTTTTCTTGGGGCCTTTGGCTTCATGACATTTCCCTAACAGTGCCTTGTAACTGCTGCCCTCTTGTGGCTCATAGTGATAATTGTACTGTTTCAACTGCAATCCATAAATCAAGTTTTCTTATTTTTTTAATTGTATATTTTATTTAATTACATTTCACGTGTTATCCCCTTTCTCGGTTCCCCCCAGAATTTCCCTATACTGTCCCCCTTCCACTGCTTCTATGAGGGTGTTTCCCCATCCACCCACTCACTCCCATTTCCCCACCCTTAAATTCCACTACACTGTGGCATCGAGCCTTCACAGGACCAAGGGCCTCTCCTCCCATTGATGCCTGACAAGACCATCCTGTGCTACATATGCTGCTGGAGCCATGGATCTCTCCATGTACTCTTTGTTGGTGGTTTAGTTCCTGGGAGCTCTGTGGGGGGAGGTCTAGTTGGTGGATATTGTTGTTCCTCCTAAGGGGCTGCAAACCCCTTCAGCTTCTTCAGTCCTTTCTCTAGCTCCTCAATTGAGGACTCTGTGCTAAGTCCAATGATTGGCTATGAACATCTGCCTCTATATTTGTGAGGCTCTGACAGAGCCTCTCCAGAGACAGCTACATCAGGCTCCTGTCAACAAGCACTTCTTGACATCCACAATAGTGTCTGAATTTGATGACTGTATATGGGATGGATCCTCGGGTGGGGCAGTCTCTGGATAGCCTTTCCTTCAGTCTCTACTCCACACTTTGTCTCCATATTTCTTCCCATGAGTATTTTGCTCCTCCTTCTTAAAAAGACTGAAGAATCCACACTTTGGTCTTTCTTCTTCTTGAGCTTCATGTGGTCTGTGAATTGTATCTTGAATATTCTGAGCTTTTGGGCTAATACCCACTTATCAGTGAGTGCATACCATGTGTGTTCTTTTGTGACTGGGTTACATCACTCAGGATAATATTTCCTAGTTCCATACACTGGCCTAAGAATTTCATGAAGTTATTGTTTTTAATAGCTGAGTAGTACTCCATTGTGTAAATGTACCACATTTTCTGTATCCATTCCTCTGTTGAAAGACATCTGGGTTCTTTCCACCTTCTGGCTATTATAAAAAGGCTGCTATGTACATAGTGGAGCATGTGTCCTTGTTATATGTTGGAGCATTTGAGTATATGCCCAGGAGTGGTATAGCTTGGTTCTCAGGTAGATCTATGTCCAGCTTTCTGAGGAACCACAAGACTGATTTCCAGAATGGTTGTACCCGCTTGCATTCCCACCAGCAGTGGAGGAGTGTCCCTCTTTCTCCACATCTACTGTCACCTGAGTTTTTGATCTTAGCCATTATGACTGGTGGAATCTCAGGTTTGTTTTGATTTGTATTTCCCTGATGACTTACGGTGTTGAAAATTTCTTTAGGTGTTTCTTGGCCTTTCAATATTCCTCAGCTGATAATTCTTTTGTTTAGCTTTGTACCTATTTTTTTTAACAGGGTTGTTTGTTTCTCTGGAGTCTAGCTTCTAGCGTTCTTTGTCTATATCGGATATTAACTCTCTATCTGATGTAGGATTGGTAAAGATACTTTCCCAATCTGTTGGTGGCCGTTTTGTCCTATTGAGAGTGTTCTTTGCCTTACAGAAGCTTTGCAATTTTATGAGGTCCCACATGTCAATTATTGATCTTAGAGTATAAACCATTGGCAATTTTTTTAGATTTATGTATTTTTATTTTATGTGTATGAGTACACTGTAGCTATACAGATGGCCATGAGCCATCATGTGACTGCTGGGAATTGAACTCAGGATGGCCCGCTCACTCCAGCCATGCTCGTTCTGGAGTAATATACTGTAGCTGTCTTTAGACGCACCAGAAGAGGGTGTCAGATCTCATTACAGGTGGTTGTGAGCCACAATGTGGTTGCTGGGATTTGAACTCAGGACCTTTGGAAGAGCAGTCAGTGCTCTTACTCGCTGAACAATCTTGATAGCCCTGGTGTTTTCTTTTTAAAGACAGTCTTTCCTCAAAAATAATAGCAAAATGATATTTATTTAAGATGACAAACATCATCATCTAATATACATCAGACAAGGTTGTCTCTAGCTGATATTGATGTTTGAATCCTCTTTATAGCACTAAGGCTGATTTTGACGTACTTAAGTTTCCATGAGTGCCAACACTAAAGAACACTGGTTTGAGTACCCAGATTCTGTTTATTCAACATAATATTTTTATTGATTACTTTGGAATTTCATATAATGCACTCTGATTATACTTCATTTTACTCCCAGGTCTGCCCCCATTCTCATTACCACACCCCCCAAAAGAAGAAAGACTCCCCTCAGAATAAGTGCAATTTGTCTGCCCATATACTCAGTGGAGCATGGTCAAACTCCCAGTAGCCATCCCCTGAGGGTCAGTTTTCTAAGGAGGGCCTGGAGTACCAGGGTTTGTCTTGCATCTTTTCAATTTTTATTATATAAGTAGAGTTATTCAGAATGAATGTTTATGTCTGTCTTTTAAACTTCAATATTATAGTGTGAGTTCTGTCTGTGTTACCTATCATATGTGATTCAGGATTTCATCTTCATTTCTACGGAGTGTGCCATTGCAGAAAAGAATCACAATTATTGTATCAATTTTACTGTGGATTTGTACCCAAGCTCTGTTTTTGAAAACATACGTAGTGGCAAGTGTGCACTTCTCTGGGGCATATAACCTAGGAGTGGAGAGTCTAGTTCATAAGACATGCATTTCTCAGCTTTAGTAGCCTGCCAGAGAGCCTTCCAAAGATCATACCAGTTTGTACTTTCAAAGAAAAGTATAGACTTTAATTACTCGACCATCCTATGTAATGTCAGGCATTTCTGTCTTCTTCTTCATTGTGCTTCTTCTAAAGGATGCACAGTACCATGGCCCTGACTTATTTTTGACTGACAGCCCGAGAGATTGGATATCAGGACATCAGAATCAGTGAAAGACATTCTGTCCCTCTCATAAGGGTTTCATAGAAGAAATGAATCGAGAACTAATCCTTGGCCCATGGACCACCCAGTAAGATCAAAGAAATAAAAAGGAAGGAAAGATAAGACGAAGCTAGTAAAAGTGTTTTTTATTTTTTATTTCTTAAAAGTACATCATTACTTTGAAGTAGTTTCCAAGAGGATTGTGAGAGGTATTTCAAGGGAGCCCTCTCAGGGGGTCTTTGAAATAAGCTCCTTTGGATTGAAGAACACAGAGGACTTGGTTGTAACCCTTGTCCTGGAAGGTTGGTGTCTGACTGCATGCTATGCAGGATGCTAGGGACTTGGAAGAGAACATTGCTTATATACAACTCCCAGGAGATCTTGAGCAGATCCCACATTTTTTTTATGAAACCATACAGGAGAAGGTGCTCCCCTGTCTTGTTCAGTGGGTCAATTGGAGTAATAATGGGATTTTATTGGTAAGAGGCTCAACTCTAACTGCCAGCATCCTTAGAAGTAGTTTACATAGAGTTTAGGCATCTCTCTCTCTGGGCCAGTAGACTTGGAGAATGCGGAAGTTTAGCTAAAATGCTCCAGGCTAGTAAGCAGGAATGTCTGCCGGGTTGGAAGAAGAGGGGCTCTACAAAGCTAAGCAAGAAAGCGCATTCTCACCCTTCTTCTAAACACCTGGCAAAGAGAAACAGCCTGAAGACAAGAGGTTAGGAGAGCAAAGCTTCAGAGGCATCTATCCTTCCTCCAAACCTCCTCTGTGGGTCCTGTCCCTTACACCTTTGACCTCTGTTGTATAGCAGTTTCCTCTGGATCAAAACAGTCCTGATAGTGTAGAGGCAGGGCTCACAAAACTCATCAGGAACTTACATTCCGGCAGCTCCTCCCTGAGGCCATATAAGCAGTGTGTTATAATCACGCATAACAGTCGCTGGGGCAGAGGAGGAGGCTCCTCTAGTGTATCAAACTTCTCATCCGAGCAGGGAACTTCCAGTCTCTGGGAGTCCTCACTCAGGGTGGTAGACTTTTTGGTGATGCACCTCGCTGCTCATGTCACTCAGACTGTAGGTAACTGTGATAACTAACTGGTCCCTCGATTGTGCTTGGAGATGTTAATTTCTTTGTCTGCCATTGTCTTTGTACCCAGGGATGAGAAGGCATTTCATAACAGCTTGTCTTTCATTCTTCTAGTGGCGCCTTTGCAAATGTCTTCACCTTTGTTAAAGTTCAATTTATTAATTTGTTTTTATATAGATCATGTACTAAGTGATATATCTAAAAATTCTTTAAATTTTGGGTCACATAGCTTTCCTTCTGTGTTTTCTTCTAAATTTTTATAGCTTTACATTTCACATTTAGATATATAATCCAACATGAAATAATATATGAGTTATACCTCACATAAGTTGAAGTTAATTTCGAGCATCCACTTGTTCTTTCTGTATATTTGTTGAAAACACATCCTTGTCCTCATATCTTTGTCAATGCCTTACTCTTTGTTGGCTCCTAAAAACAAAGTACTATAGGCTGTGTAGCTTATAAACAATCCACATTCAAGGATGCACTGCTTGTTTAGGTCTGATTCATAAGAGCACAATTCATAAGATTCATAATTCATCTAATTATTGGGGGCTTCACTACCTCGCCGTTTCCTGGAAACCCAAACTTAGACCAATGCCTTGAGGAGAAAAGTTCACGGGTGAGTTTTGGCGCACGTTATTTGTCAACCCTGTATAAAATCAGCATCTTGTTCTTCAAGTGTTCCTAAGTTACCAACGAGGGCACAGAGGGTTAGAGTTTCTTTGTGGGAAAGCTCGAGATTATAAATGAAATGTCTGTGACACATATAATTCTATTCATGGTATATAGTTGTTAAGAACTGAGCTTTCTTAGCTTGCATAATTTAAGTAACTTATTTCATGTATATTTATGAGTATATTATCACAAAGATATTATCAACTTTCTACATTACCCTTTTGCTGCTTGTAGGATCTGTAATAATATGGCTCCAAACTCCTAATACCAGTACCGCTGTCTTTATTCTTTGTTTTCCTGAACAGCTGGAGTATGGATTTACCAATTTTATTACTTTTTAATTGATCTCTCTCTTACATTTCTTTTGTTTTTTTTTTATTTCTGTTCATTGCATCTTTTATTATTATCTCCTTGATTCTGCTTTCTTTTGGTTTAATTTACCTCTTGTTTCCTCGTCATATGGTGGAAGTGACAGTCAGCGTTCTGAGACCTGGGTTCATTTCTGGTAGAGGAGTTTGATATTGTAAATGCCCTTTGTAACTGCTGCATTATGTGTATCCCAAGTTTATGATACATCCAGTTTCAAAAATATTTTGTGATTATTTTTGTAATTTGCTTTTGACCCACAGATTATTTAAAAGTGGGCTGTTTATAGCTTTTTCTCATAGATTGTTGTAACTAATTTCTAATTTTGTTATGGAATATATTTCTCTAACACTTGAGTCCTAAATCTATTGAGGCTTGTTTTAGTATAACATAGATGTCATTTGGGAAAATGTTGTATTATACCTGAGAATAATGTCTATTCTGTTAGAGCTCGAAGTGATGGTTGGTAAATATCAGCCACAACAATTTGGTTTGGAGTATTGTGTATATCAGTGTACTTGCTAATTTCCTACTTATGAATTTATCAAACATAAGGAGAGAGGTATTCCAATCCCAAGCTTTCTTTTTTGCTTTCTTTAATTTTCCTTTACAGTTCAATCAGGTAGTGCTTGGCGTAGTCTGACTCTCTTGTCAGAGGCAGAAATAACTTAGAATGATGTACTAACACCTACACTAATAACAATGAAATTTTATCATTATGAATTTTGTTGTTTCTTGTAACATTATTTACTATGATAAACTTGGACTGATACCAGTATATTCATCTTTTCCCTCCCTGCTTTTCTTTTCCCCTCTTTCTCCTCCCTCCCCACTTCCCTTTCTCCTTCCCTTGTGCCCCATCACCTACCCTCTGTCTGCTTTCTTCTGTTCACTTTGTAATGTAAGCTAGCTTAGAACTTGCCATCCTCCTGCCCATGTCAAGATTCCAAGTGTACACCTCTACATCCAGCTCAGTTTTCTTTAGGTCACTGTAGCATGATATGCCTTTCTGTATTCTGAAACTAGCACAGAGTTTCAGTGTTTCCGATTGTTTTCATTATCATCTTCAGGGAGCGTGTGTCATATCAAAGGGGAAGACTCCCTCCTGACTTCCATACTTCCCACCTTCGTATAGTTCAGGGGACTCTGCCCTGTGACTTGGTGGTTGGCACATTGGATGTATGTGTTTTACCATAGGATGGAGAGCCTTTTCTTTTAATTAAAAAAATGTATTAATCACTTTATTCATTTGCATTTCAAATGATATTCCCTTTCCCAGTTACCCTTCCACAACACCCCCATCCCATCCCCCTCCCTCCCCCTCCCCTTTGCTCTTATGAGGGTGCTCCTCCACCCACTCACCTACTCCTGCCTCACCACCCTAGCATCTCCTTACGCTGGGGCATCAAGCCTCCACAGGACCAAGGGCCTCCCCTCCTTAACTGATGTCAGATAAGGCCATTCTCTGCTACATATGTATCTGGACCCATGAGTCCCTCCATGTATACTCTTTGGTTGGTGGTTTAGTATTTGGGTGAGCGCTAGGTGGTCCTGTTAGTTGATATTGATCTTCCTATGAGGTTGTACTCTCCTTCAGCTCTTTCAGTCCTTCTCCTAGCTCTCCTGCCTCTCCCCCGCCCCTCAGACTGATGGTTGGCTATGAGCATATGCATCTGTATTGGTTAGGTGTGCGTTAAAGGGTGTCTCGGGTTTGGTCTGCCACAGGGCTAGGGCTGCTTGTGGAGGCAGGATTTGGGACACGGGAGTTTTTGACTGAGCTTGCCCCATGCTGGCAGTCATGCTGGCATCTGGCTATGGGAAGCCGTGGGATGCTGCAGAAGAGCTGAGAGCAGAGTTGGCCCCCTCTTCCCCCTCCCCCTATGGGCTGGATCTAGCTAGGGGCCGAATGGGGAAAAGAAGGGAGGAGAACTCTGGCTGTGTCCCTCGGGGAGGAGAGTCCTGGGCTTGTTCTGTTTGGCTTGGTGGAGGTCATGGTTGGGAGCACTGAGAGGCTCTCTGTGGGAGACTACACCAGGCTCTTTAGACGAAGGCCTGCTCCATGGCTCTCCATGGCAGATCCCGATGAGAAGAGACAGTCCATGGTTTTAAAGCATTTATTGTCATGGCAGAGATGGTGATGAGTGAAACCTTACCCCACTTTCTCAGGGCGGGCCTGAGGTTAAGTATCTTTTGCAGGGAGGAGTGTCTGGGAAGGAGAGCTTAATTGGCTAAGTAAGTCCTTTAGGCCTTTAGGTACCTCATTAAAATGGAGATCTGTCTTGAGGCTTTGTGATCTCTGGTTACATCCTCTACCTATGGCGGGGGGGCTTGGGGCATTGCCCTTACTTGACTGATGGCCACAGACCTATGGAGTGGAGAGCTGAGGCCTGTCAGGAGCCTGGTGACTAGGAGCATGGCAAAACGTCTACTGTCCCTTGCAGGATTATCCCCTGCAGGGTCACCAGGGTTCTAAACACAGCTCAACCAGAAACCAGGCTGCCTTTCATGGTCCCACAGTCAGGTGATGGTAGAATTTCTCAGGGAGCAGCCATGTCAGGCTCCTGTCAGCAGGCGCCTCTTGGCATCAGCAATAGTGTCTGGGTTTGGTGTCTACACATGGGATGGATCCTTAGGTGGGGCAGTCTCTGCATGGCTTTCCTTCAGTCTCTGTTCAGACTCATTGTTTTTATTTAGGCAACCTTGATTTCAAATGTCATAGCAGTAAGCTAACAAAAATGTGAAAATTGATACTATGTGGAAGTGTGCCTGAATATACATGCATATTTCCAGATTTCAAAATGTCTTAAGTATTGACATAGAAAAATAATCTCTCTCTTTTTTTTAAACGTTTCCAGGCTAGTTTGGATAACAATTGCATGACCTAGACTTAATTAAGCTCTGGATGTTTTAATGCAAAGCTGGGAAATAAAATAGGCTTCCAAAGACCAGTCAACTTTTATTTGCTTTCTGGGAGCAACTTAGTAATTCTGTGAGATAAATACTCTCAGTTATTATTTCTACAAGAAAACAATTTCCCTGTATTCATCAACTGACTTTTGGTATTGGGGTTTGTCATATTTCTTAAAGTTATTCTGGTTGGTAAAGCTATTTTTAAACAACAATCTCATCAATCATAGATTTCCTGGACTTTCATAATATAATTTAGCTCTCAAATTTACAGTCCTTTTCTGAAGGTAATTTAGCTTTTACATTTCAAAATCCTCTCACTGGATAGATTTAAGCTATAGATTGTTTGAATAATGTATCCCTGATAAATGATGGAGTGGATTCCTACAAAGAGCCAAACTAGCAATCCTTGACCTGACTTGGGTGGTTTCAACTTGAAATATGAAAGGACAAAGAAATATCCTGATAAAATTATAAAACAAAGTATGATAACATACTTGGAAGGCCAAAACCCACACTCAAGTTTCAGATGCTTACTTTATAATTCCCACTGAGTATTAAAGAAAATCTGAATCTTTAATAAAAAGCAAATGCTGTCTAATGAAGGAAGTTCATATAAATGAAATACATTTTGAAATATTCCTGCAACCTTTTACAAGAGTGTAACCATGCCTGTAACACAACAGTACGGGAATACTTATGCTTGGATTATGTCTATAGAAGAAATAGACTCTTCTGTCAAGAGATATCTATTCAAACAAACTCTGAAATCCAATGGTGAAAAATGCTGGGCATTAAATGATGATAAATAGAAAGAGAAGCAGAAATTCTTGTTTTTTTTTGTTTTTGTTTTTGTTTTTTGGATTTTCTTTTTAAATCACCCATCTAATTAGAGAGAGACCAGGAAATGCGTTAATTCCTTGAAGAACAAAGTAAGGCCATTTCACTTTATGCACCATAGAATCTTACAGAGTTACGTTTATATAATAACTACAGACATATTGGTATTTTCATCAACAAAGAAGTGACAGGATATTGGTAAGTACAATAACCATATAAAAGAAAAGGCCTTTTAAATTTCAGAGAAAGAATAGGTTTGATTGTATGAGCTTAGTGGATTTTAGGAGCTTCCTCAGAAATATTATCCTGATACTGTACTTACATGCTTTCTCTATGAGGAGGGACTTGGCTGACCACTGAAGTGAGCTCTTTGTTGTAAGCCAACTGGTAAGTTGCATGTTCGAAAAGAAAAGATATCATGGCTTTTGATGAAAAAGTGTATCCCACACAGCCCGACTGCCTGAGTTTGGTTCCTGGCTCACTCTCTAGCAATATGTCCTTGGGCAGGTTATACAACACTCTACCGCAGCTTCTCTTTCACCAAAACAAGAGATGCTAACACATGCTTCTTTGGCTTGTCAGGAGATTCAACAAGATCCTATGTGCGAAGCGCTTATAAATAAACCAATTGTATTTTGTCTTACTTACTATAGCTATGTTTGCAACTGGTAGTTTCCCTTCATGGGGATGAATGGAACATGATCACATGACTTTTGATATAAACATTCACAATAGTCAGTGCATAAAATAATCTTTTATGTCAGGCACTGGATGAATATTACATAGTCTGATTTCATGTTGTTAATTCTGGCCAACTTTCCATGTTTCAATTTTGGTGTCATTTTGTTTCAAGCATGCCTCCTGAGAGTATCGTGCCCTTAGCCATTACAAGATTCTTCTATTTTGGCTGTTGAAAAGGTGGCTCAGTGGTGAAGGGTGCCTGCTGATTTCTTAGAGAACCTGAGTTTGGATTGCGGGCACTTACGTTGGCTGGTCCACTACCACCTACAACTCCAGTCTCCAGGGACACACAAGACAGACATACATACATGGGTATAAATAAAAATAACTAGGAGAAATCTCCAAGATTATTTAATCTGCAACAGAAACATGTAAATATAACCGTCTCATATTTAAACATAACTTATTACCCACTATTTCCTGTTCTCTCTCTCTCTCTCTCTCTCTCTCTCTCTCTCTCTCTTTTTCCTTTCTCATTGCTGTATAAACCAACACAGTTACCATTGTTTTCTATTGTAATTTAAAACATCTGACATTCTCTTTAGGTTTTTAAGGTATGGTCACTATCAAACGCTTTCAAAGTCCACCCTTTTCTCTAGCTTTCACTCATGTAAATTGAGACTTACCACCTCTTTCTACAAGACCCACTTTGTGAGATGACACTGTCATAGTCATTGGAACAGTGCTTGCAGATTCTGGGTACAGTTTACTTTCAATTTATTGACTCAAATAAATCTTCATTATGTCTTCTGGGAATTCTGCATGCCATTGACATATCAAATTCCTTTCTTATTTCTATTCCTGATTTACACCTCTATCTTTATTCCTCCTTTGTATTTCTTGTCACTTCAGTCAGGAGAATGTGCGGAAGGTTACGCAGAAGCCTCTATCTTGACAGAAATTTGACAGTGTATTTTGAGTGGTGTGATAGGAAACAGGGAAAGGTTGACCAAGATGTGAGAAGAAATTATGTCACATAATGTACAATTTAAAATGAAAGTGTTTGTGTCTCAAGAAGGGAAAATGTAAGAGAGACATGACACAACCTTCAGTCGCCCAAAGGGATGGCATGTAGCTCAAGAAATTGGTTCAGTGGCAGGCAAATTATTCCTGTCCAAGTCACTGAGAGGAGAATGCGTGATCAAATGTAGGATTGAGCAATTTAATTTCTAAGGTATTTTCCAATCCCATGCTTCTGCCAGTGTAAGCCTGACATTTTTGAAATGTGAAATGGAAAATCATTTTCTTCTCCACATTTACTTTACATAAGGATCTGATCAGAATCCTTATTAAAAACATATCTGCATCTAGAATTTTTGATTTAAGTTTGAAGTATGATGTTGAAATTCCTATGTGATGATATAGGTCAGTATTTAGATAGAATGACTTTACTAAATTGTTTTCTATGGGAATTTTATGCTATAGTCTTGTGACATAGTCACATAACATCATTGTTATTTATAATGACCAGTACTTTAAAATACCTTAAAAGAGTATCATAGTGTAAGGCCCTGGTTTGACTACAAAGTAAATGCAGTTACTCTATAAGATTTGGTGACATGATTTTGCGTTTTGTAAGAAATAGAACATGACACAATATTTCTGGTAAGTAATGTAAACTATTCTGTATAAAGCTACTATTTTGGGTCCTTAGAGAGGCATACACTAAGATGAAGTAAGAGGTAATAGAGAAAGGGCAGAAAGAATAAAGGAAGTCAAAGGAAGTCTTTAGACTTGTAGAAGCTGAAAAAGTAAATGGAAGAGTGTTGGTTGTAGAAGATGCAAAACTGTTAGGAATGCTTAATGCTCTTGAGTTACAATTCCTATAAAATTATTTTAGTTTGAGTGTTGGAGAGCAAGGACCTGCATTTGATTTCCAGGAATCACATAAGGTGGCTTACAGTCACTGGTAGCTTCAGCTCCAGATCAGACACATCTGGCCTCCAAGGTCATCTATACTCATGTGCACATCCCCACATAGCCATAATTAAAAAAATAAAAATAAATCTCTTTGGAAAACAGATGCAAATTTTGACGACTCAACAACCTTTCATGTTATTCCTCTAGTTTGGCGGCAAGAAGAAGTTACACAAATTGACCAATACTCAAGTGAGGCTGAAAGGAAGGCTGCTCTGTGTGAACTTCTGGAAAAAGAGACACAGATGATTGCTTCCATTGGGAGGCATAGATATGTTGCTCGTATGGAGAAGCAAGATGCAGCTATACAAGCTTTCCTGAATAAGGTTAGTGAAGTTATTTTAACATGGATGTATTTTGGGTTTAACCATGAGGAATAATAAACTAAAGCAGAGACCTATACCATAAGAACTTCCATAAAATTTTAACAGTTGGATAGTTCTTTAAACCCAATATATACTTGCTCTTTTAATACAGCTGACTATTCCAACTGTACCCTCAAATAAAGACTGATAGAGAACATGAGATTCTCATGTTCGTGACTAAGGGGGTTTGGTTATGGGAGAAAAGATGGAGTGATTATTTGAATTTGGAGAGTTTTACACTCTGATAAAAAAGGAGGAAAGTCTCAGAATGTCTGGGCCTGGGGCACTCAGTGGTCACCTCTTTGATAGTTAGCTGGAGGCCTGTGTTTTATACTTCAGTCAATTCCTAGTTGACTCGACGTTTCTGACCAATGGCTATATGATTATTGAAAGGCAAGAAAACATTCAATTAAAGGGAAAACTAAACTAATTACCCTTTTGCGGTCAAACTTCCTGTTGATATTGAAAGCCTGTTTCCACAGTAACAAATTTCCTTTTATAAACCTTATATTTCCAGACAACTAAAAGCTAATCCATCCATCCATCCATCCATCCATCTATCCATCCATCCAGAAGAACAAAAGGATACAGTTTTCCAAGACACTTGCTGGTCACAATTCTCCTTCGCTGACTCTTGTTATCTTAGAAAAAATTTTAAAACTACATTTCTTATTTCTTTAAATGCCCTTCTGCTATGTCATTTGGGCACTCTTCTACGTGACTTCAGATTATAATTGGCTTTCATTTTAGTTATGGTTTCAGACTAAATCCTTAGGAACTTCTAAACCATGCATCCAATTCTACTGTCTTCTGTCCTTTGGAGATCCCAGACATACACCTCAGGGTGATGTGGTAAGCTGAACCTCTATATGAGCCCTGTTCTTTTTTTAATATTTTTATTGGATATTTTATTTATTTACATTTCAAATATAACCCTTTCTTGGTTTCCTCTCTGAAAACCACCTATCTCACCCCTCCCACTCCTTCCTCACTTCCCTAGCATCCCCCTACACTGGGGCATCAAACATCCACAGGACCAAGGACCTCCCCTCCCACTGACGCCAGACAAGGCTATCCTCTGCTACATATGCAGGTGGAGCCATAGGTCCCTCCATGGCTATTCTTTGGTTGGTGGTTTATCTTGGGCCTCTGGTGGATCTGGTTGGTTGATATTGTTGTTCTTCCTATGAATTTGCAAAGCCCTTCAGCTCCTTCAGTCCTTCCCCTAACTCCTCCATTGGGGACCCCGTATGAGCCCTGTTCTGTAGAGCTCGTGTAACCTCTCTCTGTGAATGCCGCATCTATCCACTTGCTCTATCTTAGCAGTTCTCCACCTGTGCTTCATGACCCCTTTGGAGGTTGCACAGCCCTTTCACAAGGATACATATTTACATTATGATTCATAACAATAGAAAAATTTAAGTGAATCTGGATATCCTTCTCATCTGGATTATTTTGTTTCCACATGAGGCCATGATCTCTAGTCTAAGTTCTCAGTGCTCTGTTCCATCACCCAATTGACTACTGGGAAGATCTTCCTAGGCACACTTGGATCCTGGCCTTCTGTATTTCCCAGTGGGAGCTAGGATTTTAATCACCTCCTATCTTTGCAGCCCCATTATCCCATTGTTATCTTATCATCATCTTTTTTTTTGTCTTACTACATCTACACTGCTCTAGTCATGATCAGTTATTTGCGTGTCTCCAGAAAGATCTTGTGCTTTGGCGCTTTTGTATCTGACTTACTTCAGTGTGATGCTTTTGCATCAGGCATGCACCTGATGCAGCTGGGGTGTTTGTAAGAGATGGAGGCTTCTGGCTACCAATGGACAAGACAGGTCTTCTCCAGGACTTCCCCTTTCTGACTTCTCTTAGTTGTCAGATACTTTCCCTATCAAACAAGCTTGAATGCTCTCCTTCCAGGGAGGAAGGGTTAATATCCCTCTTCCTTGAGATTGTGTACATTACTCTTATGAGACTCATTCTCACCTCTGACTTTATATGCAATATTTATTTATTATTGTATCTAATGTAACCTGAGATGCAGGCCAACCAAGGCCACATATTAAGACCCTGTCTCAAAAGAAAAATTTTAAAAGGATATCATAGCCTAATTTTATTGTATGTAATTTATCATATATTGCCCTTACAACCTTTAACACACACACACACACACACACACAGAGTTTGTATTTAATGTTTTATTTACTTAATAAATAGGTTAGGATAGCCCTTCAAGATTTGTAGCTTGTAACAGCTTTTCAAGATTTTTCTTTTAAGACAGATTCTTACTATGTAGACTTGGGATGGCCTTGTACTTCATTATGTAGACCAGGCTGATCTCAAAGTCACAGACATCCAATTCCCTCTGCTTATGGAACACACACATCTGGCCAATCATGATATTCTTAAGGTGAGAGATATATTTTATCTCTATGTCCTCATACCCTTACACATTCCTTACAAAGATTATCAATGCATGTTTATGGAGGAAGACATGAAAATATGAACGGAAAATAATGGTGTGGATTTCATATTCCAAATATAGAATAAGTCATGTAACTACTATTGTTAAAATTATCAAATATTATCATTCTAGAAAAGACATATTTGTGGTAGTTTGGATAAGAATGGCCTCATAGGCTCATATATTTGTATGTTTAGACATCAGGGAGTGGAACTCTTTGACAGGATTAGAAGGATTAGCAGGTGTGACCTTGTTGGAGAAAGTGGGATTTTTGGTAGTAGGGTGGGATTTGGGTTTCGAAAAGCCCATACTAGTCCCAGTCTCCCTGCCTCTTTGCTTGAAGATAAGGATACAGCTTTCAGATACTTTTTTCAGCATCATGCCTTCCCTGCCTGCTGCCATCCTACCCACCATGATGATGATGGACTAAAACCTCTGAAAAGCAGATTAAATAAGAATCACTTTGGTCACAGTATCTCTTCACAGCAATAGAGCAATGACTAGGACAATATTTTTCACAATCATATTTTGAACTAAATTTATAGTTTCAACAAGGTGCTTATCTAGCACCTGCTTTATGACTTGGAACTGTGATTTTTACATGCCTCTAAGCAGTTTTTGGAACTATATATGTGCAGAGTCCATCAGTGGCTCAAAGCCCAAATATGAAACTGACTCTAAAGTCAACTATTATCCTTTCTCATGAAATATGGCAACCTAAGAAAATTCTTCTATGAATCTCATCCAAAATAAAGATAAGATAGAGAAATATTGTTAAGGAGAATTTCTAGGAGAAAGATCTGGTTTTGAATTCTAAATGTTTCATAAGGAGTAGAATCCAAGGCCATGAAGGACTCTGAATGAACAGAGATCTGCCCTGTAACAGGGGCATGGTGGGAAGACTGAGGAAAAGGAGGTGGATTTTGAATGTTGTCCTGAGAAGTAGACTGAGGAGACAGCTGGAAGGCAGAGAGGGCATGCATTTGACTTTACTATTAGGAAAATAAAACATTAAATACAATATGCTTGTGTGTGTGTGTGTGTGTGTGTGTGTGTGTGTGTGTGTGTGTGTGTGTAAGGTTGTAAGGTCAGAGAAAAACAGAGCAACAGCTGATTTTGTGTTCTTGTGTTCTGAACCAGTCAAGTTGACAATCTTGACACCACTCTAACACAGGGTCATCTAAAGTATGTTTTGTATATGAAGCTGTACTAAATATCTAGATAAATAGATATTTATTTAGAATAGATAAATAGGATGATGCAGGCTTTAGTACTTAGGCTAGGTATTCCATGTCTCCGTGTCTGTCTACCCTGTCCATTGTCATGCTTGCCATTGTCACTAACATCAAGGAGTTGGAATTCATTCTGTAAATGTTGAAGCAATACACTGTTGTACAGGACTCTTTAGATTGCTGGTAAAAGAGCTTATAGTTAATGCCAGAAGTCAATCAAGGTCACATTCAAGGGGCTTTGCAACCCCATAGGAAGAACAATAATATCAACCAACCAGATCCCCAGAGCTCCCAGGGACTAAACCACCAACTAAACCACCATGGAGGGACCCATGGCTCCAGCTGCATATGTAGTAGAGGACGGCCTTGTCTGGCATCAATTGAAGGAGAGGTCCTTGGTCCTATGAGGGCTTGATGTTTCAGTATAGGGCAATGCCAGGGCAGGGAGGAGGGAGTGGGTGGATGGGTGAGGAAACACCCTCATAGAAGCAGGGGGAAGGGAGAAGGGTGTTCCAGGGTGGGGGATCCAGGAAAGGGGATAACATTTGAAATGTAAATAAAGAAAATATCCAACAAAAAAAAAAGGGAAAAACAAAAGCCAAGAAAACAAGCTCATAGTTAATGCCAGAAATGGGTCACAGTCACATTCAAGGTCACAGTCAAGCTCACAGTCACGTTATTTTAGATGTTAAATATAACAAACAAGCAGAGTCACAGTGCTACATTTATCAGCAGCAGCACTGTAAAGTAGACAGATATTTAAAGCAATATTTTACTTTCGTTATCATTTAGAAATAACTTAGGAGAATAAACATCTATATTTAGTTTCAGTTTAAACTCATTTACTATGACAATCCTTGAATCCATTGAAATCACATTCTTTAAAAATCTTATACTGAACATATTATTTCTTTGAATAGTGACGGACACCCTTTTGTTGGTATAATCTAGAAATTGAACAAATAGTACCTACAGTTCTAACTTTTAATAAAAAAAGGTTCACTCTGAGGATTTTTAAAAACATTAATTAACTTGTAATTTACCACATGAAACATTGACTTCTGCATGTTATCAGACACTTAGAACTGACAAGTACACTGACTTAAGGGAATTCAGGTCATGACATTTAAACGAAAGGTCACCAGTTGCCTTCTGGTTTTAACGTTTGCGTGCATTTTAACAAACTATATGAAGACATCATTTGCATTTCTTCTGCAAGAGATCATCCCTAGAGTTGAGGCTGTTCACCCTCACCCTTTTTTTCATACTTCATTTCTCACAGTCACAAGCTTAAGAAACCTGCAATTTTTGCGAGCTGTGCTGTGTAGATGATTTTTCTCCATGCTCAGGTGGCCAACAGCTAATGGGACAGAAAATGCATCTGCCTCTTTCTCTCTCTGAGCCCTGCATTTAACAGGGGGTCACTGTGGATGAATAAAACCCTTTAGCTGTAAAAAAGAAAAGTTGATCACTACCCAGTGGCTTTTGGGGGGCTTAACTTTATGCTTCATTTGTACCCTTGGGGACCTGAGAATTAATTCAGGAGGAAGAAAGGAGCTATTCTCCTAGTGCAGCCATCTTTTCTTCTCTTGGGGAGGCCTGCTGCTCTGGAAGCCTTTGTCATCTCCCCACCTTCCAGTCTGTCCTGCTGTTCTTGAGTTGCTCTGTTCCACAGCCTCTGCTGTCTCATTTATTGGCAGCTAAGTGGAATTTATTATGCTTCTATTTCTGAAGCCATTTAAGACCATGATTGTTGTACATCTCTTATTATAGCCAAAGCATTCAAAGAAAAAGGAACTGGAGAAGGGAAATAAGCAAAGTTGACATTTTCCCTCATCAGAGG
>NW_022196903.1:19640383-19651131 GCF_008632895.1 Mastomys coucha | reverse complement strand
CCGAAAAACCCTTAAGGCCTGAAATCAAAGAAGCCTGTACTTGAAGATGAAGTTATCAGTGTTGGCAGGAGGACAGCCAAAGATAAAAACAGCTTTGCTGAACAGATTTATATATATCTTCTTTGTGCCAGCTCTTGGAAACTGGAACTTCCTATGTAGGATTATGTGATTATATCATTCAGTCCTCTTTAATCTGGCTAACTCCTGTTTATTCTCTTACTTTCATCGTAGGTATAGCTTCATTTTTAGGAGTTAAGTTCTTGATAGACAGCCCATCTTTACCTGTTTGTCTGAAGCATCAAGCATGCTTACTCTCTATTTTAATTAGTTATTTTCTTACCTTTATATCCCATGAGACTTGAGCACTTTTGACATCAAGATGGCCTTTTGTTTACACAGGACCCACTGTATAGTATATCTAATGTAGAGTAGATACAATAAATATTTGATAGATGAACGGATAAGAACCTGTAGGCCTTGTGAAATATACAGAATTACATGCGAAATTTACCCTTTCTAACCTTTTAGGGAAATAAAATTTGAAAGCATTAAGTTGTTGAGATCCAACTTCCTTTGCCTCAGGTTACTGAAATACAGATACAAGACATGTGTGCACATGCACCCACGTGTGTTCACGTTTGGGCGTTTATAACTGTAAAAGGATTTCAAATGGGAGCAATGCTATGGGTCGCAGCTATAGTACTAGAGAAATAGTTCTTGGAAAATGTAAAGATGGACTTCAGGATTAAAATGTTAGCTGGGTTTGGATGTACATTTGAAAGAGCCTAAAACATAACTATAGTATCTTGTATTCAATAGAGCCATAAAGGCCAGCAATCATGATAAGCACTCATTTGGAAATAGAATTAAACAGTGTACTGACTGCCAACATCCAGTAAATTAGATAAAGTAGACATTTCAAAAACATGTTGTTAGAAGGATTATTACAAATAAAATAGTTTACCAGACTGCAGAATAAAAGATTGTCCTTACAAGTGGTAGAAAAGAAAGTATTTTATAGAACCCTGCTGTGGAAATTAGCATATGGAGATTAAGCTATTAGTTAGACTTGAGGATAGTACAGTATGAAATTTATCCTAATTATTCTTTAAATCTTTAGAAATGAGCATTGAAACAAGCATTATAGTTGAGCAAAATACTCGATGTAAGGCTCTTTCACTTGCATTATTTCTAAGTGATAACAATTAACATATCTTATTACTAACTGGTTTTATTTTTATAGCTCTTCAGCAGCTCCACTCTAGCCTATCAGCTCTCTAACTAATGTTACCTATTGTTCTCTTTCTGATCTGACATTATAAACCAGTGTTAGTCCTGAGGCATTTGCCAGATCAAAACTTAAAACTAAGAATCTGAAGTTTCTACTAGGGGTTACTAGCTGTAAGGAACTTTTGTGTTGTCTATAACTTTAATGGTACTGTTGTTTTGAAAAGTGTCAAACATAATTGTAATAGGTGACTTTGCATTTCTCAGTCTGAGATGTAAACAGTGGAGGTAAATTGATGCCATAACTAAAATCTTCTTTGTAAATGGTCATTCTAAATGGAGTGTAGTATCATTATGAATTTCTAATAATTTGCTCAAACACGTAGAGAATTCCACTTAATCGAAAATTAAACCACATCTAAGATTTAAATGGTTGCAATTATGGCATAAATCAGGATACGAGGACCCCAAAGCAATGACTAATTAGCCCACAAAAACATCCAATATCTGAAAAAGCAGTAATTGTGATCAACACAGGCTTGTTTCTGAAGGAATGTAATCAGGCAAAGAAATAGAGCAGCTTTTTAACTCTAAAGTAAAAGAGAAAACAAAACAGTTAGTTATCCCTGTGGGATATCTAGCTGAATCCTCTGCTCTTAATGTCTTGATAGGAGGAGACAGATTAGTGCTAAGCACAGCGGGCCAGCCTTAAAAGCCATTCTGGAAGAAAAGGCTCCCAAGAGCAGATGAAAGAATCAGAGATGCCCACATTCCCACTGTTAAGAGTCCCACAGAAACATCAAGCTAACAACCATAACATCTATGCAGAGGCCCTAGCTCTGACCTATGCTGCTTCAGTGTTTGTGAGCCCCTAAGAGCCATACTTAGTTGGTTACTTAGTGGCTACTGGGTTGCCTAGCCCAGCCTTGATTTGAGAGGTTGCATCTTACTGTATCTTGTTATGCTGTGTTCAGTGGATATCCCTAGGAAGCCTGCTCTTTCTAAAGAGAAATGGAAGATGAGGATGAGAATGAGGATGATGAGGAGGAAGAGGGAAGAGGGAAGAGGGGAAGTGGGCATAGGAGGAGGAGTGGAAGGAGGGGAGGCTGTGGTCAGGATGTATTGAAAACAAAACAAAAAGTAAAGCCACCCTGGCTCTACATTCATTACATAGCTCGGATCCTGTACTGTGTTTCTGACCTATTATCCTGGAAATTCTTAGTTGAGTGTTAGGGCAAATGTACCTCATCCCCCCACCCCTCAATTCAGGATGTGCACTAGGTTGGGGAGCACTATGCCATATTTGTTAATAGAAAGTGAGAATTTCTGGCAATGCTTGTGTAGTAGTGATCATAGTGCTGCTAAGATGATTGTCCCTCATATGTGTAACAGATTGGTTCCCCGAGCCCGTGGATACCATTTCCAGTGTTGCTCCAGTCCTGTATAAAAGGACACTATATTTGCTTCCAATGTATTTACATCCCTGTGCAGTTTGTTATCTCCAGATTCCTTTTTTCTTTGTAAAGTACTGGGGACCAAAGTTAGGGCTGTATGCTTTCTAGGTAAGCACTCTACCACTGAACTATATTCTCAGCTCTAGGTGACTCTTTTTTTTTTTTTAAACACAAAATCTATTATAAATACTGTGCTGCTGGGCGGTGGTGGCACACACCTTTAATCCCAGCACTTGGGAGGCTGAGGCAGGCGGATTTCTGAATTCGAGGCCAGCCTGGTTTACAGAGTGAGTTCCAGGACAGCCGGGGTTACACAGAGAAACCCTGTCTCAAAAAAAAAAAATACTGTGCAAACAATTTATTGTTGTACTGACTTGTTTAGTGAGTAATGACAAACCCCCAAATTGTCTATGTGTGCTGTGCCCAGATACAGTTCTTGTGGTTTTGAGAGAATCTTCAGGAGAGCTTAGGTTGCTCTCCAACTCACTGTGTAGAAACTGTCTCCACCTTCCAAATGTTAGGATTATTAGACATGTGGCATCATGCTCAGCTGGACACTGTAGCTGGACTTTGGCTGCTTTGTGAGTTCTTTTCCCCCCACCCTTCTCTACCTCTTTCCCACCCTTTCAACACCCTAACACTAGATAGGAGAGAAGAAAGGATAAAGGGGAAAGGGTGACATCTTTAGTCTACATCTTGCTGATTAGGGGCAAGTTTGATCTTCATCATTAGGATATCTAATTAACTCTTCTAGTTGTTTCTTCTTTGTGCACAACTACTTAACAAACGGAGACCAACAGCAATCAACAGCAGCCAACCCCTGACACTATTAAAGATATTCTACCATGCTTGCAGACAGGACCTTTAGCATAAGTGTCCTCAGGGGCGCTTTGCCCAGCAGCTAGTGAAGGCAGATGCAGAGACCCACAGCCAAGTGTTGGGTAGAGCTCAGGGAGTCTTGTGGAAGAGGGAAGGGAAGTCCTGGGGGAGACAGAGAGGTCAAGGACACCATAAGAAAACCTACAGAATTGACTAACCTGGGCCCACAGGGGCTCACAGGGACTGAATCTCCAACCAAGCAACATGCACAGGATGGGCCTAGGCTTCCTGCACACATGTGGTGTATGTGCAGCTTGGTCTTCATGTGGAGCCCATGGCGACTGAAGCACGGGCTCTCTAAGACTCTGCGGCCTCCTTTGGACTCCTTTTCCCTAGGTGGGAGGCTGTGTCTAAGTCCTAGGCAGCACGAGCTTGAGCTTTTATATTTTAGCCATTCTGATTGGTGTAAGACGGAATATCAGAGGTATTTTGATTCGCATTTCCCAGATGACAAAGGTTGTTGAACATTTCTTTAAGTGTTTCTTGGCCATTCAAGATTCCTCTGTTGAGAATTCTCTGACTAACTCTGTACTACACTTTTTAATTGAGTTATTTGGTTTGTTGGTGTCTAACTTCTCTAGTTCTTTATATATTTTGGATTTTAGCCCTCTTATAGAAGTAGGGTTGGTTAAGATATTTTTCTGTGCTGTGTGCTGCCATTTTGTCCTATTGACAGTGTGCTTTGCCTTACAAAACCATTTGAGTTTTGTGAAGTCACATTTATCAATTGCTGATCTTAAGAGCCTGGCCATTGGTGTTCTCTTCAGGAAAATTTCCCCTGTGCCAATGAGTTCAAGGCTCTTCCCTACTTTCTCTTCTATTTGATTCAATGTGTCTGGTTTTATGTTGAGGTCCTTGATCCACATGAACTTGACTTTTGTGGAGGTTGATAAATATGGGCCTATTTTTCATTATTCTACATGCAGAAATCCAGTTAGACTAGCACCACTTGCTGAATATGCTTTCCTTTTTCCATTGTATAGTTTTGGTCTCTTTGTCAAAAATCAAGTGTCCATAGGTGTGTGGATTTATTTCTGGGTCTTTGATTCTATTCCATTGACCAACCTATCTGTTTCTATACTAATATCATGTAGTTTTTATTACTATTGTTCTGTAGTACAGCTTGAAACCAGGGATGGTGATCCCTTTAGAAACCCTTTTATTGTACAGGATTGTTTTAACCATCCTTTTTTATTTGTTTGTTTGTTGTTTTCCATATTAATTTGAAAATTCCTTTTTCAAGGACTATAAACAATTGTGTCGTAGCTTTGATGGAAATTGCATTGAATCTGTAGATTGCTTTTGGTAAAATGGCCATTTTTACTATGTTAATCCTGCTGGTCTATGAGCATGGAAGATCTTTCTGTCTTCTGTTATCTTCCTCAATTTTTTCCTTCAAGACTTGAAGTTCTTGTCATATGGGTTTTTCACTTGCTTGGTTAGAGTTACACCAAGATATTTTATATCATTTGTGGCTATTGTAAAGAATATTGCTTCCCTAATTTCTTTCTCAGCCTGTTTATTTTATCATTTGTATAAAAGAAGGCTACTGATTTTATTTTTTAGGTAATTTTGCATCCAGCCACTTTGCTTTGTTTATCAGCTGTTGGGAGTTCTCTCATAGAAAATTTGGGGTCACTTATATATAGTATCATGTCATCTGTGGGTAACAATATTTTGATTTCTTCCTTTCCAATTTTCACCCCCTTGATCTCCTTAGGTTGTCTTGTTGAACTTCAGGGGCAACAGGGCAGACCTCACAAATGCTGGGCTTGCCAGGAGACCTAGCTGGCAGGGCAGTGGGGCATGGGGATCTCTTCTGGTCATCCTGTGTGGCAGCAGACCTCCAAGGATACAGGCCAAGCTGTGGCATGGGGGATGGAGTACAGAGGGGACAGGGTTGAACTTGCCCTTCCAGGAAACAATTCTTGTAAAATATTATTTGATGCATGGTTAGTTGAATTTGTGGATGCAGAGCACACATATTCAGAGGATCAATGAAACAGCTGTTTCACTATGAGCACCTACTTTGTGAAGAACTTTGAACTTGTTACAGACTTATTCTATGCAAGGTGCTAAGACATAACTCCTACAAGCCCCTTTCTGAGATATCTGTAGATCTTCAAATATTATGGGTTACCACAACTGCTCTATGAAATTTGTCTTAATGTGGCAAGGCACATGACCAAGACACATGAACACACACTCAAGATAGACTTAGGCAGATCATAAAAAAATACCTGTTAAAATATATGCTGTTCTCCATATGGAGTCAATGAGTAATTTCTAATATAAATTAAGCCATTCTTTATGCCAAGTAATATAAATCAGCCTCCAACTCTCAATCTTGGAGATGTGTTTTCCTTTCTGCAGACTGACTAATGCCCCTCTGCCACAAAGACTGATAGGGTATCTTCTGTGCTATGGAGGCATCTTTAAGTGTTTTAAAAAGATTATTTTTAAAAAGATTAATTTTCAGTGTGTTTATGTGTCTGAGTTTATGTGTATCATGTGTGTGTAGGAGCCTATGGAGGCTAGAAGATTTGGATCATCTAGAGTTGAAATTAGAAGTGGTATGAATCATCACATGGGTGCTGGGAACTGATCTGAACCTGGCACCTCCTGTTAACAGCAGTGAGCACTCGTCCAGTGAGCCATCTTCTCAGCCCCCAGGAACTCATCAGACTTGGTTATATGATATGTTAAATGGAGTCCAACAACATTTGGCTCTGTCTTTTTCTCCCTGTCAAGGATGCTAGGTCCAGAGCAGTACACACTCTCTCCAGTCCATAGCAAAATGTTTTAATCCAGGGTACCATGAGTTTAGGCCTTAACAATAGAGTTCTTACCTAGCATATAAGAAACCCTAAGTTCAATCTTCAGTTCATCAAAGATAAATAGATGAATAAAAAATGTTTTACTATTTCATGGCCTGTAAATTTGATTATCTTTCTTTTTAAATTTAATTTATTTTACTTATTCACATTCCAAATGTTGCCTCCCTTCTTGGTCCCCCCTCCACGAGTTCTTCACCCATCCCCCTCCCCCCCTTTGCTTTTGAGAGGGTGCTTACCTGCCTACCCACCCACATACCTTACCCCTCTAGCATCCCCCTTCCCTAGGTCATCAAGTTTCTACAGGATTAAGTGCATCCTTTTCCACTGAAGCCAGATAGGGCAGTCCTCTGCTACATATGTAGTGGGGGACTATGGAGCAGCCCATGTATGCTCTTTGGTTGGTGGCTTAGTCTCAAGGAGCTCTGAGAGGTCTGGGTTAGTTGAAACTGTTGTTTCTTCCCATGGGCTTGCAATCCTCTTCAGTTCCTTCAGTCCTCCCCTCTAACTTTTCCATAGTGGTCCTTGGGCTCAGTCCAATGGTTGGCTGTAAGTACCTGCATCTGTCTTAGTCAGCTACTGGTAGAGCCTCTCAGAGGACAGCCATGCTAGGCTTCTGTCTGCAAGCACAACATGGCATGAGTAATAGTGCCGGGGTTTAGTGCCTGAGCGTGGGATGAATCCCAAGTTCAGCCGGTCTCTGACTGACCTTTCCTTCAGTCTCTGCTCCATTTTTTTTTGTCCCTGCATTTCTTTTAGACAGGAACAGTTCTGGGTAAAAAAAAATTGAAGATGGGTGAGTGGACCCATGCCTTAAATGGGGGCCATGTCTATCTACTGAAGGTAGTCTCTTTCGGTTCCGTCTCCCCTCTGTTTGTTATTTAGGCTAAAGTCGTTCCCATTGGGTCCTGGGAGCCCCTCACATCCTTGGTGTCTGAGACTTTCTGGAGGTTCTCCCTGCCTCCACGGTATACTGCTGCATATTTCTATTTATACTTCTGGCCCTCTAGAATTCTCTCCTGTCTCCGCCCATACCTGATTCTGCCCCCATTTTCCCCCCCTCTCCACTCTCACCCAGGTCTTTCCTTCACTCTACCTCTCAAGACTATTTTGTTCCCCCTTCTAAGTGGGATTGAAGTATCCATATGGCATTTGCCTGTAAAATTCATGATGTCCTTGATTGTAATAGCTGGGCAGTATTCCATTGTGTAAATGAACCACATTTTCTGTATCCATTCTTCTGTTGAGAGACATCTAGATTGTTTCCAGCTTCTGGCTATTACAAATAAGACTGCTATGAACATAGTGGAGCATGTGTCCTTGTGATATGGTAGAGCACCTTTTGGGTATATGCCCAGGAGTGGTACAGCTGGGTCTTCAGGTAGAGCTATTTCCAGTTTTCTAAAGAACCACTGGATTGATTTCCACTGTGGTTGTACCAGTTTGCATTCCCACCAACAATGGAGGAGTGTTCCTCTTTCTCCACATCCGTGCCAGCATCTGCTGTCCCTTGAGGTGTTTTATCTTAGCCATTCTGATAGTGTATGGTGGAATCTCAGGGTTGTTTTGATTTGCATTTCCCTGATGACTAAGGATGTTGGACATTTCTTTAAGTGCTTCTCTGACATTTGAGATTCCTCAGTTGAGAATTCTCTGTTTAGCTCTGTACCCCATTTTTAAAATTGAGTTATTTGGTTTTCTGGAGTCTAACTTCTTGATCTATTTGTATATTTTGGATATTAGCTCTCTATCAGATGTAGGGTTAGTGAAGATCTTTCCTCAACCTATAGGTTGCCATTTTGTCTTATTGATGGTGTCCTTCGCCTTGCAGAAGTTTTTCAGTTTCAAGAGGTCCCATTCGTCAATTGTTGATCTTAGAGTCTGAGCCATTGGTGTCTGTTCAGAAGAGTTTCCCCCATGTCGATGCATTCGAGGCTATTTCCCACTTTTTCTTCTATTAGATTCAGTGTATCTGGCTTTACATGAAGATCCTTGATCCACTTAGACTTGAGCTCTGTACAAGGTGATAAGTATGGATGAATTTTCATTTTTCTACATTTTAACTACCAGTTAGAACAGTACTTTTTGGTGAAGATGCTTTCTTTCCCCCCCACTATATTGTTTTGGCTTGGTCAAATATCAAGCATCCATAGTTGTGTGGGTTTATTTCTGGGTCTTCAATTCTATTCCATTGATCAACCTGTCTCTCTGTACCAATACCATGTGGTTTGTGTGTGTGTGTGTGTGTTTTTTTTTTAAATATTACTATTGCTCTGTAGTACAACTTGAAATCAGGGGTGATGATCCCCACTCCCTAGAAGATCTTTTATTGTTGAGAATTGTTTTCAATATCCTGTGTTTTTTTATTTTTCCATATGAAGTTGATAATTGCTCTTCTCATGTCTGTAAAGAATTGAGTTGGAATTTTGATGGGAATTGCATTGAATCTATAGATTGTTTTTGGTAAGATGGCCATTCTTATTGTGTTAACCCTACTGATCCATGAGTATAGGAAATCTTTCCATCTTCTGAGATATTCTTTTTATTTCTTTCTTCTGGGACTTGAAGTTCTTGTCATACAGATCTTTCACTTGAAGGGTGTTGTTTTACTCATTTCTTTCTCAGCCCATTTATCCTTTGTATAAAGGAAGGCTATTGATTTGCTTGAGTTATTTTATATCCAGCCACTTAGCTGAAGTTGTTTATCAGCTGTAGGAGTTCTCTGGTAGAATTTTTGGGTCACTTATATACACTATCATATCATCCATAAATAGTGATACCTTTACTTCTTTCTTTCCAATTTGTATTCCTTTTGCCTCTTTGTGTTGTCTAACTGCTCTAGCTAGAACTTTGAATACTATATTGAATAGATAGGGAGAGAGTTGGCAGCCTTGTCTAGTCCCTAATTGTAGTGGGATTGCTTCAAGTTTCTTGCCATTTAATTTGATGTTGGCTGTTGGTTTACTGTATATTTCTTTTATTATGTTAAGTATGAGCCTCAAATTCCTTATCTTTCCAAGACACTTAACATGAAGGAGTGTTATATTTTGTCAAAGGCTTTTTCCAGCATCTAATGAGATGACCATGTGATTTTTTTCTTTGAGTTTGTTTATATAGTGGATTACGTTGATGGATTTCTGCATATTGAACCATCCCTGCATCTTTGGGATGAAACCTACTTGATTGTGGTGAATGATCATTTTAATGTGTTCTTGGATTTGGTTTTCAAGAATTTTATTGAGTATTTTTGCATCGATATTCATAAGTGAAATTGGTCTGAAGTACTCTTTCTTTGATGGATCTTTGTATGATTTACATATCATAGTAACTGTGACTTCATAGAATGAATTTAGTAGTGTTCTTTCCATTTCTATTTTGTGGAATAGTTTGAGGAGTATTGGTATTTTCTCTTCTTTGAAGATCTGGTAGAATTCTGCACTTAAGCCATCTGATCCTGGGCTTCTTTTGGTTGGGAGACTTTTACTGACTTCTACTTCCTTAGGGGTCTTGGGACTGGGACAGTTCAGATAGTTTACCTGATCTTGATTTAACTTTGGCATTTGGTGTATCTAGAAAATCATCCATTTCATCTAGATTTTTCCATTTTTGAGTATAGGCTTTTGTAGTAATATCTGATGACTTTTTAAAATTTCCTCAGTTTCTGTTGCTATGTTTCCCTTTTCATTTCTGATTTTGTTAATTTGGGTACTTTCTCTGTGCCCTTCAATTAGTTTTGCTAAGGGTTTATCTATCTTGTTTATTTCTCAAAGAAACAGCTCTTGGTTTTGTTGATTCATTGTATTGTTCTCATTGTTTCTAATTCGTTGATTTCAGCACTGGGTTTTATTATTTCTTGCCATCTACTTCTCTTGGGTGTGTTTGCTTCTTTTTGTTCTAGAGATCTCAGGTGTGCTGTTAAGTCACAAGTGTAGGATCTCTCCAATTTCTTTATGAAGGCACTTAGTGCTATGAGTTTTCCTCTAAGCACTGCTTTCATTTTGATTATTTTTTTTAACATTTAAAAACATATTTTAATCATTCTTGATCCCCTTTTGTACCACCGCTCCTCCAATAGACCCCGCCTTCAATGCCTACAATATCTTTTTTGTCGTATTCCTTAAAATTTATAAAATATTATAACAATAAAAATAAGTATTATAAAAGTTGTTTGATATAAAACAATCGATTTAACAGTCTTATGTAGATGCTTGTCTACAGCAATAATTAAAATACATTTTTCTCAATACAAATTTTAAATAACTCCAAACATATTAGCTGTATACTTCAAAATAATAAATCACTACTAGTATTTTCTTAAATGAACATGAATATATAAAGTCTTTTTGTTTGTTTT
>NW_022196903.1:19633176-19640067 GCF_008632895.1 Mastomys coucha | reverse complement strand
TTTGAAATATATAAGCTGTTCTGAAAACCATAGTATAGCGTAAAAACATGAAATAAACAATATTACTACTAGAGAGGCTGAGATAGGAGAAGCAAGATTTCAAGACCCATATGTTGTATACAGCAAGACACTGTCACAAACAAACAAGCTGACAGTGTATATAGATTGTACAATGTTGGACCTATTTCTCCAATTACCAAATTAGAGAGAGCATTGGATGACAATCAACAAATTTCCAATTCCTCATATTATTGGATTTCAATCGATTAGGAAATGTTGGTAATATTAATTTTCAAATTAATATATTAAGAAAAAGTAATTGTCACTTCCTGTTGCTTTTGTTGTAAGAGGTAGAATTAGGCTTGTGTGGATTTGTTGAAAGATTACCTTCTTGCTTCTTCTAGGGTGTTGTTTTGCTCCTTATGTTGATGTTTTCCATCTATTATCCTTTGTAGGGCTGGATTTGTGGAAAGACATTGTGTAAATTTTGTTTTGTCATGGAATATCTTGTTTTCTCCATCTATGGTAATTGAGAGTTTTGCTGGGTATAGTAGTCTGGGCTGGCATTTGTGTTCTTGTAGGGTCTGTATGACATCTGTCCAGGATCTTCTAGCTTTCATAGTCTCTGGTGAGAAATCTGCCATAATTCTGATAGGCCTGCCTTTATATGTTACTTGCCTTTTTCCCTTATTGCTTTTAAAATTCTTTCTTTGTTTAGTGCATTTTGTGTTTTGATTATTATGTGACAGGAGGAATTTCTTTTCTGGTCCAGTCTATTTGGAGTTCTATAGGCCTCTTGTATGTTTATGGGCATCTCTTTCTTTAGGTTAGGGAAGTTTTCTTCTATAATTTTCTTGAAGATATTTACTGGCCCATTACCTTGGGAGTCTTCACTCTCTTCTATACCTATTGTCCTTAGGTTTGATCTTCTCATTGCGTCCTGGATTTCCTGGATGTTTTGGGTTAGGAGCTTTTTGGTTTTTTGCATTTTCTTTGACTATTGTGTCAATATTTTCTATGGTGTCTTCTGCCGCTGAGATTCTGTCTTCTATCTCTTGCATTCTGTTCGTGATGCTTGCATCTGTGGCTCCTGATTTCTTTCCTAGGTTTTGTATCTCCAGGGTTTTCTCTCTTTCTGATTTCTTTATTGTTTCTATTTTCATTTTTAGATTCTGGATGGTTTTGCTCATTCCCTTCACCTGTTTGATTGTGTTTTCCTGTAGTTCTTTAAGGGATTTTTGTGTTTCCTCTTGAAGGGCTTCTAGCTCTTTACCTGTGTTCTCCTTTATTTCTTTGGGGGTGCTATTTATGTCTTTCTTAAGTCCTGTATCATCATCATGATAAGTGATTTTAGATCTGAATCTTGCCTTTCCAGTGTGATGGTGTGTCCAGGACTTGCTATGGTGGGAGAATTAGGTTCTGATGATGGAAAGTGACCTTGGTTTGTGTTATTTTCTTACGCTTGCCCCCCCCCCCCGCCATCTGGTTATCTCTAGTGCTACCTGCCCTGGCTAAATCTGACTGGAACCTGTCCTTCCTGTGATCCTGGTTGTGTCAGAACTCCTCTGAGTCAAGCTGTCTCTGGGATCCTGGGATCCTGGGATCCTGGGATCCTGGGCTTTTTAGATCACCTGGGAGTGTGGCTTTCTTTGTGTGTTGTGGGACTGGCTGCAGAGCTTGCACCCAAGGTCTGCTCAGGACACTAGCCCAGACAGACCAGAAGGAACCAGAGTCACTGGGCTGGCAGAGTTCCTGTGTGCCTGGTCCTGCTGTTTCCAGTTACTCCCAGTGTTGGGACAGATGTTGGTTCCTGCTTACCTCTGATCCTGGGTGTGTCAGAGCGCCTGGGAGTGGAGCTTCCTCTGGGTGTTGTGGGACTGGCTGCAGAGCTTGTGCCCAAGGTCTGCTCTGTACTCCAGTCCAGACAGACTGGAAGGAACCCCTTGATTATCTTTTATAAGCTTAGTGATCTTTTTAGTTGTGACTGAAGATTGATTTCTAGTGGATGGGACAAAATAGTTCTTTTCAGTCTTTAATTAATCCTAATTGCAACAATAATGTTATTTTCAAGTGTTCAGCTCCAAATGTCTGGAGAAGACCTGATGGCAAAACCATTGAAATGGATACCCAGTTCACAATAAGAGCCAGAGAGCTGCAAAGCATCTACAAGTGTATCATGCTGAAAGACCTCTCTCAAGACGAGAGGCTAGATATACTCCTGACGCTTAAACACACTGTGAAGGTATGTCAAATTCACCATCAATTTAAAGATCAACTGGATACTAGACTTGACACGTTTCTTTTCATTAAGCGATCATGTAATTATTAATAGATGCTTACATACATTAAATTGTGTAAACAGCTAACTTATTTTGGCAAGTTTGGAGATAGATTTGTACAATGAATGAATACTTACCTAAAAGCTCTCAAAATCTGTGCTACGTTGATGATAGTCATGTGTAAAGTCGTGGGTCCAATCTGCAAATAATTTTATAAATACTTTATTGTAATATAACATAGTATGTTCAAATACAAATTCATCTTTATATAGCCATGTAACACAACATGCTTTAAGAATTAAAAAAAAAACAGCAATTATCGTCTACATTTTGAACAGTTTTCAATGAAAAATTATTCTTAGTCTTTAACATTTTTATCTATTGTTAATTGTTTGTGCTCACGCACTTGTTTGTGTGTGTGTGTGTGTCTCGGTGCATGCATGTTACAGTGCACACATAGAGGTCGTAAGGTAATTTTCAGGATTGGTTTTCTTCTTCCTTCCTCTGAGTTGGGTAGATGGAAGTGAGATCTCACGCCTTCATTGCAGGTGCACCTACCCACTGAGCCTTCCGATCTGCTTTTTAGAGGTTGTAAAGCCATATCGATCCAAGTATGCTTGTTTTCCCCCCTCATATACTATTCATTTTTCACTTTTAAATGAAAAATTAGGATAGTGGATGCCAGGTAGTCCAGTTTTCTTCAGAAATTGACTTCCACATTAGTTTGAGTTCAGAAGTTTCCGGGTTGGGGGTGGTGCACAACAAGTACAGAAAGCAGATAGGAAAACTGTCCTTGCTAGGAAGAGAAAAAACTCCAGGGTTAATTTCCTGTCAGTTTCACCAGACTCTTGAAGTTGAGGCAGCCTTGAGGATTTGCCTGGTGTCAGAGCAAGGGGTAGAAGTGTTCTCTTGTTTCACTGAATTAAGGGTGTGAGTTTGCCCAGTCAGACTAATCACTTCAGAAGGAGCTCTCCAAAGTGACAGAGCTGAGAGTTATCTTCCCATAACTCACCATGAGGGGGCGAGGGAGAGCTTCCAGATTGGCTACAGAACCCTGGTTACTGCTGTTCAGATCTACTACTGCTTCGCTATCAGTTCCTACAATCTGGACAGATGCCTCCCCCTCTCCCCGATCATCGGGAATAAAATTATAGGAGTGAGGTTAACGAGCAAAATACTGACTCTTATCGACACCAATGCCTCAGCAGATTCCCCTGTGTTTCTTCTTTTACTCATTTTAATGTTTCCTCACCTTAGATTGAGAGGAATCAGAACCCAAATATACAAAGGTTTTAAGACACATTATAGAATTAGGTAATTGATTCACAGGTTTTGTGTTTCACATGTTGCCTTTTCTCTGGACTACCTTTGCAAAGATTGTGGTGGTGGTGTAAACAGCGTTGACTGAAACCTCCTTAGATAGCAAAAGAGACGCAGAGGTGCAGAGGCAAGAAATAAGGGTCATCAGATTAGCAGAGAGAGAGAGAGAGAGAGAGAGAGAGAGAGAGAGAGAGAGAGAGAGAGAGAGAGAGAGAGAGAGAGAGAGAGAGAGAGAGAGAGAGGAGAGAGAGAGAGAGAGAGATTGACTAAAGAGGCGAGGGATGAATTCCAAAGACAACACATGTCAATTGAATGTGTTTTACCTAAGCTATGTGTATGTGAATTTATCTAGGAATATTTTGAAGAAAGATAAAGGTATAAACATAACTCAAATTCTGGCTCTGTTGACTTGATACAACCTTATATAAGCTACTTATATATATGTGTGTGTGTATCTGTCTACTCAAATATATGTACTAAATATATACTCAAATATATACTAATAAAGACCAATGAATTTTAAACCTGAGTACACACTAGGATTACCTAGAGTTTCAGAGAGAGGCACACACACACACACACACACACACACACACACAGATTATGAGTATGTGACTATATAAAACACCATTTCAGAGAACTACATTAGATATTTAGGCATGAAAGCAGGATTAATGAAAATCTATTTTCTCCAAGACTCTCCTAAAATGCTTCCAGGGTGAGGCACCACTCAATTCAACTGTTCAGCTTATTAATATTACCAAGTATGAAAAAGTATGAAAGAGCATTGCCTTACGGTTACTCTCTCTATCATTTTCCTCCTCCATACAAACTGTGTCCCATGCAGTTTCCCCCAGCTCATGGAATGGATGTAGCTGTTTCACTGTTTATAAATACTGTCCTAAGCCCCTAACTTTCTTGCAGAGTTGATTGTTCAGACTATCCAGTTTTAGTACTTTACTAAAAAGTATTGGATGTTATGATAGATGAGTACAAAATACATAAATAGTTTAGCAATGTTGAACAGGAAATTCATCATTGTAAACTCTATGTGTTTTTCACCCCGTTCTCCCTCATTTTAGACTTCCTTTTGTCTCCGTGAACTAAGCAGCAATGAAGAGTCATTTTCACAAGTGTTGTTTCCTTGGTTTCTCTTAATGATTTTCATTCCTCTGTACAAGCCTATAAATAATTTAGTTCAGTGTTTTTAGTTTCGACCTATTGTGAAATTATATTGCATGCACCAGTTTATACCTTGTTCATTTTGCTTATTTACTTTATAAGATGTAAGCATTAAGATTTACAGCTATAGTATAGTTTACTCATTTCCATGAAATCCATTATATTGATAAGATATAATTTATATGCATATATATTATTTGCTAACAATTCTCTAGTTGTTTCTAACTTTTGGCTACTACGAACAATATCTCTATAGATATTTTTCCTAAAGGACCTATGTAAAGAGTTTCTGGGTTATATGTTGCATATTAATCAAACTAGCTATTTAATATAAATTGTCTGTTAATTGTGCCAAATTTTACCTCTGTCACCTTTTAAAATGTTTTGGAATGTGGATTCTAGTTTGTTTGGGTGGAAGCTTTAAAAATAGTGATTTAAAATGATTATACTGAGTACTTTGTGTTTTGTTTAGGAACATGAGTGTAAACTGACCCAAGAAATCCTAGAACTGGTTGACAGAGAAGTTGACCTTATGATGAGAGGAGTCAAATCTCAAAATCTCGAAGGACTCAGAAAGAGAATCACAACACTCTTTATTCACTATATCAAAACTCCTCTGTTTAATCCTGAAGTCGCAAGATACCTTAAGGTACTCTATGAACTGTACTGATTTTCCAGATCCTAAGATGTTATATCGTTAGTTGAAATATATTCGAAGTTTGCTTCTGTTTTTTATCACAAATCTAAGCAAGACTTCCCCTTTGCTAAACTCTCCAGGGTTATCATTCTGTTGACAAACTAAGGTCCCATTAACTTCTTTGGCATATAAATTTTCAGCATCAAATTCTTTTCTAAGAGATGTATTGACTAGTACTGTGATCGCTCACATCCCCGGCTTTTACACTGTTGCTCCCACCTGCAGTACTATGCTTTATTTGATCTTGTCAACTCTTACTTATTTTCAAAAATCAAACTCTTCATCCTTCTGTCTCAAGAGGCCTCAGAGAAAGTTTGCCTTTTCGTTTCTCCCTGTGTGCCTTGTCTGTCTTTAGCACTGACGCAACAACAACTTAAGTATCAGAGACTGGATCCATGCAGACGGCCCAAAGAGCTGCAAACGGAGTTGGTGTTCGAGTTACATTGTGCCCTTTCCCACAAGCATGGTTAGGTTTCTGTCTGTTTTTTTTGTTTTTTTGTTTTTGTTTTGTTTTTTGAGACAGGGTTTCTCTGTGTAGCTCTGGCTGTCCTGGAACTCACTATGTAGACCAGGCTGGCCTCGAACTCAGAAATCTGCCTGCCTTTGCCTCCCAAGTGCTGGGATTAAAGGCATGCACCAACACTACCCGGCACTGTCTACTTTTTTACAAAGGAGTTTAAGACACTTTTACTAAGTTGGGAAGTTTCACTAAAGAGTCATAGTTGTAGCATTATAATCCAGGAAGCTGACTATCTTTAGAATTTTAGCAAAACAAAACTCTCATAATGTAGACAAAAATCTAGAAAAGTAAAAAGTGCTTACTGCTTATACTCTTTTTTAATGAATTAAAAATGATTAGGCTGTTCAAAAGACTGGGAAAAGTTTCCCATTGTATTACTTTATAATTTTTTGCATGTCTAGGTTGGCTTGTTTATATAGATTTGCAGCAATATAATAAGAGAATTTCTATTCTGCATCATTATGTCATGTTATATTACTGTTTTGAAATTTCTTTGATAAAATTTCACCCTTCCAGGTAAATTTTAGTAATACATACATAAAGTCATGTAACTAGCAATACAAACAGTCCAAAGAAAACCAACCCTATTCTCTCTCCTCTCTCCCTGCTCACCAACCCATCCTCTCCCACTTCCTGGCCCTGGCATTCCCCTACACTGGGGCATAGAACCTTCACAGGACCAAGGGCCTCTCCTTCCACTGATGACCAACTAAACCATCCTCTGCTACATATGCAGCTGGAGCCATGAGTCCTACCATGTAATCCTATATTCCATAGAGGGCTAATATCCAATATATACAAAGAACTCAAAAAGTTAGACTCCAGAGACCCAAATAACCCTATTAAAAATGGGGTACAGAGCTAAACAAAGAATTCTCAGTTGAAGAATATCG
>NW_022196903.1:19613512-19632911 GCF_008632895.1 Mastomys coucha | reverse complement strand
TGTGGAGAAAGAGGAACACTCCTTCATTGCTGGTTGGATTGCAAGCTGGTACAACCACTCTGGAAATCGGTTTGGCAGTTCCTCAGGAAATTGGACATAGGACCCAGCTATACCACTCCTGGACATATATCCAGAAGATGCTCCAACATGTAACAAGGACACATGCTCCACTATGTTCATAGCAGCCTTATTTATAATAGTCAGAAACTGGAAACAACCCAGATGTCCCTCAACAGAGGAATAGATACAGAAAATGTGGTACACTTACACAATGGAGTACTACTCAGCTATTAAAAACAATGAATTTATGAAATTCTTAGGGAAATGGATGCATCTGGAGGATATCATCCTGAGTGAGGTAACACAATCACAAAAGAACACACATGGTATGCATTCACTAAGTGATAAATGGTTATTAGCCCAGAAGCTCAGAGTATTCAAGATATAATCCACAAGCCACAAGAAACTCAAGAAGAAGGAAGACCAAAGTGTGAATCAACAGACTAATTCTATCATGGAATCACATGCAGTTTTTTTCAGCCAGGCTTTTTTTTCCACTCATTTCATTTGAGATTTGCCCATGCCTTGATGCACCAGTGGTTGGTTGGTTATGGTTCAGAAGCCTGAGATACACCCCGAGATGCAGGAGTTTGATTCTTAGCTTTCTACTTCAGGGAACAACAGTTGTCTTCTGTTTTATTCTAGGGTTTTTTCTTTTCTTTTCTTTTTCTTTTTTCTTCTCTTTTTGTGCCACTTTGGTTTACAACTGGGGCTTTGTCTTATTTTGAGTTATTTTTTTCTTATGCTACAAAGGTTAGTCAAGTCAAAGTTTAGCTTCGTCAACTGTTTTCATAATTTTTTAAAAAAGACCAATCTTCATTGAATTGTCATAATTTTGTCATACATAACGTCACCTTTTAAAAGTTTTTGGCCACCATGGGAGTTGCCTACTTGCTTGAAGTAATTTAAGTTAAACAAAGTTTTTTATAACATTAGACATAAGACAGTGGAAGATAAGATAAACAAGTGAAATAAGCTTATGCTGATCCCACTTGGTTGTGAAGGAGAGCCGTGCTGTGCTGGAGCAAGAGGGTACAAAGAGGCTTTGGGTCCCTTAAGCTGGGTTGAAAGAATGAGGCTCTCTTTGTCCCTCAAACCCATGTGATAGAAGTTTGACAGATACAGAGCTAAAAATGAGTGGGTTGCATAGGACAGAAATTCATAGGACAACAGTGTCCCTCTTACATATTCATCTGAGTTCTCCTCTGAGCTGGAATGTGAGGATAACATGTGAAGAGAGACATCCTTTAAAGGATAAATGGTAACAACATTCAACACTTAACACAAAGCAGGCACGTGAAGGGAACTGACTCAGTAGTGGGGAACGAATAGCCCCAAATGGGGGACTGCTTTATTCTTGATTAAAAAAATATGAACTTAAAGCCAAAACATTAACAGAACAAACTGTTTATGTTCCTCAGAAAAATGTATAAAACTATTGACAGGAATAAAAATACTCACAATTAAAATAAACTACATAGTGTCTCGCATCCAAAAACAGATGAAAACAAGTAGCTAAATCATTATTCAAATGCCAAATGTTGGAATTAGCTGAAGAAGACATTTGGTCAGTTCATTGGATTTTAGAGGATCATAAATTAAGCGAAGACATTCAAGATATGTCATAAAACTCATCGTAAAACTTCCGAAGAAGAAAACTATCACACTGGAAAACCACACTTGATTAAATTAAGCAGACATTGGTGACATTGATGAAGAAACCAGAAATCAATGAACTAGAAGACCACAATGGAAACTGTTCACAGTGGCACACGTGGAGACAGAATGAAAAGCAACCTGAGTACCATTAAGCTGTGGGAAAAGTTCAATCACCTCAGTATATGCCAGAGGCTCAAATTAGAGAGTGAAGGATAAAGGAGACACTTTATTACAGTAATGGCCATCATTCTTCTGAATTTGATAAACAAACTAAACCCACAGACTCAGGAGAAGTCAGTGAAGCATGACGTACAAGGAACAAAGGACACCAAGCCAAACCTCTGGCCAGGGAGAAAGAGCAGCTTGTATGTAGTGGGACAAAAATAAGGACGAGAGCAGACTTCTCACTGGAAACATCACAGGGGAAATGACAGCCAGCCAGCCTCTGCGAAGCTCTCAGGTCAACCACAGAGAGATAAACGTTACCCGCTGCCTCTTCCACTTGAATTGACTTATTTTCCTTCCTTATCACACAGGAAACACCTTTCAATATAATACTGAATGGGATCACTGAGGGCAGATAGCCATCGCTTGTTCCCAGTAATAGATGAGAAAAATATATTTTAAAAAATGTGCTAAGAGTCAGTGATTGATTTTTCTAAAGACTCTACCCACATGTGTCTAGCGGCTGGTGTAGCATAGGTTCTTAATATTTTGGCCAGGAAAACAAACCTTGCTTGGAATTTAAGTCTCACACACAATAGGTAGTTCAAAAGTAGACTTTTTGGAGCAAGCAATTTTAGAATTAATTTTAAGCAGTCCCTTTACTTCTGCTTAGTATGTGTCTTGGCTTTTCATTTTTTTTCTTTCTATTTAGGTCCCTCAAGACCCACTGAAGTTTTATGATACGATCTACTTTTGCCACAGTTGCCAAAAGTATTTGCCTTCTGTCGAGTTTTCTGTCTCACCCACCTCCCATCGTGTGTACCGCTGCCGGCACTGCTTAAACCTGGAGAATGAGACTCAGAGGCGCGAATCATTTTTGAAGTACAAGTGTTTACTTCAGCGGCTCTACTTCTCAGAAGCTGATTATGAGGATGAATCCCAGATTGCTTTTCTGATGCAGGTATGAACTTTAAAAGGTGCTAATTATGAAATAGAGCTGGGGGTCCTTGAGATAGCTCTGTGATTAAGAACGAAGGTTGCTTTTCCAAAAGACCCAGGTTCCATTCCCACCACCCGCGAGGCAGTTGACAAGTCTTTATAACTCCTGTCTGAGGGGAATCTGATGCCCTCTTCTGGCCTCTGTAGTCACTGCACAGACCGTGCATACAGACAAAACAGCCATGCATATGAAATTTATCTGTCAGAGAGGCTCTAAGGGCTCAGAGAGGCTTCTTAGGCTGTGGAAACCATATTAGGATTTCCTAAAGCAGACAGCTTTGAATTTCTGACATTCAGGCATAGATGTGCTCTTGGTGTTTAAATTCCATACTACACTCTGAAAATCCACTGGTAAACCAGATAGCACATCTTAGAAAAGAAGGCAGATGTTTAAAAAGAATGACGGCAAAGATGATAAAGCATGCAAGCTTCAAGAGACTGGCACACTCACCGTCAGGGAATGAGATGTCTGAGATGTCTGATAGCAGATTTCATGTGGGCGAGGTTGAAAGATGACAAAGTTTGGGCTGTGGCACAAAGAAAAAAAATCCTAAAGTCTTATGAATGCTGCTCCCCTTACTCATCACGATTTAATTACTCCCCCAATCAACATGATGACATTTAAACCATTGACTTAGAAGCAAACAAAAAATTATTGTTTGAACTTCTTTTGGCATGTAGCTTCAGGATATTAAGTACTTGACAGAGAACATCTGGGCATCCCAGTCAGCCCTCAGTGAGTGGGATGATCTCAATGACCTGGTCATGGTCAGGTGGGATAAGCAAGTGGAGTGGTCTCCCTGGAACTGCATTCTTCTCACCAAGGATGAAGGTGTAGCTCATCTCAAACTACAAAGTATCGAAAAGGTAAGGAGCTGGACTTGGAGATTTTAAGTTAGCCAATCAGGCTAACTTTGAGTGCCCTTTAATATACCAATGACTGAAGTGTTTCTACTGAACCAACGGACAGTTATATGGGGGCTATATGGAGTGACAAGAGAAAAATATGGAGATGGTGGGTATTGAAGATATGAAAATTAACAGGAAGCTAAGGTATATTGGATAACGATGAGAGATTTGAATATATAAACATCTAGCATCATCTCACTTTTTTCTAACAAGTTCAAGCACATCCTGTGCACAGCAAGTTCTGGGAAGGACTTTGTTTCACTTATGTATTTCTGTCCCTTTTGTACCTATAATAAGGCCTGCTGAAGACCAGAGGTTTGTTTAAGTATTTGTTGAATAAATTTTGACAAGGATGTGGGGAAGTGGGCATCTGGTGGAATGTCAGCTGGTGCATCCACTATGGAAATCAGTACAGAGGTTCCTCTAAATGCAAGAAATAGAACTATCCTATGGGGCAGCTATGACAGTTTATGTCTGATGGGATCTAAGTCTGAATACCCCAGAGAGATCTGTGAACATTGTGTGTGTGTGTGTGCACAAGTGTCAGTGTATGACTATTCACAACAGATAAGGTATAGAATTAACTTAGGTCCAATCAACTGATGGATGGATATACAAATGTTTGTGTTGCTTGTGTGTATTAGAGTTTTATTCAGAACATAATATTAAAATAAGTCAGACTTGAAAAGACGAATAGCACACATTGTCCTTCTACATATGAAATCTAAAATTTGAAAATAGAAGCCACATAAAAGGAGACAAGGAAGTCTTTGTGGGGAGGGAAGGAGTCCGCAGTGGTAAGAGAAGCAGAGAAGAGACGGGAAGCATTAACAGAGTGCAGGGCATGCTTGTGTGAAGACGATGCCTTGATGAAAGTTACTCTTTTGCATATTAATTGAAAAACATCAAGTCCAAAATAAATATCTGTATACTAAATAATGCTTATTATCAATATATAAATATTAGGGAACCCAAACTTTGTCCTTTGATTTAATGACAGGCAGGAGTCTGCTTAAAAAAGTACTCAGTTGTCAAATTCTATTCATAACTTTGGGAGTCACACATATGGGATTCTATTCTTCCATTTGCTTCCACCTAACTAGGAGAGATGACAGCACCACAAAGTGTGACTACGACTTCATTTCAGTAACTCTTAAGATGCAATCTGAAAAGCATTCTGATGAATAAAATTGAGGGTCCCATGAGTATTCCTGACGGGCTCTATGTACACTCAGAGAGTGCAGGTCTCCAAGAGCTGGCCCTGCTTCTCTCTCAAGTTATTATAGTGTGGTATCTTTAATTGCATGCAAGACACCGTTAAAGGAGACTAAAGCCGTGGAGGAACCACAGCCATTGAGTTCTAAGAACCCAGGCTATGAAAAAAAAAATCACCCTAGGGGCTGAAAGAACGTGCAGAAAGGAACTGAAGCTGTGTTAAATGTTATATTTAGTAAACTAAGCTGCTGCATAAATATTTAATCACTGGAAGCACAGCCAATGCTAGCAATATCATTTCATCTAGGACACACGATGAAATTGAAGTTCATTCCCAAGGCTGAGATTCCGGTTCTTCTTCAATTAATCCACACAACTCCTCTGTGTACCTAATCAAATCACTGCACTCTCAGATTAAATGTTCCGTCCACGTGCATTTCGCGTCTTGGGACACTAGTTGCTCTTAATTTCCGCAAGTGGAGCAGAGGCTCTCGTCCTGACTCCAAACCTTTGCCGCTCTCTAGGGTCTTAAGTTTGTGCCGTCCTGCAAGAGTTACTGTCCATTCTGTTCTGAATAGTTCAAGTTTGTGCAGCAAATCAAAGCATTTCCAGAATTCTCTTAAAACACAGAGACATCAGTCCCCGCCCCACACCCCTCCAGAAGCAACAACAGAGCAAAGAAACAGACACAACAACAACAAGAGAATTCAGAACGATCTCACTTTCTGGGCAGAGGAGAGAGTTCTGTTCTGAGAGGGCGGAAGTGACACTGAATAAGCTCTTATCCATGCAAACTGGCTACAGGTGGGGCAGTGAATCCCTAAAAGTCATCTACCACTTCACAGTTTCTTTTCTGTCTGTCACTATCAACCTGTGGGACATATTTACTTTACATTAAGGAATTTTGGAAGGTTGGCTAAAGATGTGGAATCAGCAAAACCTCCCAAGGGGATCCAATCCGGAAAATGAACTCCTCCTCTCTGATGTTCCGTCATTGCTCAGAACCAGGGCAGTTGTACAGAGGGACTGTGTGTTGGGGGAGGGGCAGTGGCGATGGAGGCGAGTGTGTGCAAACTCCAGGCTGCTGCACACCACCTTGTCGGCTCCACTCAGCAACGAGCTATTTTCCTGTCCACCATAGCCTTCTCTCACACCTGTCACAGCCGTCACATCTCTCGTTCCACCTCTCTCCGTTGAGCACACACCACTCTGTTTCTCTGTCTTTATAAATATCATAAATACTGAACCATTGCCAAGACTCATCTCAGATATCTCTCTGTTGCTCAGAGTCAGGGTACTGCTGCTACTCAGGGTGTCCAGGGCGCAAGTTTCGTGCAAGCTCCCAGCTGCTGTATACCTTCCTGTCCTTGATGTCTGGTGTCCCAAGGCTGCCTGGGCTTGACTTTTTTGCTTGTAGTCTGAGGGCAGGAATGCCGCCCTGCACTTTCCCACTGGAGTTCAAGGCCACTACACATCTCCACGTTGGTGCAGGTAGCTCCAAGGCTCATGGGGACTTTGTGTTTGCAGGCTGCTTGTAGAGATGCAGTGGAGAAGGATATAGATTAGCCATTCTCTACTGCATGCAGCTCTGTTCTGCCATCTTGGTTTCCAGTTTTGAGAGCCCACTTTTTAAAAGCATCTTCCCATAAGACTGCCTCCCCCCTCCCCACTCTCAGTTGTTCTGGAGCTACTGCACAACTCTGCAGCCTGATTCATCACCCTTCAGGGTCCCCATGGGTCTCTCAGACCCTCCTTGGAGCATGAGTCTTTTTGAGAACTCGTCTTAAAATGCTTACCTGTAAGCTTTGTCCAATGTATGTATGTACATATGTATAGGGATGTATAAAATTGTTGCTCGTTACATGCCACTGGAATAAAACAGAAACCTGGGTATCTCCTACCCCATACCAGATAATTACTGTAAATACAAATGGAGGAGAGAAAGAATAAAGAAAAAAACTAATGAGAGAGAGAGAGAGAGAGAGAGAGAGAGAGAGAGAGAGAGAGTCACATTCAGACAGAGACAAAGAAAGACACACAAAGAAACAGAGTCCTGGTAGACTTGAAATTGAATCATCACAGGAACTAAGCTCTGATAAGAGACAAAGTGAGAAGAAAAGTATCCTAGGTTGAATAAACTGATAAGCAAAGATACTGAGACCTGGTCATGTTTCATCTGGCAAAATATATATGTATGGATTCCCATCAACCTTTCTTTTTCCCTTATTTGCAGGAGTATGGACGCCTTTTTATTCACAAGATCAAGCACAAACATATCCTGGCTAAAAACTATTTTTCACAGATCCCAGCACTGGCTTCACTTATACTTAAGGACGATGAAGTAGGAGCTATCAGGAGTAAATACTCCACAGAGAGTCCACCTAAAATCATCATACCCCGTGGGATTGAACCTCAGTAGATTCAAGAATATCAACTTGATGATGAGTGGTTTTGTTCTCTAGAAAGAGAGTAATACAAAGGTCATGTGACATGGAAAACCAACTATATACTTCTATTTGTATTATCTGCTTTACTCAATATTTTGTTATATGAATAGAAAAAAATCTGTATACACAAACCTTTGTTGTGTGGCTAGTAATCTATAAATTTGATACCAACATTAATAGTTAAAGAGAACATTTTACTTTTATCTATTTTCATGTTAATTTAAAAAATGCTTTATAGTCAAAATACATCAGTGAAACAAAACCTTGGCTTAACCTTCAGTGAAAGTAATTTATTTATTTAACACATACTTTATGAGTATAATCATTTTCTATACATAAGACTGTATTTTGATATAAGTATTTGAATATTTTACTTTTATTGTCTATTTTTACCTTTTAACTGCATAAATAGTACAAGGAAAGAAGCAAAGAAAAAATCTTCACTGCATGCCATGAAACAAGGCAAACAGTGGAAATGTTATGTTAAACACTTTCTATGGGGTACTGTTGAGATTCTGTAAGGAGCACAAACTTGATCAAATCAACTGTCCACTGCTGCTCAATAAACTAAGCAATAACCTTGACTCTATATCTTTCTGAAATATACGATGATGATAATGTATCCAAAGGTGGCACACCCAAAATAGCATGATTCAAGAAGAGCTTATTTACAAAAGGGCCTTGCTCTAAGACATACATAATGTAGTGAACCAGAAGGAATCCAGGATCATGTTTCAGATATACAAAATCTAATGGAGAAGCCATCGAACCCAGAGAGAATGGAAAAGAGATAAATAGATCACTGAGAGGACTGGTAACCATCTGCAAAAGAACAGCCAACCTAAGATGACCTCAAGAACTAGAAAATAAATCTCCAGTTTCACACCCCTCCTTTGCTCCAATTGCCTTCTCCATTTGGAAACAGAGGAAAACCATCAAAGTTTACATGGTTTTAGAGGGAAGAGAAGAGGAGTTAATGGTTGGACAGATATGGGGGGCGAAATAGAAAGCATTGGGGAAGAAAAACAACAGCAAGTGAGAATATAATTCAAATTAGTAAAATCTCATGTTATAGAACTATAGAAAACACACATTTTATTCTAATTCTATGTAAATGACATTGTTCTTTCAGGTCTAGTGATTAATAAATTCATTATAAATATTTGCTCCATATAAATATTTGATATTTTAGCAAGATATATCTAGCATATCTACAATTTTTCCTTACATAGCAAGAGCATGGGCTGTCTTAATTTGAGTCTCATTGCTGTGAACAGACACCATGATCAAGGCAACTCTTATAAAGGACAACATTTAATTGGGACTGGCTTACAGGTTCAGAGGTTCAGTCCATTATCATCATGACAGGAATCATGGCAGTGTGCAGGCAGACCTGGTGTTGGAAGAGCCAAGAGTTCTACATCTTGATCTGGAGGCAAAGAGGAGACTGGATGTGTTTCACACTGGGTGTAGCTTGAGCATTTAAGACCTCAGTGCTCCACCTACACAGTGATATACTTGGTCTAACAAGGTCACATCTCCTCCAACTAGGCCACACCACCTAATCGTGCCACTCCCTAAGTCCAAACATTCAAATACATGAGTCTATGGGACCATACCTATTCAAACCACCACATTCCACTCCATGAGCTATAACATAATGCAAAATGCACTTAGTTAAATTTAAAGGTCCCCATAGTCTATCACAGTCTGAACAATGTTTAAAAATCTAAAGTTCAACTTCTCTTCTGAGATTCATGCTCTTTACTATAATCCCCTATAAAATCAAAATACAAATAAGACTCTATACACCTAACATATTATGGCACAGGATATATATTACTATTCCAAAATACAGAGAAAGGAGCATAGTGAGGAGACACTGGACCAAAGCAAGACCAAAACTAGCTGGGCAAACTCCAAACTCTGAATCTCCATGTCTGATGTCAAAATGCTCTTCAGATTTCAATTCCTTTCAGCTTTGTTGACTGTGATACACTTTTTCTGTTGGGCTGGTGCTATTCCCTGTTAGCAGCTTTCTGTGACAGGTATCTCATGGCTCTAGCATATCTTGGGGTACCCAGGGTTTCACCTTCACAGCTTCACACAGTGGCCTCTCTGGATCTCCATGCAGGGACACCCCTGTCACATGCCTGGTCTCAGCAGCTTTCTTTAGTCTTAGAGGGAGATTCCGTGACCACTTTCACACAATGGTCTCTTGGGCCTCCAGGCAGGGATTCCTATGACACATACTTGGCCTCAACAATTTTCCTTAGACTTGGAGGCAGATTCTTGACTCCAAAGCCAGATAACATGGCCCCCTTGTTCAGTCACATCTTCACCACTTTTATGTTTTCAGTGCTTACCTTCACGGCCTAAGCTTGGCTGTCATAGACCTTGCTTTGCAGAATAGTCTGGCCTTGAACTCATAAATCTGTGTGCCTCTGTCTACTAAATGCTGGGTTTAAAGGTCTGTAACCACCACACTTGGATCTGAGATTTCTTTAATTTGTTTCTCATTATAAATCTATACAACCATGGCTGCTATGCCTCACATCTGGATTAAACCTGTGTTGATCCAGATCAAAAACATTCATCATCCCACCCCAAGATCTAGATCAAAAGCCTATGTCTTCTAGCCTCAAGATACCAACCAAAGGCATATTTTCTTTCTGCCTCAAGACTCAGATCATGTGCGCCCTTGATTTCAGGATTATGGTTCATTCCAAATATAGACAAATTGGCAACTGAGAAGAGCCATCATAGTCCACTCCTTGTCACCTTGACACACAACCATAGCTCCACATGTCCAGATGAAAACAGTAACCAGGTTATAATACCACCTAACATGATATAATTATCACTATACAACTGCAAATGCATTGTAAATTTAGAATAGGTGGCAATGTCCCTTGAGGAACATACTCTTTACAAGATGGAAACTTAGCTAGGTGGAATCTTGTCCCAGCTCCATTTGATTCCACTCCCTTAATTCCATTTAATATCATTAATCTGTTTATCTCTTTGAGCACAGGGTTCAGCTCTATTCCACTTTCCATCATTGTTACAAAATACTTTGAAAAACAAAATTTGATCAGGAAAGGCTTTTTTTTTTTTTTTTTTAGATATTTTCTTTATTTACATGCGAATTTCTCCATTCCCAGTTTCCCCTCCAAAAAACAAAGAAACAAAAACAACAAAACCAAACCCCTGTTGCCTCCCCCTTCCCCATGCCTGCCACCCTGCCCTCTTCCACTTTCTGGCCCTGGCATTCCCCTACACTGGGGCTCAGAACCTTAAAAGGGCCGAGGTCCTCTCCTCCTATTGATGATCGACTTTGCAATCCTCTACCATACACATGCTGCCTGAACAATCAGACCCCTCCATGTGCAGTCCTTGGTTGGTGGTTGAGACCCTGGGAGCTCCGAGGGTACTAGTTAGTTCATATTGTTGTTCCTCCTAAGGGGCTGCCAACCCCTCAGCTCCATTGGTCCTTTCTCTAATTCCTCAGGAAAGGCTTCTTAAAGCTCATGTTTTCAGAAGTGTGAGGGCGTGTTTGCTTGGAATCATGGAAGAAGAAATGTGTTATGTGTGCTGCTGCTTACCTAATTCCAGCATATGTTCTCTCTCTCTCTCTCTCTCTCTCTCTCTCTCTCTTTCTCTTTTTCTCTCTCTCTTTCTCTCTCTGTGTGTGAATGCCGTGTGTGTGTGTGTGTGTGTGTGTGTGTGTGTGTATGTGAGAGAGAGAGAGAGAGAGAGAGAGAGAGAGAGAGAGAGAGAGACAGAGACAGAGACAGAGACAGAGACAGAGACAGAAAGACAGAGTTGAAGTGGAAATTTCTGGTTTCTTTGGAGACTCAGTTGGGCCATGTGATGTTTTCCTGGAAACTGTCTTATGAGAGGATGCTTTGCTGAGAAGAGACATGTGGTGGTTTTTCTGGAAGCTGCTTGGAAAGGGACATGTGATATTTTGGTAGAGTGGCTACTTGAGAAAACACGAGATGTTTGGAAGGGTATAAATAGAATCCAATAAACAATGAATGATGCTGTGGATATTGGTTTGTCTTGCTACTCTGCTTGTCCTTATTGGGCTTTGCTGACAGCACTGTGCATTGGTTCGCCTTGCAGTCTTTGCTGACTTCATAGAGAGAAACACACTTCTCTTGATATTTCAGCAGCTTCTTGCAACTTCTGTGCAGACTCTGGCTGATTGGCAGAGCCTTGTGGTTTCTTCTGGATCAAGCAACCACTGCTGATTCCTGTGAACTGAACTACTCATCTTCTGACAATGAAGATTAAAATTGCCCCAAAGAACTATTTCTAAAAAGGCCCACATTTTCCTTTGCCCTATTAACCTTTCCCTTCCACGACCTCTGATGGGTGGTGGGCTAGAAAGGAAGTTAAAGCATGTAAGAACCTTTATTACAGTAGGTTTTTGAAAAATATAAGCCTACTGAGAGAATTTCAAGGGACTACTTTTTCCAGCCCAATTCCACTTCCTGGATTCCTCCTTATAATGAATTCACCAATGAATTAGTGCACTGATCATGTTAGACCACTCACTATTCAGTCACTACCCAAACTACTCCATCAACTAGTTACCAAGGCATTTCAATTTAAACCATAGTAGCCACTTTGATAATAAAGAATGTCATAACATGAGTATCTCATAAGTTAGAGAGTATTCATAGAAAAAAATGATAACTTGAAATGTCTCTTGAGGAACATTCTCTTTACCTGTCAAAAAATTGAGAAGGGAACCATAGAGAGATTCTTTACCTTTTGTATATATCAGGAACATGTGACTAATAATTAAACCTGGAGTGTTATTGTAAAGATCACAGGCACCATGCCAATTAAATGTGAATGCATGTTAGATTTGATGTTAAGGTAAGGATATTGGGTAGGAAAATCAAGGTGTGGTATATTGTGAATTAACCTGTACATTGGAGTAGTTGCAGAGTAGTATCATTTTTTAAAATTAAGTATAAGAAGAGTAAACATAAAAGTACATTTTATAATGATTTATACAGTAAAATATGAAGTTAAAGATGAATCAAGCTGTGGTGGTTTGAATATGCTTGGCCCAGGGAGTGGCACTATTTGGAGGTGTGGCCTTGTTGGAGTAGGTGTGGCCTCGTTGGATGAAGTGTATTACTGTGTGGGAGTGGGCTTTAAGACTCTTGTCCTTGCTGCCTGGAAGCCAGTCTTCTCCTGTTTGCCTTCAGTACAAGATGTAGAACTCTCAGCTCCTCCTGAACCATGCCTGATTTGGTTCATGCTCCCACCTTGATGATACTGGACTGAACCTCTGAACCTGTAAGCCAGCTCCAATTAAATGTTGTCCTTATAAGAGTTGCCTTGGTTGTGGTGTCTCTTCACAGCAGTAAAACCCTAATTAATACACAAGCTAAATTTATGTTCTTGCCTAGGGTCCAGGATTTAATGTGTTATAGTGAGTCTGAGAATGTGACTAGATACATTTAACTGAATCCTATATTAAATATGGCCTCTACCAAAGATGGATGAGTTTTGGATATTTCCCCAAATGGTTTCTTAAGATAATTGTTATCTGAGCACTGGAAGTACAGAGACTAGTGGCTGGTAAGCTCAATGTCAGTGTGGATAATACAGCAAGTTCCAAGGCATGATGGCCTTCATAGTGAATCCTTTTCAAGAAAGGAAGAAGGGAAGAAAAAAGGAAGAGAAGAAGGTTGGATTTGGCTAGTAGATTTTCAACATTATTGAAAATAACCAAGATTACTGGTCTTCATTCTCTTGAGGTCATGATAGGAAGAGAAACTGATCTGGTTTAATGGAAATAATATTTTATATTAGGATCCAGGGTGGCTCTACTTAAAAATCTGAGAAAGAGTCTTAGCAGCTATGGAAAACCTGAAGGATAAAAGTAAACAAGCAAATAAATACAAAGCCTGTATTGATGAAAGTTATATAGAAATTGGGGCCTTGTACACTAGTAGTGGGAATGCAAAATCATACAACTTCAGTGAAAAATGATATAAAACTTTCTCAGACATTGAGAGTAGTCAGGCACAGTAGCTTATACTTACAATCCCAGAATTCTGGGTTCTGAGGCCAAGAGGATTGCTGTGAGTTTCAGGTCAACCTGGGCTATACAGTGAGTGAGTTCCAGGGTAGTCTGGATTACAGAGTAAAGCCTTTTCTCAGAAAATGAGAATTGGTTGTTGCACCAATCTCATTTAGGGATAATTAGGATCTCAAAAAAAAAATACAAAGAAAGGTTCTTTCCTGTTAATGAAACACTATAAGCAGTAACTAAATTATGGAACAATTTCAATGGACAATTACTCAGCTTTCTAAAAAGTTGTTCAGGATTCAAATATATTAATAAACTTTGAATACAGTACATTAACTGAAAAATGTCATTCACAAGAGACAAAAATTGTATAATTCCAACTTTATGAGTTACCTAAAATAACGACATTCAAAGTACAGAAGTGATGTTCTCATAGTCTCAAGAAGGGAGTGAAAACAGTCTGCTAATAGATGAGTATAGAACTTCATTGAGAAAAGATATAATGAGTGCTAGATAACAATCAGTTATACCACAGTGTCCCTATAAGTATTAATGCAATATTATATAGCTAAAGTTAGGTTGAGATTTAGTTGTACCAAAAATGAAATAATAAGAGAGGCCCCAGAGACAGAATGATTTGGCTGTGTTGAAAATTATAATAATGATTATTTAAACACTGATAATAAGAACCATAAGGATGAAAATGAATGGCTATATTGGTTTCACGGGGTTATCAAGGCTAACTGCCATCAATTTGGTAGATTAAAAGAAGAGAAACATATTTTCTTTCCTTTTTAGAGTCCAGAAGTCTTAGGGGTGACTGCAGAATTGCAAGCTCTCTCAAATCTTGTATTACTTTTGAGACACTAGGAATCAAGTTTGGGTATTTGTGGATCTAGGTGAGCTCTTTACTGCTGCACTAAACCTCTGGCTTCCTCTGGAATCCATACAGGACATCAAACATTACCTCTGGTAGTCCCTGGTGGCTTATGACATCTGTCTATTGACTACATTTCCAAGATGGACCTTCTTACCTGTGTTCAAAGTGTCTCCTTTCTACATTCTTGTGCCTTATAATGACACTTTTCATTTGATTGGGGCCTGCCTACCTAATTTAGGATGTTGTCATATCTAAAGATTTATTACTTCTATTTTATACACATAAATGCTTACAAGTATGGATGTATGTGTCTGGTATCCCAGGAGGCCAGAGAAGGTCATCAGATCCTTTGAAACTGAAGTTATAGGTAGTTGTGAGCTGCTATGGGGGTTCTGGGAACCAATCCCTGGTCTTCTACAAGAGCAACAAGTTCTTAGTTGTTGAGTCCTCTTTCCAGTCCCTGATATCCTACTTTGATATTCAACTTAGCTCTATTTATAAAGACCCTTTATCCAGAACAAGATTCCATTTATGATATCTGAGTGCTAAAATATGAAAATATCTTTGTAGGAGCCACCATTCAACCCATTATTTCAACCATCTACAGTCGGATTTACTGTATCTGAGCAGAAAAATCTTTTAGCACTGAAGTACCAAATAATGTGCTCAAGGTCTTGGAGTAGAGAGTTACAATCATTCCCAACATTCGTGTATGAAAATTCACTTGTAAATTAAAAGACACTAAAGAATGTCTATTGTGAATGCTCATCCAAGTCTCCATCTGCAGCTGTGCTCTTTACCAGGAGGGAGTCTTTTGGGGAAAGGCAAATGCCCCAAACTGTTGGGGATTCATAGAAACTGGCTTTGGAATTACTCTGATCTCTAGAGTCAAAGCATTATGGTCCACTGGTCAGAGTTGCGGTCTTTGATAGATAGTTGATACATTGATTGGCCTAAATACCATCTTTAATAATGACTCTTCCGGTGTTCATTTTCACATACCTAGAAGGCAAAGCAGAAATACATACTGTTAGAAGCAATATTCCTGTATATATTTTCTCTCTCCTGTTATGCACACTCCTACTGCTATGGAGGGAAGGCCAGTGAAACCCCTTGAGAATACCAGTGTTAGCCAAAAGAGTATCACATCCAGGAGGTCACTGACACCATCTGTACTGACTGGTTTTGTGTGTCAACTTGACACAAGCTGGAGTTATCACAGAGGAAGGAGCCTCCCTTGAGGAAACACCTTTGTGAGATCCAGCTATAGGGCATTTTCTCAATTAGTGATCAATGGTGGGGAGGGCCCACTGTGGATGGTGCCATCCCTGGGTGGGTGGTCTTGGGTTCTATAAGAAAACAAGCAAGCTGAACAAGCCAGCAGAAGCAAGCCAGTAAGTAATATCCCTCCATGGCCTCTGCATCAGTTCCTGTTTCCTGACCTGCTTGAGTTCCAATCTGACTTCCTTTGGTGATGAACAGCAATGTAGAAGTGTAAGTTGAATAAATCCTTTCCTCCCCAACTTGCTTCTTGATGTTTGTGCAGAAATAGAAATCCTAAGACACCATCAGAGACAGGATAGGTGATCCCCACCATATTCCCATCTAGCTATGCTTTAGGTTGATATGAATCCTATTCAGGTCCCAAAGGAAAGTTAGAGTATTATTGGGGCAATCAGATTATGGTACCAACTCCAGTTATCCTTACAGATAAGCATCTTTATTAAAACATGTCTACAATCTGTCCACTACTTGACATATACCTTCAGATAGTGAATGCTATCAATTTCCAATAGAAAGAATGTATCACAAACATTGACTCTTCATGAGCAAGAAAGAGCAGCCAGTTTTCATTACATTTCCTCAGATCTCTTTCAACTTTCCTATCTCTTCTGATAAACCAGAGGGATCTTAATTGGTTTTATATCCCATAGAATACTATGCTGATACATTACATTGTGTTCTGTATTGACTTTAGTAATCCTGACACAACAAGTGCCCTTCAAATTTTAGTAATCTGGATGTGGGAGATAAATCTCTTGAGAGTTCAAGAGCTCAGCACAAATGCTGGGGTGATTAAAGCCATTTTCTAGGTAGAAATCATGTAGATGCTTCACAGTGAGGTATGTGATTCAGAGTAATACTTTTTCTACCAAAGCAAAGTTCAATGGAAAACTATAGCAATCAAAGAGAGCAAGATCATTGGGAACTGAACTCTTCAGAAATAAAGATTTTTATTTCTACTATCAGGTAACAAATTCTGACTATTGTGAATGACTGAGGACAAAGAAAATTTGAAATAGTTGGTGGAAATAGGACATCATACACATCAAATAGGAATGTGCCATCATGCACCACCATACTCAGATAAGACTGGCACTCCAGCAAGGAAAAAGCACTGTAGCCATACAAGCTTTCTTTCCACTTGGGTCACATGACTGAGCAGATGAAACAGTATTGGCCATGTATGTAGAAAAGAGAGATGCTAAGTGGAACTTCCGACAAATTCTTCTTGAGTACAACAGGCTTCAAGAGTACAGGAGTAAGCCCTTGCTCTTTGTTGCCAACAATCATCTTTATTTCTTTGGCCATCTTTTGGGTCATGATAGAAACTGAATCCCTAGTCACTCACGATTCATGTAGTGACTACACTGCTCATAATGCCCATAATAGACCATATGTTGTCAGATTATTTAATCATAATGCTATACTTAATATCATTCCATGTAATCTGAACACTTTATTGGCAAGTAGATTGTAGATAGATAGATAGATAGATAGATAGGTACATAGATAGATGATATTTTAGATAGTATAGTTATAGCTATAGATGTAGATAATGCCTTGTTAGTACTGAAAGTTATAGGTAAATTGCATAAAGTAAGTGGTCGTTCAGAGTCTCATGACATACTTCTTTCTCATTTTTTATTTTACAACTAGTAGTTGTGGTTTCCTATATCCCCTTAATGAATTTTGAAAATGGACTGTTTTGCAGAAGACGGACATTCCCTGTCAGTAGAGGTCTGGGTTAAGATTGAGTCTGTATACATGCTGGGTATTGTCTTCATCTCTTATGAGAGGAGCATGGAAGACAGAGAAAAAGACTTAAAGATCATTCTTTCATGAGACAGAATGCCAGTCTCTACATCTGGTTCCTATATTTTGTGGAATGGAAAATGATTTTTGATGTAGATCCATAGGGATCTATAGCAGTGACTGACAGGTGACCAGCTGGTAACAAGTGTAAAAAGAATGCCAGAAATTTTGGAGTAAGAAGTTCAGGAGCAGAGGACAGACATGCCCTATGTAAATATATTTAAGGGGCCATTCATTAAAGGGGAGCTGTCCTGTGATAGAAGGCAATGTCTTTCACTAGCTTTTCTGATGCTTGTTCTATGGGCTAATTGTAAAGTTGATCTACTGATACAGATAGAGCTTTAAGTGGGATTTAAACGTATAGTTTGAATTTTTCTTCATCAAGATTGGCTTTGCTTCCATCACACTGCATGATTATCTATCTCCAACACAGGACAGTAGTAACTCACATGAAGATAACTATTTCCCATGGAATCTAGCATGCCATCTGCTGGCTGGCTTCATTAAATTTTTTCTATTATAGTTTGGGTAGAAATTTATATTCATGAACTACTTAATATGCACTGATTTTTCTTATCTGTCAATAGTATCTCTGTCCTTACAGTAACATACAGGGAGTCTTGTTCACTATGATTGTGTCACATATTGCATTGTCTTTAACAAAGAACTCATGCTATAGAGAAGGGAGGGAGGTAGTAGACTTCTTTCACAGAATTATTGATCTTAATTTGCTTATATATCTCTTAAGTATGTGTCTTGACAAAATGAAATAAAATAGTCCATTAAAGAGCCAGATATAGCCGGGCGGTGGTGGCGCACGCCTTTAATCCCAGCACTTGGGAGGCAGAGGCAGGCAGATTTCTGAGTTCGAGGTCAGCCCTGGTCTACAGAGTGAGTTCCAGGACAGCCAGGGCTACACAGAGAAACCCTGTCTCGAAAAACCAAAAAAAAAAAAAAAAAAAAAAAAGGAGCCAGTTATAGCACCACCAATTTGACAACACCCTACAGTTGGTTACAGTTGGCTACAATTGGTTACAGTTGGTTACAGTTGGCTACAGTCATATTACAGGAGACCATGTGTGGCTGAAACCTTGGCTCAGTACATAGCGTGCAATAGGCAAAGCTCCTTACTTCAGGGTTTTGTTTTTTTCCTGAATATCTTCAGAACACTTGGGCCTGTCTCTTGGTTACTTATTCTGTTGTTATGATAATATCAACAGGCAAAAGTAAGATAAGGGAAAAGGGCTTATTTTGACTCACAGTTTGAACTTCTATTCCATTATTATTGGGAAGCCAAAGCAGCAGGAGCTTAAGGCCATTGGTCACTTTACATCAAGAGACAGAGATAAACACTTTTACTCAGCTCACTTTCTCTTTTTAAAAACAGTGTGGGATCTCAGCCCAGGGAATGGTGCCACCCATAGTGTATAGGTCTTCACATCTCAACTAATCTAGATAACCCCCATCAGGAAGCCAAGAGGTCTGTCTCCTAGGTTACTACACATTTCTTCCTTTTGAAATTGAGATTAACCATCACAACTGACAATGAGAATTCATCTGATATTGACCTCTTCTTCTGTTATGCCACATGAAGAACTAACATTTTCCAGCCCATGAGCCTTGGAACCAGTTGACCTGCAAAGTATTAATGTTCAAGGCAGTACAGGGTCCCCAATGAAGGAGTTAGAGAAAGGACCAAAGGAGCTGAAGGGATTGTAGTCCCTTAGGACGAACAACAATATGAATTAGCTAGTACCCTCAGAGCTCCCAGGGACTCAACCACCAACCAAGGATTATACATGGTGGGACTGATTGCTCTGGCAGCACGTGTATAGTAGAGGATTGCAAAGTTGATCATCAATAGGAGGAGAGGACCTCAGCCCTGTGAAGGTTCTGTGCCCCAGTGTAGGG
>NW_022196903.1:19603267-19613495 GCF_008632895.1 Mastomys coucha | reverse complement strand
GTTTGGAGGGAAAACTGGGAAAGGAGAAATCATATGACATGTAAATAAAGAAAATTTATAAATGCTAAAAAAAAAAGTGTTCAAGGCAGAACTTCCTTAAAATAAAACACAAATACTTCCATTGAGTTAGGATTTGGGACTCCAGTGTAATTCTTCATAGGCTGGTTAAGTAACTGTTTTCTTAGATCAGGTTATAGTTTATGTTTTTAACAGGCTGAGACTTCCCAATATCTAGTTGTAAAAGAACATATTTTCACTCTTTTGTGTTAGAGCTTATTTTATTCTTATCATTTTATAAGTCAAAGTTCATGGAAAAGCAAAATGATAGCCCACATGGTTTGCTATGGGGTCCTGTCAGGGCAACACAATATGTTGCTTTATTGGTTCCAAGTATATAGGGGAAGTATATCATAGGCATGTTAAAGCATCATTTTAGACTTCAAAATTTTATAGTCTACAGAACAGTGACATGCATTCAAGTATGTTACTGTTTTAGAAGGAAGTGGTAGAAAGAGTTCAGCCAAGGAAATAGTGTAAGGAATGATCTTGGCTTAGAGCAAACTTTGGCAATATTTTTACCAACTTAAATGTGATTCACCGAAGAGGCAGAAAGTAATTTGTTATATGCATATAAATAAAATGCTGAAATAATATAATGCCAGCATTATATGTGGATATTCAAGTTTTAGTCTCAATGATTCAGAAGGAAATTTTTTCCAAGTGTTATGCATTTTTGTATTTAGGAAATGAAAACACATAATATCAAACATGGGCCAAGCCTTTCAGATGTGAACAGTTTGCAGCAGCGACAGAATCACTGTCCATGGCATCTTGAAGACAGCTGTTCTGTGATGTTTATGAAACAAAGGCTGAATTTGGGCTTCCTTACTCTCTTGTACAAAGCAGACTTAAAATGCAATTCTGACGTGCACATGGCAACATTGTTCTGAGATTCTACAGAGCTGACCCTTACTCTAGGCTAATGCCATGACCAAACCCCTGTGTCCTGTTTCCCCCAAGTGTCTCCCCTTGTCCTTACTACTTCCTTTCAATGTCTACAAAAGCTACTGAAAAGAGACAGCATGATGTTCTGTAGAGGTGAAGTTTCCAGGTATAACAGCTGTGAAACAGCTGTGAGCAGCTGCCCATGCATGGAGTTTCCAAGTGTACCAGCTAGGAGCAGCTGCCCACCCTATACAGTTTCCAGGTGTACCAAATATGAGCAGCTGCCCATCCTATATAGTTTCCAAGTGTACCAGCTATGAGCAGCTGTTCAGCCTATGCAGTTAGAACAGTTGCTCATATTAAAGTGGTTTTTATGAGTACTCTGTGGCAATTCCTCAGCACAAACTTCCTCAGCTTCTCAAGAATTTTTTTTTTCTCCTACAAATGGTCTCTCCTCCCCCTCAGCTTGGCTTCCTGCTAATGCTTGTTTGTCGGTCTCCAGTGGTCTTCCTAACCTGCATTTATCTTTCCCAAATTAGAGGCAGCTGGGCAATTTTAGGAGACAACAACTCACTAATCTCTCTTTGCTAATTTACAAAACCAGTAATTCTTGCAAACTTTAGAAGACTGATTTTCTTTCAGAACAAATAACTATAGTCTTAAATGTTTCTAGACTTTGCAAATATTCTGTAACAGTGTATATGTTTGGAAAATATCAACTATCCAAATAAACAAATATTATATACAGTTCTATTTTATGTGTCATTTTTATGTTGAACAGAATCCACCCATCAGGGCTGTCTCATTATTACATGAAACTGTTTAGTTTCTATTATGCACAGTAAATACCTGCAAATGGATTCAGAAGTTGAAAAAAATTCTTTTTAGTTTGCCTTAGAATAAAGACTATAGAATTCCTGCTTTCTGAAGAAAGTCTTGTTCATTTTATATTAACAATACACTTTTGCAATTATTTTTAATGGAGAAAATTCTAGCGATTTCTCCATTAAAAAAATCTCTCCAATAAATCTCATGCCTAAAATTTGTTTTCATCTTTTTGGTTATATCATTTGGCTCATTTCCTCTTGGCCTGCCTGTTGTGTATAGGGTGCATGTGTTTGTTCATGTTTATGGTGCCTGTATGTGACTATATGGGTTCATGGGCCACTGTGCTTGCAGAAGGAGGCTAGTGCAGGACCTCATCCACTGCCTTGCATGTTGCCTTGGGGAAGGTGCTCACTGAGCCTGAAGCTAATTGGTTAGGCTAGGCTGGCTGCCCAGGTGAACTCTGACAGGGTGCCCCCCACCCGGGGGTGCTGTACTATAATCACCCCCAGCTATGAACATTTTTGGTTGTTCCTGTGGGTACTAGGGATTGGAACTCAGGTGCTCATTATTGTAGAACAAGCACTCTTAACCTCTCAGCTACTCTCCCAGCCCCTTTGATTTGCATTTCTAGCCCTCCTTTATATTTTAGTCGAGTGATTCCTAGGAAAAAGATTCATTAAACTAAAATGTCAGGCTGGGCATGCTTTCTCCAGCCAATACCTGAGGATGGAGAAGGAGAAAGGAGCCCTAAGGATCTGACATATCGTAAAATATTTGGTTTAAACAATACTAGTGCAGTACATATACTACGAATAATATATATGAAACCATGTCAATGTGAGGGAAAAAGATGCAACTTGGAGATCATTCTGTTAAGTGAAAAAGCAGACGTGTGTGGGTGTGTGGGTGTGTGTAGAGTGTGTGTATGCATGTACAAGTAAGTCTGTATGTATTGTGTGAGTGTGGGTATGTGTGAATATCGTTGAATATACATGTATGTGTGAGAGAGTGCATGTGTGAGTGTAAGAGTATTTGATTTGTGTATATGTTTGCCTGTGTGTATGCTTTAGTGTGTGTGTATGTATGTGTGTGTAAATGTGTGTGTATTATGTCAGTGTGGGTGTATGTATATATTTGTGTAAATATGTGTGTGAGTGTATGAATGTGTATATGTGAGTGTGTGGATATGAGTTTTAGTGTATGATGTGTGTGATTGTGTGTATGTGACTGTGTGTGTGAGTGTGTGAATCTATGAGGGGAGGAAAGGATCTTAAAGGAAAGAGAAGTGAGAGGTATGAATATATGTGACAAGGGTAGACATGATGTTTCTGGCAGGAAGAAGCAGGTCAGCTGGAGGGAGACAAAGGTGACAGCAGAGGGAACTGGGATAAAAGAACAAAGTGTAATGACATAAATATGTGAAAAGTCCACAGCGAACGGTAGGTACAGTAACTCAAAAATTTAAAAAGTGATTAATTATACATCTTTTATTGAGTTGATCCCTCAGATTCACTCTGTGCACATTATGGTCCTCAGATTCACTACGAATTAAATGTGTGTTTCTGGGAAGGAAAAATTAAGGCAGATTTTTATTCATATGCAATTATATGTGTAATGCATAATTTAATTTTTGGCATAAAATGACTTCCTCTGAAATAATTTATGAGTATCATTGACTGAATTTATTAGATTTTAAAACTACTCAAATTAAAATGTTAACTGAAAGTAGATTTATTTTAGAAGTTTAATCAACTATAAATCTAGAAGGGGGAATGTCTTCAAATCATATCAATATGTTTCAGGATTGCTATCATTTCCCTTCCCACTCCTTGTTCTCTCCTGTTCTCTGGCTTGTTCTTATACTGCACTGTGGGACAGGTTAAATATGCTTCAGCAAAGTTCAGACATGTTGGAAAGATCAGTTATATCTACAAGAAAGCAGTTCTAGTCAGAAACAAAGTCACAAAGCCTCAGAGGGTCTGGATTTTCTAGTATTCCTTAGAAAAGTAAATAAATGCAGCCTGTTCTCACCCACCCTGAGAAAAGCCACTGGTTAGCATGTTTGCATGTTTGGTTTTAATGTTTATATCTCCAAAGTGAGTATGAAGTCAGGGAGATTTGATATTTGGGAATATTTGTTTTAATTTTAGCTTCTGCTTGACATTTTCTCTATCTATCTATCTATCTATCTATCTATCTATCTATCTATCTATCTATCTATCTATCTCTCTCTGTGTGTCTCTCTCTCTCTCTATCTGTCTATCTATCTATCTATCTATCTATGGATATATAGATGTCTCAACTAATTAATCAAATTTTGGCACCTTTTCTTAATTGTACAAGCTTCCATATTTAATCTAGAATCTCCACCCAGACAACCCATATCAACAAACTCAGCCTGATCCAGTTTTATGTTTCTTCCACAATTATTCAATACTCTTAAAATCTGTTCCCACACATATTTCCCAGACTTATGCTTGAATGAATTAGCAAACATATATTTTATATAATCTATCTATCTATATCTATCTATCTATCTATCTATCTATCTATCTATCTATCTCTCCTTTAGAAACTAACATTTGAATTCATGTTACTGTTCTACAAAATAGAATATATATTCTCTCTATATAATATATTAAACATATATAGCATAATCTATAGATATATATAATACATGAGACATATAATGTATAATAACATAATCCACAGACATATAATATATGATATAATAACATAATCTATCACTGCTTATCTGTCTATCCCTCTATATACATTCTGTAAATTCTCTGACGAACACAGTTTGATTCCAAAATGGTTTTAGAGTACTAGAAGTATAACAATGAATGGTGCTGGGCAGTGGTGGCGCATGCCTTTAATCCTAGCACTTGGTAGGAAGAGGCAGGTGGATTTCTGAGTTCCAGGCCAGCTTGGTCTACAGAGTGAGTCCAGGACAGCCAGGGCCATACAGAAAAACCCTGTCTTGAAAAACCAAACCAGACCAACCAAGCAAATAAACAACAAAAACAAACAAACAGACAAACAAAAAACAATGAATGGTTAAGTTTGTGAATAAGCTTTCTAATTCATCAACACCTAGAGTTACCATAGCTTTTCCAATTCCTGAAGCCTCTCCTAGGAGCTCAGAGAGTCCTGGAAGCCCATGATGTGAACTATATTACAAACAAAACCAAGAGGGGATTAATGAACTTGATTATCCTGACTCACTGATTGTGGGTAGCAACAGATTTCTATCTATCTATCTATCTATCTATCTATCTATCTATCTATCTATCTATCTATCTATCTATCTATCTAAACTTTTTCAGTTTGTGAAAAATAAAGTAGTCATGCTGGTTGATTGCTCCTAGCCTCTCTGGTTAAACAGACAGAGAATAGGAATTAGCCCTGTGATAAAAATCAACCAATTTTCAGCATCTCAGAATACAAGGAAGGACAACAATGAGCATAGTGATAAAATTGACAAGTTTGCTAATTCATTCAAGTGGAAGTCTGGGGAATATGTGTGGGAACAGATTTTAAGGGTGTCTAACAATTGTGGAAGGAACATAAAACTGGATCAGGCTGAGTTTGTTGATATGGATTGTCTGGGTGGAGATTCTAGGTTTAATGTGGAAGCTTGTACAATTAAGAAAAGGTGTCAAAATTTGATTGGTTGGCTGAAACATTTGTCAAAAGATGGCCTACTGAATAGGAGTTGGAGATACCTGATATCACTTGGGTCAGTGTTGTTGAATGGATTTTTAAAGCTCAGGGGACTGTTCTAGAGTGTGTACTCTTTTTAGAATCTAATTTTCCACAATGGGAAAATCTAGAAGACATGCCCTTCAGGAATCCTAAAAGACACAAGATGGTGAGAGGGGCATCAGCATATTTGAAGAGATTTGTTGTAGCCTCTTTTCTTGTGCCATACCTTAAGGTTGAAGATGCTGTTGCTTAGTTGGATAAATTAAATGCAATTGGTTTAATTGGCTCCTGAGATAGCAGAGACCAGGTGTCAGCAAGGCAAGGTGATCATAATTATTCTAATGGACACAGACAAAGTAATGTCCGAAATGGCCCATCACATAATAGTTAGTACAGGCAAAATGAATTTTATGGTAGCGTGGTACTATCTAATCAATCATGGTGTTTCCAAACATGAAGTAGATAAGAAGTCTACTGAATTTGTTTTTGATCTGTATACATGGGAAAACTCCCAAACAAATGAAAAAGGGCTCCTTTGGATCATGGCAAAAGGGAATCTTGTCCTATGAATCAATTTTCAGACTTGAGCTAGTTTGCAGACCCAGAAATCCTTGAATGAAAGGACATCCAGGTTTCCTTGAGGAGGGACCTTAATAAAAGGCACACCTGTGGGAACTTGTCAGTCAACAACTCAACCAAATGTAACCCAGGATGATCCTAGGGCAGAAGATTGCTCTTTGAAAACTGGTGTCAGGGTCCCAATGCGAAGGATAACTTCTATACAGTTCATTGAATGTAGGTCAAGCTGGTCTGGGCATGGAACCTTCAATCCTTCATCCTAGTCTCGTAGGTGCTGGAAGGTACACTACAGGCTACCAAGAGAGAAACCTAGACACCAACCCTCAAAACCCTCCCTCTATAGTCTGTCTTGCCAGTAAGATGTGCTGCAGCAATGGTGGCACAAAACTTCTGGGAGTGGCTCACTAATGTTTGCTTTAACTCGAGGACCATACTATGAAAGAGAGACCATCCCCTACCTATACTGCCTGGGTGGCTATGAACCAGAGACTGGATAGCTCAGAGACCAAACATGACTGGAAAAAAAAATTCAATGAACTATTTCCTAACGATAAACTCCTATACTTATAGATTGGTGTCTTGTCCAGTCATCATTAGAGAGGTTTCCTGTGGTATTAGGTGGGGGTGAAATGCAGAGACTCAGAGCTAGAGATTTTGCAGAGAGAGACTCTAAAATGGAGGTCTCCATTGGGTTTGTCTCCTCAGAAATTTGGGAACCCCATGGAAAAGTGGGAGGAAAGACTATAGGAGTCAGAGAAGATGGAGGACACCTGGAGAACATGGCCTACTGAATCAATTAAGCAAGGCTCATATGGGCTCACAGAGACTGAAATAATAAGCGGAGGCCTGCATAAGTCTACACAACGTGGTTTGTTATGTTATGGCTGTTAGCTTGGTGTTTTTATGAGACTCCTAACAGTAGGAGTGGGTATATTTCCAATTTAGCCTCCTCTTGAGGCCTTTCTCTTTTATTTGGTTGCTTTGTCCAGACTTGATGGGAGGGTTTTGCCTTGCCATATTGTGTCTTGTTTTGTCCTGTTTGATTGTTGTCTCTTGGAGGCCTGCATTTTTTCTGAAGAGGAAAGAGAGGGGCAGTGGATCTAGGCGAAGAAAGGAGTTTTGTTCTGTTTTGTTTTGTTTTGTGTGTGTGTGTGTGTGTGTGTGTGTGTGTGTGTGTGTGTGTGTATGTGTGTGTGTGTGAGCTTGGAGGAGTGGAGGGAGGGGAAATTTTCTTTGCGTGTTTTGTATGAGAGAAGTCTATTTTCAATACAATGAATGAACAAACAAAAAGAATAAGAAAAAAATATGTGAAAGTTTTACTGTTAGCCTTTCTTTAGTCCTTCCCTGGAAGGACCACAGCCTTTTACCAGGGTAACTGTACACTGGGGGAAATGAAACAATCACTCTCCAGGGTCTATTATATTGATTTTAAATTAACACTGATTCTGGGAGATACCAAGAAACACTGTGGCCCTTCATTTAAAGTAGGGGCTTATGGAGGCCAGGTTATTACGGGTTTTTGGCTGAAGTCTGATTCACAGTAGGTCTAAACAGTCCCCTATTTTATCCTATGTTTATTTCCTCAGTCCCAGAATGTATAATTGGGATAGATCTATGTAGAATGTGCTCATTACAATAATTGTGATGACCTTGCCTCACATTGGTCTCCTGATCTGTGGAGTAAGAGTTATTATGATTGAAAAGGCTAAATGGAAGCCAAGGAAAATAATGAATGAAAACTGGTATTGGAGGAACTACAGAATTTAGTGGACCCATCAAGGACTTGAAAGATGCAGGTGTGGTGGTTTCCGCCATGTCTCCCTTTAACTCTCCTATCTGGCCAGAGATCTGGAAGACAGATGGGTGGTGCAGAATGACAGCTGATTACCAAAAACCCAATCAGGTGGTGACTCTGATTGCAGCTACTATACTAATTTTTTTGTCCTTGGGCAAATTAGCACATTTCCTGGTATACTATATGCAGTTTCTGATCTAGCAGATGCCATGTATCAGTTCATAAGAATCACCAGAAGCAATTTGCTTTTCAGTTGGCAAAGCCAGCAGTATACCTTTGCAGTTTTACCACAAGAATATATTAACTTTCCATCCCTGTGTCATAACATTAGAAGGGATACTGATCATCTGTCTCTTCTACAAAATATCACATCTGTGTACTATATTGATGATATTATGTTCATTGAACTAAGAGAACAGGTAATAGCAACCACTTTGAACTCATTGATAACACATACATGCATCAGAAGATGGGTAATTAATCCAACTAAAATTGAAGGACCTTCTACTTCGGTGATATTTTTAGAAGTCCAATGCTATGGGGCATGCAGAGATATTCCTTTTAAGATGAAGGATAAATTGTTGTACTATGCCCCTCCCACCACTAAGAAAGAAGTGCAATTTTTATTAGGCCTATTTGGATTCTGAAAACAGGATATTTCTCACTTGAGTGTCTTACTATGAAACCATATACTAAGAGGCTTGGAAAATTACTAGGTTATTGTGGGGTCTGGGAAAGGAGATAGCTCTTCAATAGGTCCAGGCTGCTGTACAGGATGATTTACCTCTTGGGCCATGTGATCCAGCAGACGCTAAGGTACTTGAGGTGTCAGTGGCAGTTAGGGTTGATGTTTGGAGCTTTTGGCAGACTCCTATAAGTGAATTACTGAAGAGATCTTTGGGATTTTGGAGCAAAACTCTGCAATCATCAGAAGATACTATTGTCCCTTTGAAAGAGAGATCTGTGTTTGCTATTGGGCCTTAGTGGATGATGAGCCACTAAGTTACCATGAGACCCAAGATGCTCATCTTGAGCTGGATGTTATCTGACCCACCAACTCATTAAAGTTGGATATGAATAGCAGCACTCTCCTATCACATAGAAGTGGTAAATCCATGATTGGGCCCAAGCAGGTTCTAAAGGCACAAGAAAGTTACATGAAGAAGTTGAAAGAATGCCTATGGTTTCTACTCCTGTTACAATCTCCTGCCAAGCATGCACCTAGAGTTTCTTGGGGTGTGTCCTGTGATCAACTGACTGAGAAAGAGAAGACTATGGCCTGGTTTACCGATGGTTCTGAATGTTACTCAGCCATCACCCAGAAGAAGACAGCTGCATCATTACAATACCTTTCTGGAACAACCCATGAAAGACATAGATGAAGTGAAACCTTCACTCCCCATTTCTGAAGTGGGCAGAACTTCAGGTAGTCCACATGGCCAGAGATTTTCTTTGAATGGAGAAATGGTCAGATGTGTAATTGTTCACTGATTAATGGGTTGTAGCCAATGTATTAACTGGATGGTGAAGATGAAAAGAGCATGATGAGAAATTTCTGAGAAAGCTATCAGAGGAAGAAGTATGCGGACAGATCTCTCTAAATCGGCAAAGGATGTGAAGATGCTTGTACCCCAAGTCCAAGTAAATGCTCATCAAAAGGAGTTCGGCAGAGGGGGAGTTCAATAATCAAGTAGATAAGATGCTGCATTCTGTGGACTATGAGCCTCTTTCCTCAGCCATTCCTGTCACTGACCAATGTATGCAAAGGTCATGCAGGAGGAATGACAAATGGCATTAGAACTCATGGAATGTAGCCCACAGGTGACCACAGCCACATGGGTGAGCCTCTGTGTGGCAAGGCCCTGAGGACTCTTGTGTCCTGAAGATTTTATGCTATTATGGAGTTCTGCTCTGCTTGCTGCCCTCACTTACCTCTTAATCTAAGAATTTTATAAAAACTTTAAAGTGGCTTCAAGTCCCTCTCTGGGCAGTATCTCTGTCATTCGCAGTACTAATGCTTGATCTCTTTCAGGCATTGCTGCTGGAGCAGATTAATAATTCTATCAACACCCTAGAGAAGAACTTAGAGATGTAGATTGTCAACAATGATTACCTCCCTCAGAAAACACCTGGAAAAATAAAGTTGATAGCAAAGCTACCTTGAGATATTTTTACCACTGGCTCTGATATGAAAGATCTTAGGGAAAATATTAAGTTCAGAAAGGCACACTCTTATTAATTAAGCTAGGGACCCGTTATGGTCAGGGAACAAGAACAATGGCAGTACTGGCTGATGTGACTCTCACTGAGGCTGGACTGCCGATGATTGATTTCTTTCTTTCTTTCTTTTCTTTTCTTTCTTTTTTTTTTTTT
>NW_022196903.1:19601527-19602365 GCF_008632895.1 Mastomys coucha | reverse complement strand
TCAATGAACAATGGTTCTGCTTGGAGGGTGGCACAGACATTAGGTGAGGGTAAAAACTTGGTTCATTAACTGTGATAATTTGGAAAAGCAACAGTAACTTATAAAGTCCTCTTCTTCAAACTTGATACATGAGTTACAAATGTCAAGCAAAACATTCAGTCTCACTCTTTGTTGTTCTCTTACAAGCAACCTCCCTAGTTAATCAACTATGTTTCTTTTGGGTATATAAATACTTTTGAAATATATGAGCTGTTCTGAAAACCATAGTACAGTGTAAAAACCTGAAATAAACAATACTACTAATAGAGAGGCTGAGATAGGAGAAGCAAGATTTCAAGACCTTTATGTTGTACTCAGTTAGACACTGTCAAAAACATACAAGCTGACAGTGTATATAGATTGTACAATGCTGAACCTATTTCTCCAATTACCAAATTAGAGAGACCACTGGATGATAATAAAAAAATTTTCAATTCCTCATATTATTGGATTTCAATCGATTAGGAAATGTTGGTAATATTAATTTTCAAATTAATATATTAAGAAAAAGTAATTGTCACTTCCTGTTGGTTTTGTTGTAAAAGGTGGAATTAGGTTTGTGTGGAGTTGTTGAAAGATTACTTTCTTGCTTCTTCTAGGGTGTAGTTTTGCTCTTTATGTTGATGTTTTCCATCTATTATCCTTTGTAGGGCTGGATTTGTGGAAAGATATTATCTAAATTTTGTTTTGTCATGGAATATCTTGATTTCTCCATCTATGATAATTGAGAATTTTGCTGGGTATAGTAGCCTGGGCTGGCATTTGTGTTCTTGTAGGATCTGTATGACATCTGCCCAGG
>NW_022196903.1:19597986-19600961 GCF_008632895.1 Mastomys coucha | reverse complement strand
GGGAGAATTGGGTTCTGATGATGCCAAGTGACTTTGGTTTGTGTTGTTTATTTTCTTATGCTTGCCCCCCACCATCTGGTTATTTCTAGTGCTACCCGCCCTTGCTAAATCTGACTGGAGCCTGTCCTTCCTGTGATCCTGGTTGTATCAAAACTCCTCAGAGTCAAGCTGTCTCTGTGATCCTGTGATTCTGGGATCCTGGGATCCTGGGCTTGTTAGATCACCTGGGAGTGTGGCTTTCTCTATGTGTTGTCGGACTGGCTGCAGAGCTTGTGCCCAAGGTTTGCTCAGAACACTATCCCAGACAGACCAGAAGGAACCCAAGTCACTGGGTTGCCGGAGTTCTTGTGTGCCTGGTCAAGCTGGTCCCAGTTACTCCCAGTGTTGGGACAGATGTTTGATCCTGCTTACCTCTGGTCCTGGGTGTGTCAGAGTGCCTGGGAGTGGAGCTTCCTCTGGGTGTTGTGGGACTGGCTGCGGAGCTTGCGCCCAAGGTCTGCTCTGGACCCCAGCCCAGACAGACCGGAAGCTGTCTTCTTATTTTTTATTATCTTATTTTATTTATATAGTTTCTCTTCTCTCATTAGCCTATATGTCCTTTGTGTTTTTTTTTTTTTTGTTTGTTTGTTTGTTTTATGGCTTTTAGTTAAGCATTTTTATGAGATTCCTGAATTGGGAAACAAGTGTGTTCTCTGTTCCTTATGCCTTTTTTGGGGCCCATTCCTTCTGTTTGATTGTTTTGTCCAATCCTGTTGTGTTAGTTTTTTTTAATCTTATATTTTGTTTTGTTATACTGTATTATATTATCTTCCCTTAGAAGCATGTTTGCTGGTGAAGTTCCTGTGTGCCTGGACTTGCTGGTCCCAGTTACTCCCAGTGTTTGGACGGATGTTGGTTCCTGCTTACCTCTGATCCTGGGTGTGTCAGAACACCTGGGAGTGGAGCTTCCTCTGAGTTGTGGGACTGGCTGCGGAGCTTGTGCCCAAGGTCTGCTGTGGACCCCAGCCCAGACAGACTGGAAAGAACCCGAGTCACTGGGCTGGTGGAGTTCCTGTGTGCCTGGTCCCACTGGTCCCAGTTACTTCCAGTCATAACATAATTTTTAAAAGCCAGTTCTCATATTCAAGTTAATCAGACAAATTGGACATTATTTCTGTCAGAAAAGTGTAGCTCACCATTTTACATAAAATTGTTAATATGACTTTTGGAATATAATAAAAACATTAAAGACATATTATAGGCTATATTTTATTAAAACAGCAAATAAAATTTGCATGGTGTATGAACTAATGAAAATTAACATTTCTGTCAACTTACATAATTCATGTTCTGAGGAGACTATTATAATGAATATAATATTAATAAATATATAGGTTGCTATTAGCTGCTGTTCAATAATGCATTGCATAAGTAGTTAACATATCCATTTATTTACAATGCAAAAAGCATGCTAAAAGGCATTGTGTTGACTAAATCACTACATTTGCATAGATTGGATTGATGTTCAGCTTTTGGGAATAATTACAAAGAATTATGTATGAAAAGTCAGAAAGAATTCTATTAACTTTAGTAAAAATCATACTTAACTCTCCTGTATACTCAAAAGTGAAAAAAATGCATGCACTCTAAACTGTTCTACAGGTATTAGTATTTTTGTGTATTATTCCTAGAGTATGGGAGGAATAAATAATAAGATGAAATAAGAGTATAAATGAAAGGATGAGTTTGCCATATAAATAACTTGTATATATGATGTGTATATCTATTTTATTATATGGTTTTGTCTAACAAAGTTAATTGTATTAGCATGTTGTAATTTTATCAAATTTATGTTTTCACATTAAATTTGCCCCTGAAACTTTTTGGTATAGTTAGAATATTGGACATGTATCTCTTTCTTTTACTCTTTGGTGGTTGTCCCTGTTCTAGCTAAATGCGTTTTCTGAATATGAAAACTGAGAAAAATGGCAAGAGAAATATACTACTTTTAAAAGTTTATTTTTAGCCTGTATGTGTATTTTATCTGTTTGCTTTGTTTTCACTCCCCTGAGCAATTTTCTGGTAGTATAAGGGTATTGGGATTAAAATATGAAGACAGAAACAATACTCTATAATATATATAATGTTAGATCACCCCAATAAGATCCAGGAATATCCACTTAAATCATACTTGGCTCACATTCATGTAAAGTAGAGGAAAACAATTTATTTACAGTGGCATTAAACTACTTTTCTTACTCTTCAGAGGGTATTTCTCAATAATAATGTTTGCAATTTACTCTTAATCAGGTTTTAAAAAGCATTTATTTATCTATTTTGCCTATGAGTTTTTTTTTAATTGTAGAAGTTGTTACTCTAGAAGAAATGTTACTCTAGAAGAAATCTACAGGGAGATTCCTAATGGCTAAGGTTATCATAGAATAGGGAATATTATGATAAGAGAAAAAAAAGAGTCAGGTGATACTAGGAAAGAATGCAAGAATGCTTTACAGGGATGGGAAGTTGATGTTTTTTAAATCACCGGCATCCTACATCTCTTGAAACTTTCCCTGTTTGCTCCCTCCCTTATCTCTGGGTCTGTATTCCCTAGTAGAAAGTTTCATGTTGTCTTTTTTTCCATATTGTTGCTGGTCCTTAGTTATTCTTGAGTAAAGAAGAGATTTAAGTTTGCAAATCCAAAGTGCAGTCAGTGGAGACATGGGAAAAATAGATAGAGATAGACAGAATAAAACCAGAAAGATGATGATGTAGATATTTTGTTTATTGAGAGAATACAATGCTAATACACATAGAATAAAATAAAGAATGACAACCAATAACACCGCAAGAACATGACCCAAAGAATCAGCTAACCTGGGCTCGTAGGGGCTCACGGAGACTGATGTGAATATTATGATGAATTATAACTTTCTCTTGATCTAGTTACTCCTAAGTAAGGTGTCCATTAGAATCACCAACGGGACTTTAATACATAT
>NW_022196903.1:19576722-19597976 GCF_008632895.1 Mastomys coucha | reverse complement strand
TATGGTTCCTGACTGCATTTAGCCCTACTTATTGCCCTTCGGATTGGGGCTAGAATCCTGGTGTAGTTTAAGTTGCGTGACCATCATTTTTCTGTATATGAATGCCCCCACATAAGAAACTTCAAGATCCAGAAAACTGCAAATGCAGTGTGGAGATGCTAACGGAGAGTGTCAGGGAAAGGAGGAAACCAGACATTCCCCGGAAGTAAAAAATGAATAAGGAATGATAGATTTACTTTTCCTAAGCATATTTAAGAAAAAGAACCAGGAAAAGACCCATAAGTTTGCAGATCTCCTTCCATGTGACTGACTTTAGAAGGGTAGAGATGAGGGATGCTTAAACAGGTGTGGCATAGGGTCAGGGATAGGTTGACCAGTAAGTGGGTCCCGGGGTGGAGCCTGCCAAGGATGGTTAGGACCTCAGCCAAAAGACAGAGAGGGGCGGGGGAGACTGGGAGGAAGATTGTGTTGTTGGCACACCATACCCCTCCCAAACATTTCTAGAGCTACACCTTTCAGTAAACTCTGCCTCTCCTCTCTCATTCAGGAGGAGGAGGGTACCTGCCTGGCTCCATTCTTTGCCTGGTCCCATCCAAGCTGCGGTTCCCATTGTCTTTCTTCTGCCGATTGCTCATGGTAGCACAGCTCTCTCCTCGTTACTCACTATTAACGTTTTCACGTGGTTCTTCCCCTTGTTTTTATAGATATATTTATGATTCATTTGACCTTTCTTGACATTGGGTAGAACATAGCACGGGATTCTTGCCCCCACCCCACCCCATCCAGCTTTATCATCTTGGAGGTGCCACAGAGTTCTGCCTCATCTCAAGGGGCAAAGCAGGCCGCTGGCAGAACATTTACTGTCTGTGCCTCCTGTTCTTCTGTGAGTACTAAGTTGGCTCTTCGGTAAATCTCCTTCTCCCAGACTGACTGTTCAGAAAGAATATCTAACATGACGCGAGGCAAAGTCTTTTCCCCAGAAGTAATTCCTCAAACCTCCATTTCACTGTTCTTCATTGCAGCTATTAAAATTCACAGCAGTGACCGTGGACACTGCATCTATGTGGGCTGGAGGTAAATTTAGGCCTTAATGGAGGATGTCACTCACAAGGCAAGATAATTTAAGGATGGTCTGTTTGCATTTGAATTTTTAAAGCTCTGCCGCAGGAAGAAAGAAATGTTGCAGTGCAAATTTATGTACGGTCTGGCTTTTGAGAAATATCTTTAGAATCAACATATGGATCACAGAGCGCCTATAATAAGCTTGGATAATGGAAGATCTGCTTATTTTTATTTCAGTTTATTTGTGAAGATGAATTTATAAATTTTAATTCCCAGTGGAGCCAAAATTGTATTTCCATGGAAGGAAGACATGTGTGATAAAACAAGACTAGAAGCCAATTTTTCTTCCTTTTTTTCCCCTTTCTTTTGTTTTGTTTGTTTTTTGTTTTTGTTTTGTTTTGTTTTGTTTTTGTTACCAAGCTTAAAGTTATAGGACAGTCTCATTTGACCCTTCGGGAGAACAATATTGAAAATTCTGAACAATGGCCACAAATCTGGAAAATAATCATTTTGTTCTAATTGTATGTTGTTCCATAGGTGGGGTAACAACAGTAACATCGAGTTAATCTTGGCACATACAGGCATGGAGATAGCTTAGTAAGTGTGGAAAATGTTAAGATTATCTCCAAGGGACATAGCTAAAGATTATTTTCTCCTTCTCTTTGTGTACTTAAGATTCTTTGTCAACATATCTTTCTTCCTTATGAGCATGGTGTAGGCTGCATCCAAGGAATTTTCAATAACTTGTCATTTAATATCTTCAAGTGATGATGTTATATTACTCAAATTAATATTACTCTAAACACAGCTGGAATGACAGCTATAATTTGATATAGCTACAATAAACAAAAACCTAAATAAAATGAAATAGTGTCTTCAATAAGAGAGAGATGTTTTCTTCATCTAAGGCTTAGGAAATAGTCAAGGATCAGAATGATAGATAACTCCTAAGGCATCCTTTAGGACATGGGTTCTGCACAATGTGACTCTGGTCCCTGTGGCCCAAGATGGCAGCTAGAGAGGCTAGGGGTGAATCATGTCAAAGATTCAGCTGAAATGGTAGAGGGAGACAAGAAAGTATAGATGCTACCTTGTGAAATCTGTTTGGGTTGTCTGGCAACACTTCCTCATTTTCTCTTGGACTAGAACACAGTAGCTACATGGAGAAGGCAGATTTAAGGAGGCATGGAAAATATAAACTTTATTCTGAAGGAAGGAGTATCCCACTAAAGTTGGCAGTTCTCTACTGTAGAAGAGAGGACAAATGTCCATCAGATGATGGTTGATACTCTTTGCCATAGGTAAGATGTAATTGTTCTTGCTTTGCAATTCAGTTTCTGTACTTATGGCTCTTCACATGTTTCTGTTCTGTGGGAGAAGAACACATAGTAAGGACTAGTGGTAAATGGCATCAAATGGGAACCTGGGGACAATGACTGTTCAGCTTCAGAGGGATGGGACAGTGCCATTCAGTATATGGCAGTATAAATATCTGCAGAGCTTCATCATCAAGACAGAATTTATTGTATATGAATAGAAAACGAACCAATATATTGAGGAGGCTCAGGCCAGGAGGTAGTCTGATAACTCACATCATCTCTACTGTTTAAAAATTATGCCAAAAAAATGGATTTCTGTGTAGAAATGTTCAGTGAACCATGAACATTTGGAATCCCTTGATCTAGAGGATCTGTTGCAAAAGGCTTCGCCTCTCCAACCCCATGATTTCCTCAGTCAGTTGCATCTTTACTTGTGTGGTTTGCAGGTTCAGTTGGAGTTGGAGATTGTTTGCAGGGTAAGTGCAATCCTAAACCACATGGGGACCATATCACTGTCCCAGGCAGATGAAGTTTAAAAATAGCAACAGAGCATGAGCATCAATCAGTGTGACCAAACTCACCCAAGGTGCAAGGAGACAGTGGGGCTGGCATGAAATTCAGGGGGCAACTGCTTTGGTAGTTTGGTGGGTGAGGGGGAGACTTACAGCTTGCCCAGAGTAGCCAAAACAGTGTATATTTATTTACATTTCTAAAGGTTTAAATGTTGGAACATAATCCCCTTTAAAATGCCATGCATGCCAGATGAACCTCATGTGCTTGTCTTTGACTTTGCCATTTTGTCTTTGTTTATATCCTTCCCATTATCAACTTTCTTTTTTTTAATTAAAAATCTTTTTCCTAAATATATTTTGATCATATTCTTTTTCTTCTCCCAATTCCTCCCAAATCTTTCCCACCTCCTAGCTACCCAGCTTTATAGTTTCTGTCTCTCAACATAGACAAAGACAAAAACAAAATAAAAGTAAAAATGAAAAATAGAAACCAAACCAACAAACAAAAAATAAATAAGACCAAAAAAATAAATAAATAATACAAGATTCCCCCTACCTGCAAAATAACTCAAACCTACAACAAAACAAAGCATGAAGTCTATTTCCTGTTGGACTGCTACTCCTAGGCACGAGGCTCACCGTAGAGTGTGGTTAATATACCCATGCATGTCATTGGAGAAATTTGACTTTCTCTTTCCCAGTGGGTATCAATTATAAATAGCGACTTTATTAGGAATGGGACTTAGTATACACCCTCTCTTCTCAGTGCTGGGTCTTGCGTGTGCTATTACAGTCTTTGGCAGCTCATATATATATCAGTCCTGTTGAGAGTGTGTGAAACACTATTTCCTTGGAGTTATCCATCACCTCTTGTTCTTAAAGATCTACCTGCCTCCTCTTGTACATGTATCCCTGAGCTTGAGTGGGGTATGATAAAGACACCCCATGAAGCCTCTGGTCCAGCTGTGGTCTCTGATAGCTTCTCTGATGAAGGTTGAGCAATGCACTGACCTGAGTCCCAGACTAGTGTGGCCTTGGGGGTCACTGATAGGATGGTTCTGCTAGTAAGCAGAAGTCACAAAGGAATTGAGAGATAGGCTGGAAGGGAAGGTTAAACGTGTGATAGGGAAGAACTATGGGAACCCTACATCCTCACTAAGAGGTCGAGTCTTTAGCAGATGGAGGTGTGCTGGAAGGAGGACCACTATCAATTTTGTGTACTTGTGCCCTAGTGTAGAACTGAGGTATCTTTATTTTTTTTTATTTGTGTAATACTTATAGATGCATCTTATTCTTAAAAACAACCAAACCAAAGAAAACCAGTGAAGTTTGGTTGAATCTTACTTGCAAATAATCTAAATAGTTTCATGTATCAATTTTTAAAAATCAGCATTTTTTAAAATAATGGTAATATTTTTTCTGTATGGGAAATGCCATTATGTTTAATATTAAATAAAAATTATTTAATTATCTAAACAATTATCTCAGAAGTGTGTTACTGCTAGCTGATCCTACAAGAAACAAACTTTAAAAAAGTTGTATTACTTACAAAGTTATAGTATATAGGATAGAGTTCTTTCTCTCTCTCTCTCTCTCTCTCTCTCTCTCTCTCTCTCACACACACACACACACACACACACACACACACACACACGGTGAGAGAGAGAGAGAGAGAGAGAGAGAGAGAGAGAGAGAGGATAAGACCCAGTTGTATTTGAATGTTTATACATTGTACTTTGTACTTGTCGAACCTGGCAACTCCACCATGGAACTTGATGTGTTCGATTCATTTGGCCACAGGTAGAGAACTGAAGAGAACCTTCAATCGACTTGAATCAGAAATACTATTCAGATTATGTATATATTCTTACAAGCTTTCTCACCCAAATCTTTCATTCTGGAGAGCTTTAGAACAAACACCAGGCAGTAGTAGAGGGTGAAATTCATTAATGGTGTTTTAATTTCACTGTTGCCCTTGCTTATCCACATTAATAATTTATGTGCCTATTGTAATTGTGGCAAAGCAAGCTGCTTGTATTATGTTCCAACCAACTGGCAAAGCCTTGCTAGAGCAGCAGAAGGTGTATTGCTTCCTAATTTAATGCCCTTGGTTAAGTGTACTAAATTTTAATACCTTGAGTACATCTATATGCTGGTCATGTTGCCTAAGCATTCAGAAAACCCTGCTCAAGTGGGTTCATTGTCACGGAGGAGCATCCGTGCCCTGCTCTGCATTCATGTGAAAGCTGCATCTTTGCTGGCAACGTGCCAAGCGAAGCATGCCAAGGTCAAGCGTGGGAGGGACTGGCAGAGGATGGGCTGATGGGTGGGAAGGGGTAGTGGAAAACTACAGGTGGCCATCTGGAAGTTCTCTGGAAAGGAAAAGGGCTGTGCCTGCCTTCTTCAATCTCCTCACCGAGCCAAGGAACAGCTGTTGTTGCCTCTGCCCGTTGTGTACACTTAGATTTCCAGCTCTTTTCTCTTCCTGATGTTAAATTTACTTGCCATGTCATCGGGCTTATTTCTATCTCCCCCACTGCCTCTACCACCCTCCTGCTTGGAACTGACGCACCGTTTACCACGCATGTCTCCAGGAGACTTCCCTGCTGTTATGGTGGGTGACTGTGATTGGGAAGGAGAGCTGGCTAGGGGATTTCACAAGTCAGTCATCCAGCCAGAGTTCTGGGATATATTTATCTTTAGCATAATTTATTCTGGCCATGGTATTTAGAAGAAAGTGTCTGCCTCTATTTTTTTCTCTTTTAACTCATATTTGATTGATTTGATGTTAAATTTCTTTCTTGTAAATCTCAAGGGCTTACCAAAAGTGTTTCCCATTGAACATAATGCCAGTCATTTGCCAGAGGTCAGGTTCCAGGTAAAATTCACAACCTTTTCTTTTTGTGTTCACCCATTGTGCCTGAACTTCTTTAATTTCAGACATCAGAGCCTGATGTCCTAATATTAGCATCTCTTTTCCTACACAGGCTTCTGATCTACCTTGCATCTTCCTATTTCCCACTCTACAAGACTGTCATTCTCATCACTGCCTCTGGCAGCCTCCATTCCAGTCATGAAAATCATTATTGAACAATGTCTCTTACAACACTGAACACCTTCCTCTACTTGTCCAGTTACTTGCACATCCATTACTTATTTGTTCATTTTACAGGTACCTACTGAATTGTCCAAAAGAGTGTGAAATGGGTCATGTTGGGTAAAGTTGAGGAAGTCTCGTTCTGATGTCCAGGGAGCTGCCCTCTTTCCCAGTACGGCTGTTGCTGTACCAAGTTAGCAACAGGATATCCAGTATGAGGCAGTGAGGACAGCTCCTTCCCAGAGTCAATGGAGACTCGAGGCTGTTAGTTCTGTTTAGTTTAAGACCCTGTTGAGCCTTAGCGTACTGGAGACCCCCTGAGTGAATCACAGGGAGCCTGATCGATGCAAAGAGCATGAGGATTTTTTTTTTCAGTGCACTGAGGCCATCCCAGACCCTAAGGAAAGGAGTTGATCCTGCACAGCTTGTTCAGTGAGCTTCTATACAATTTTCAGGGCAGCAGCTATTAGAGACAATGTTATTGGTAGAACAGTGTGACTTTTTAAACTGATTGATCTTTAGGGAATGAGGCGGCAAGCACTTCCCTTGTCTGAAGGTGGGCAAAGGTCCACCCTGCGGAATGTGTCCCCACCTGCAGATTGTTTCTCACCCTGGGATCTGAGGAATGTTAATCAGCCTTTCCCTTTCAGAGAGTTTTACTACTTTCCTAAAGTTCCTAAACTTATTAAGAAAATTCCTGGCCTTCCAGTGTTTTTCTGAGATGTCCCTGTCTACTCTGATCTTATATTTCCTCCTTTTCTTTGAGCATGTTTCAATCTTGAAGCTATTGTGGATAGGTCTGCAGCTCATATCCCTGGTCCTCTGTACTTTCTAAGTGATTTAGAATGTAAGGGCCAAAGGTCAGAAGCAGGAACAAAATGATCAGGGGTCCTAGCAATGCAGAAATAAAGGTAGTAAACCAGGGGGAGCTGTTAAACCAATAATCCAAACAGCCCTGACTCTGTTCTCTCCCTTCCACTTGGTTAACCCTTCTCTCACCTTGGCCATTGAATTTTAATTACCCCCAGAATGGTCTCTAGTATGTGCTTCCTGATGTTTCACACCCCAAGGTAGCATAGAAGAAATGGTTGGCCCCCTAACACTGATGGGCCTGCTTCTGGCTTCTCCCATCTCAGGGACAGATATATATGAGGGTTTCTCGCAGGACACTTTTCAATTTTGGGAGTGTGAACCCTAAGCCCCACCCTCTAAGGCCACTTCTGGGACTTGGTTTAGATTCACAAGTACCTCGTCCCCCGCATTCAGGTAACCCCTCTCCCTGTGTCTCCAGGGCAGTGATACCCCAGAAGTCAAGGCTAAATCGCAGAAATCAAAGACAGGGTCCAGCCACCAGATACAACTCGGGTAGTGGAGCAAGCTACATCACCAGTGGTTGAGAGCACCTGCCAAGTCACATTGGTAGGGGTGCCGGGGCTGCCGAGGCTCAGCGCTGGAAGATACACCATAGCCATCTCATGGTTTCTTTGGCCACTTGCAGAAGTGGGTTGCTTGGGTGTCTGGCTGTTATCTAATTGGCGTAAGGTGCAGGTGCTGATCAGTTGTGCACCCAGGCAGAAGTCACTCCATCCACTTTAATGGAGGGGTCGGGGTGGTCAACAACATCAGGAATGGCCCTCTCCACTCTGCTTCTGAGTGTTTAGCACAACATTTCTTGACATATATCCAATCTCCAACTTGATACTTGTGTGGAACCTCTGGGGTACCTGCATTACACAGGGGACTAAGTTTAGGTCTTTAGGTATATATATATATATATACCTCAGAAAGACAGTAGAACAGTGTAAGGTAATGTTTATGCAGCCAAGAGTAAGCAGGGCAAAAGACCTAGGGGAGAACAGCCTGAAATTTATTGGTAGGTCAATTTTACAGAAGTTAAGCCAGGAAAATATGATTACAAATACCTTCTAGTGTTTGTAGATGTTTTCCCTGGATGGGTTCCCTACCAAACAGGAAACACCTACTGCAGTAGCTAAGGAGATATTAGAAGAAAATTTTCTAGAGGTTCGGAGTTCCCAAGGTAATTGGATTGCACAATGGTCCTGCTTTTGTCTCTTAAGGTTAGTCAAGGATTGGCAGAGATATTGGGGACTAATTGGAAGCCCCATTGTGCCTACCATCCCCAGAGCTCAAAGCAGGTAAAGAGACCTTGATAAATTGACCTTGGAGACTGGCTCAGACTGGTTGGTGCCCCTCCCCTTGGTCCTGAACACCCCCTACCATTTTAACCTGATCCCTTTGAGATCCTGCATGGGATACCCACTGTCTTGACTCCTGCTCTTGATACCCCCAGGGTGACTTTTCAGGCTGACAAGGATCTTATTGCTCAATAGCAAGCTTTCCAGATCAGGTCCTCGAATTGTGGCCTAAACTTAGTCCCCTGTATAATGCAGGTACCCCAGAGGTTCCACACAAGTATCAAGTTGGAGATTGGATATATGTCAAGAAATGTTGTGCTAAACACCCAGAAGCAGAGTGGAGAGGGCCATTCCTGATGTTGTTGACCACCCCAACTCTTCCATTAAAGTGGATGGAGTGACTGCCTGGGTGCACAACAGGTCAGCACCTGCACCTTACGCCAACTAGATAACAGTCAGACACCCAAGCAACCCACTTCTGCAAGTGGCCAAAGAAACCATGAGATGGCTATGGTGTATCTTCCAGCACTGAGCCAGGCTTTGGTCAGAGCTATCAACTCTGCCTTTTAGGCTGATGTTCTCGGAGGGAGCAGTTCCACCCAGACCACGTGGCACCTGTCCACAATAGTGGCTCCTGCCTTACACTGTCTCTCTCTATATCTATATCTATATCTATATCTATATCTATATCTATATCTATATCTATATCTATATCTATATCTATCTATCTATCTATCTATCTATCTATCTATCTATCTATCTATCTATCTATGGTCTCTTAACTGCTTGGACAAGTTTTCTATCCCCAGAAGGAGTCCATCTGTGCGTTTGGCCTAGTAATTCTTTTGCTTACTTTCTGGGGAGTATAGTTCTCCCTTCTTATGTGTGCCATTGTCCTACCTTCTCTTGGTAATAGTTGGTATGGTGGCTAGCAATCTGAGTCTTTTTTTTCTTCTTCAGTACATTCTAAGTGAGGCCATCTCTTAGTCCAGTACCAATTCCCAGCGGGTCTCTCTTGCAGACCCATAATTAGGATAGGCTCCTGCATAGCCACTTTATCTGACTCGTTATTGCCCAGGGACACTGAGCACTGAGCAGAAGGGGCACGTTATTCCCTTCTGATGTCTTGGGCAATGAATAATACTCATAGGTGCTGGCTTCATCAAATCTAAGATTTCCTGCTTGTTTATTTCTTTCCCCTCTGATGTGAGTAGTCCTCTTAGTATATAGCCTCATGGAAAAGGCATACCTACTGTCCATGTAAATGTTGATCTTTTTGCTTGCCCCCAGGTCCAAGGCTTTGGTCAGAGCTATCAACTCTGCCTTTTAGGCTGATGTTCTCGGAGGGAGTGGTTCCACCCAGACCACCTGGCACCTGTCCACAATAGTGGTTCCTGGCTTGCACTGTCCCTCTACCAGGTAGCTGTGGCCATCAGGGAACCAGGTTGCCTCTGCATTGGGAAGCAGCTGATCAACACGTCCTTTTGCCATCCCTGGTGCTCAGCTAGAATCTGTTGGCAATCATGAGCTGGCAGATTGAAGTCAGGGTCAGGCAGCAGAGTGGCTAGGTTGATGGCCACTAGTGACATGAAGGTCACCCAATCTGAGTTTAGCAACAAAGTCTGATAATGAGTCATGAGAGCATGGTCAGCCATCAATCCAGGGGCTGGCAAACAATGCTCTCCAAGGCATGGGAAGCTGTCACAGTCAGATTTTGCCCTAGAGTCAATTTATCAGCATCTTTAACTAAAACTACCACTGCTGCCACTATCAGTAGACAAGCAGGTCACCCAGAAGCAACAGGGTCTAATTTCTTTGACAGATAGGCAACTGGTCACTTCCAGGGCCCAGCCGCTGAGTGAGCACTCCCTTGGCTATCTCCCTGTTTTCTGCTACATACAGGTGGAAAGGTCTGCTGGCATCAGGCAGTCCTAGAGCAGGGGCCTCCAGTAAAGCCTACTTAATTGCATCAAAAGCCTGTTGCTCTTCTTCACCCCAACTGAAGGGCTATCCATTTTTAGTCAGGGGGTATAGGGAGGCAGCCAATTCAGTAAATCCTGGAATCCATAGCTAACAGAACCTGGCCATGTCCAGGAATTCCTGTACCTGTTTGGGGCTCTGTGGATGAGGGATGTGAAGACTGGTCTCCTTTGGAACATTGGAGAGCCAGCATTGGCTGGCTTTCAGCAGGTAGCCCAGATAACTTACATTTCTCTGGTAGATTTGGGCCTTCTTGGCTGAGACTCTGTATCTCAATCATCCTAGCTCCTCCTAGAAGTGTTTGGTCCCCTCTAGACAGTTCTCTTTAGTCTTGGGTCCCAGGTTTCTTAACAGGCAGAAGCGGAATATTCCAAGCTAATTGGCACTTCCACAGGATTCCTTGTTCTCGGAGCCTGGTAATGTGTGGCCTGATTCTGTCCTGAGCCTCCCTCGATATCGGATATTGGTGCACAGACACTAGGAAGGCTTGGACTCTAAACTCTCTGTAGATTCCTTCCCTGTCACTTTTCTTTCTTTTATTTTCCCATCTCCCTTTCATCTTCTTTCTTTTTCTGTGCTTCTTCTTCTCCTCTGTCTCCCTGTTATGGTAGACTTTCTCAGCAACCTGCATCAAATCCCTCAGTAACTTATCCTGTAGTTCCTCTACCTTCTGAAGCTTTTTCCTGATATTTTCTACTAGCCTGGTCTACAAAAGTCATATTTGTGCTCCTTACTGTTGGAGTCATAGGGTATATACTGATGGAATGCCTCCGTGAATCACTTTAGAAAGGGAGCAGGTGACTCATCTGATCCCTGTCTAACCTCACACATCTTGGCCAAATTTGTAGGTTGTCATTAGACCTGCCAAATGGAGCCTGACCCCTTCATTTGGTGCCCCTTACCTTCTGAAGTCCCAGTCAGGCCTAGTGAGGGGAAACCAGCTGTCAACAACAGACTGGTCAATCAATGGTGCCCCCATGCCTCTTGCTCCCTGCATTATAAATAAAAGTCTCAAGGAGATTAACTGGGCTTTTGGAAAAGGGGGTTGGACCCTCAAGTTTACAAGTCGACCAAAGAGAAGGGCCAATATTGCATAGCCTGATTGCCCTTTTCCAGAGGCCCATGTGCCCTGAGTGAGAGAGTCACCATGATATCAGGGGATTTGGCTCTCAGGTTTCCTTCCATTCCTCCATCCAGTAAAGGGGGTGCAATGGCCCCAGTCTCCTGTCTCCTCTGGTACTGTTGTTGGCAGGGCCATGGCGGCTTGGGTAGGGAGATTTGGAGGAAGAGGGTCTTGGAGTAACAGGTCTACTGTTGAAGAGTCTTGGAGGATCAGAAGTTTCTAAGGTCTGGATCTCTCCTCCCACTCTTCTTTCTTCCTGACAGCCTGAACCTGTGGGGTGAGTCTTGGGAAAGAAAGTCTTTTATCTATGAGGGAGGAGTGGGGTTCTCCAGTAGATTTTTTCTAGGTAACTACATAGGGCCCTTGGTCCAGGTGCCCTACGGATCCTGTCCTAAAGACTCTTTCCTCTACTGCTTTTGATCACCTGCAAGTCAAAAGTCCTTACAAGTGGTTCATTCAGAGAAACAGAGAGTAAATAACTTGTCTTTCTGTCTGTCTGATGTCCAAAAAAATGTTGTCAGTCTAAGTCCAAGAACATAGAACAAGATACCAAGAAACACAGAGAAAAACAATTACCACACAGACAGCTCGACCTTGCCATGGGTGAGTGTCCAGGTCCATGAACACAGAGAAAGACAACACACAGTTCGACCCTTCCATGGGCCCAATTACAGACACCAGGTACTCCTGCACACACAGATAACAAAGGCAGATAACAGAGTTGCTCGGCTGTGCCAGCCACGCAGAAACAAACTAGGTGCTCCTGAACACAGCAGGGGCCAGATAAACCAGGTTATAGCAAGACTCCTCCTGATATTGTCTTATCATTTCCAGAAAAAGCAGAACCTTCCTGGCTAGCTCCAGGAGGGCCTGAAGCATCCTTCAGTCCCCCACAAACCACACTCCCGCGGTCATGATGTCTGCCCATTGCACTTGATCACACCAGACATCGTACGCTCTCGCTTGCAAGCAAAAGTTTAAACAGACTTACAGACTTAGACTTTGACGAACGAAGACAAACTGAAACCACAGCAAAAACTTGAGACCTCTAATTCACAGCTCTACTATGATCCCACAAGGAGTTGATTCCTGGCCAATGCACCAAATGTAAGATCCTGTCAAGCCTTAGCTTACCAGAGATGTCCTGAGTGAATCACATGGAGCCTGATTGATGCAAAGAGCATGAGGATTTTTATTTCAGTGCACTGAGGCCGTCCTAGACCCTAAGGAAAGGAGGAGACCCCGCACAGTTTGTTCAATGAGCTTTTATACAAATTTCAGGGCAGCAGCCATTAGACATAATGTGATTGGTAGAATAATGTGACTTTTTAAACTGATTGGTCTTTAGTGAATGAGGTGGCAAGGACTTCCCTTGTCTGAAGGTGGGTAAAGGTCCACCCTGTAGAATGTGTCCCCACTGGCAGGTTGTTTCTCACCCTGTGATCTGAGGAATATTAATTAGCCTTTCCCTTCCAGAGAGTTCCGCTACCTTTCTAAAGTTCCTGAGCTTACCTTATTAAGGAAATTCCTGGCCTCCTGGAGTTTTTCTGAGATGTCCCTGTCTGCTCGGATCTTACATTAGCAGTGGTGACAATTCTCTGTTCCAGGGAAGTCTTTTCCTCACAGCCTCTGTAATAAATACATCCATCACTCATTCTCCTGATTTAGCTGTTTTCTTAGTAATCTCTAGAGTAGCTTATAGGTTCCCCATTGTATCCTGGCTAACAAGGCAAGGAGAAGTTCTGGAGTCACAAATCTTCAGTAAAACCTAGCTGGAAGTCACACTCTTCTACCTTTTGTTTCTATGTTCCTACCCTGTTTACACTGTCATTCAAGGTAAACAAGATCCTGCTGATTTCAGAGTTGTTATATCGTAGACTAACACACCCAAACATTATATATGTTCAATTGTAAGCAGATTAAACCATAAAAGGAGCTAGAAGCCACAACACTGGTAACATAATAGAGTGAACTGAAATTATGTCCTCACAGTCTACATAAAAAATAAGGGACCTAATAAATGTAAGAGGTAATTTTGACTGTCTTTGCTTCAGAGCTTTCTGGTATTTGTGGAACAAAGTAAATGATGGGTAAGCTTTCCTTGTCTCATTCATGTAGATTTCGGACTTCAGTAGATGGAGGCATGCTTAACTAGCTTCATGGTCATGGAGTCTGACTGAACCATCACTTCTTCAGTGAGTACAATTCTGATGACAGAAATATTTGTAGATGGATAGAAAGTGGATGATCAATGATGGGGGTCAAATCGTGGAGAGATGTAAGTTCTATTTCCTTGGTGATGCTCAGACACTGATCAGCTTAATCCTGTGGAGTGATGAACCAGCAGTTAGCGAAACTAGCATACTTCTAAGCGAGCACTGGGTATGACCCTGAGGAAGGGGAGGGTTGAATATACTCATTCTGGTTTCTTCCCACTTGGGATTTTTCTTTCATTTTCTTTTCTCTTCTCCTTTCTTTTTGGAATAAATAATCCAAATATGTAGTATATATCTACCAGAAAGAGAGACACTTGGAAAAAATACAAAAAGTCTATTCACATAACTCCTCAAGTAGAAATGCCTTTAGAAGTAGTTGGGAAGAAAAATTATAAAATTCTATCAATACTTTTAGGTCAAAATAAACAAGTAACAAGTTTTGATGTCTGATTTCCTTTGATCACTCCTCTGGTGTGTGTGTGTGTGTGTGTGTGTGTGTGTGTGTGTGTGTGTGTGTGGTGTACTGTGGAGTTTGCAAATGAAAAAAAAACAGGTAAGATGGTAACTTTTTGGCATTTTCAACTAGATCCAACTTAACAGACACTTGAAGAAATGAAATGGGCTAGGCTCAGAGCGGGGTCAGCAGAGTGCTAATGAGAGATCTAAATGAGAGGTATATATGAAAAAAAGATTAAGAAAGTCGTTAATCTATATTACAGGAGGGACTGGGGAAGAGACAAGGCTGAACATCAAGCCTGGTGCCTGCATTTACTAAAAGAGGAAGAATGTTTGGGGAAGCAAAGGTGTAGGGAGAGCCAGAGTGTCTTAAATGCATTGCTGCTTCATAGGTGTCTAACGAATTTATACAAATCCCCTCTCTAATAATGGGAAAATCTGCCACTGAATTGGTTAGCTGTGATTTCTTGTGCTCTATGCAAGTGCGTTCATCTTCACTCCTTCTCAGGAGTTCACTGCACAGACTCTCAAGGAGGCTTCTCACCTGCAAAAGCTTGAAGCAAGGACAATAGATTTTAAGAAAATTCAGGAAGGCATAATAAAGACAATTTACTTCAAAAGCATTGAGAAGTCTGTAGACATGCCGAGGGATTTTCTCCTACTGTGGGAATTGGCTATAACTGCTAATTTCCAGGTTTAGCAATTCTAATGCTCACAAATTACAGTTCTAAATAGAGAGAAGGCAGGAGGCTCGCATTTGAATGGAAAATTTGCTTGCAAGATGAGAGTATTATGAGTAATGATGGGATAAGCTTTCAACACTTAAGCATGAATTTTTTTGACGTTGGTGTGGGAAATTATTCAAAAGCACAACAAGCAAACCGATGGCTGCTTCTTGCATCTTTCTGAGGATGGCATTCTGTGTAGGCTTAGTTTTTTGTGGATCTATGGGAAAGGGTGTCTCACTTCTTTCATAGATCATGGCAGGGTTTTATTTGAATTTCTTATCCCCTGAAAGGTCCTTTAGAACATGAGCGAATAACTGTCTCTAACATGTCTGAATTAACTTGAGGCCTTGTTTAAATCATAGAAAAGCCATTATTAAAACTCAGTATGTATAGCTTGTTGTAGTAGTGAATTCCTATAAATCCCATAACTGAGGAGGCTGAGGCAGAAAGTTCTCATGTTCAAGACCACCCTTAGTACACAGTTTATCCCAAAACAAAGTAACACACAAAAACATGTAATTTACTTTGAGCAGTACAGATTTTGCAAAATATAAATAATAATGTGCCTTACTCAGCTTTAACTGTGAACTTGATTCAACCTAGAGTCATCTGAGAGTAGATTGTCTTGTCAACATATCTATAAGGGAGAGCTTGTTAATTCACACAGCGGGGGATAGCTCACAGTGAGCAGGGAGGTTGCTCAGTATAAGCCAGAACCAGTTACCATCATCCTCCATGACTCTCTGGACTTTCTTGGCTGTGAAGTGAGTTTTTAAGTTGGTAGTAACACTATATACAACAGTAAGCCAACCTACCTTCAAGTTCTCGACTTGAGTTTTCTCAGTGAGGAAATATTCTCTCCTGAACTTTCCTCAATGAGGGAATATGACCTGAACTTATAAACAAAATAGACTTTTCCTCCCCTAAGTAACTTTTGGCTTGAATATTTAATTCCCATGAAACTAGTAATAAAGGATTGACTCTGTGATGTAGAAAGAAAGTAAAGGGGAAAATCATTTTGACATAATAAAATTCTAGTTATATGCTTTAAGAAATATGGGCATTTTCTTTGTCAGTGTCAGAATATTTGAAAGAGGGCAACTCTTAGTGCCTAAACTGTCTGTTTACATGTAGAAAATTCCAAGTAGATTTGAGAGGGGCCCTGCAGTTTTCACGACAGGAAAGCCAACCATGTGGCTTTCTATACCCTTGCTTCCCCAAACAATCTCCCTCTTTTAATAAATGCAGGCACCAGGCTTGATGCTCAGCCTTGTCTCTTGCCCAGCCCCTCCTGTAGCATAGATTGACTTGACTTTCTTAATTTTTTTTATATATGCATCTCATTTAGATCTCTCTTTAGCACTCTGATGACCCCATTTTGAGCCTAACCCTTTTCAATAGATAAGAATGAAAACCGGGTTCAGATTGGCTTAGTCAACTTGGATCAGACCTCAGAAGTCAAATGTCAGGTAGTTCATTGTCAGCATATTTAAAATACAGTTCAATTTGTGAAAGGTTTCCAGGCAACCATCAGTTCAATCAGTCCAGCTCCAAGTATACAATAAAGCAGATGGCGTGATTACATCGAAATTTTTTACAAAGTACATGTGACCATGAGGTTGTTTCTATAGCTAAAAGGCCTAAAATCTAATGTGGTCTGTGACAGATAACCTGAGGTCAGCAGGCCATAATGTACATGTGACTTTTCCCTTAAGGGTGATAATGGTCTAGGAGGAAAGAGTCTGAGATCATCCTTTTGAAGGATTTGGATGAGGTCTGCATCTATAGCAAAAAGTGGATGGGGTCTGCCCCCACAGATGACAAAAACATCACTACTTATTAACAAAATCCACTCTCAGCTTTCTGGATGGAATGTAGATTTTTATCTCCTCCACTGAGGAGATACCCCTGTGTGATGAACACTTCTGGGTCTCTTACTGCTCCACTTTGAGTACAAGGGCCTTTGTGCCACCAAGATAGATCCTCTGTGACCACCCGGAAAAAAAGTCAACTCGAAATCGATCAAAAAATTCAACATAAAACCAAAAACACTAAACTTGACAGGAGAGAAAGTAGAGGGATAGCCCTGAACTCATTGACACGGGAAATATTTTCTGAATAGAACATTATTAGCACAGGGCAAAGATTCATAAATAGGACTTCTTGAAGAAATGCTTCTGTATGGCAAAGAACATAGTCATTTAAATAAAGGGATAGTCTACAGAATAGGAAAAATAATTTTTACCAATGACACATCTGATAGAGAGCTAATGTACTGGCTAGTTTTGTATGTCAACTTGACAGGCTGGAGTTATCACAGAGAAGGGAGTTTCAGTTTGGGAAGTGCCTCCATGAGATCCAGCTGTGGGGCATTTTCTCAATTAGTGATCAAGGGTGGTAGGGCCCCTTGTGGGTGGTGCCATCCTTGGGCTGGAAGTCTTGGGTTCTATAAGAGAGCAGGCTGAGAAAGCCAGGGGAAGCAAGCCAGCAAGGAACATCTCTCCATGGCCTCTGTGCCAGCTCCCGCTTCCAGACCTGTTTGAGTTCCAGTCCTGATTTCCTCTGGTGATCTGGCAATGTGGAAGTAAGCTGAATAAACCCTTTCCTTCTCAACTTGCTTCTTGGTCGTGATGTTTGTGTAGGAATAGATACCCTGACTAAGACAGCTAATATCCTGATAGAGGGCTAATATTCAAAATACATTAAAACTCAAAAAACTATATATCAAGAAAACAAATATCAATTTAAAAATGGGGTACATATCTAAACAGAGAATTCTCAAAAGAGGAAACTCAAATGTCTGAGAAACACTTAAAGAAATTTACAACATCCTTAGTCATAAGAGAAATGCAAATCAAAACTACTTTGAGATTTCTTCTTGTACTCATTAGAATGGGTAAGATCAGTAAAATAAGTGACAGTTTGTGCTAGCAAGAATGTGGAGTAAAAGGAATACTCAGTCATCCTGGAGAAAATGAAAACTTGTGGAACCAAGTGGAAATCAGTGTGGTGGTTCCTAAGGATCTTGAGATCCAGTTATACCACCTTTGGGCATATACCCAAGGAATGCTTCATCCTACCTCAGAGACACATGCTCAGCTATGTTCATTGCTGCTTTGCTGCTTTATTGAAAATAGCCAGAATCTGGAAAAACCTTGGATGGTCCCTCAGCAAAAAAAAAAAAAAAATGTGTAAAGAAAATGATGCAATACATTTACACAATGGGGCATTACTCAACTGTTTAAAAAATGACATTGAGAAATTTTCAGGTAAACAGGTAAAACTAGAAAAAAACTATCCTGTGTCATACCTCAACCTCAGAAAGACAATTTTGTTATGTGTTCACTTATAAGTATGTTTTAGCTGTTAATTCAATGATAACCAAGCTACAATCCATAGAACCACAGAGAGTAGGGATAGAGTCAGGAACTAGGAGGAATGGGCCTTTGGTCAAATCAGATATTGGTTTTTTACTTACCAAGATCTGTGCTACAGTTGCCCTAACATGTCTTCAGGGGGGATGCCATTGTAGATTGGAGAGTTTCTGACTAGGTTGGTGTTTATGTTTCTCTTTTGGTAGTTTGTAGAATATGATCCTGTGCCAAAGACACTAAAAGACAGAAGTAAAGGCTCTATGTAGGTACCAGTTTGATTTCTTCATTTTCAATGAATTATGTGGGTGTTGTCTTCAGCAACGGGGTCTTGCTGTCAATTTGTGGAGAACAACCTATCATCTTGACAACAGTCTGGGTGGTTTGGGGGTTCCCATGGGACTCCTTTGGCCAACAATTCAATTAGATGTAATCCAATCACCATACAAGAATCTGTGGTGATAAGCAATATCCAGTTGTGACTCTGCCTCCTTCATTATTTGGTTATTTCATTGAGATTTTCTTCATGTATGTGTATATTTTAGAAGTTTCTACTGCATTAGCTTTCATATGCCCTTGATTCTAGCTGTCTCTCCCCATATTCTCTCCCTCAAGCATCTCTTCCATCCCTGTCTCCAATTGAGCTCCCTTTCTACCACTCCCATCCATTCATAATTATCTATTCTATCTCCCTTTCTTATCTGTTCCCTCTATTCCCCATCTCTGTACTGGAAATACATAGAAAATTTGTCTTTCTGGGTCTGGGATACTTCACTCAGAGTGATTTTTTCCTATCTATCCATCTGCAAACTTTATGATGTCATTTTTGTTAACAGTTGAATAATACTCCATTGGGTAAATGTAGAACATTTTCTTCACTCATGTGTTGTTGTTGTTGTTGTTGAGGAACACCTAGGTTGTTTCTAATTTCTGATGGTTATGAAGAGGACAGCAATGAACATGATTGAGCAAGTATATGGTACGATGAAGCATCCCTGGGTATGTGCTCAATAGTGGTATACCTGGATCTTGGGATGGATCAATAATCATCTTCCTGAGGAATCAATGCTTTTATTTCTATAATGGCTACATAGGAATACTACCATTCTAAAAAATGAAACAAGCAAAAACCCCATAGCAATAAAATAACTCCTAATGACATTTTGTTATACTCATCAGTGCCTTGTTCAGCCATCATCTGAGAAGCTTCCTCTGCCTACAGCATATAAGAAAAAAATAGAGAGACTCACAGCCAGACATTATCCAGAGAGTGAGAGAGCTTGGAACACTCATCCCTAAATGGGATGTCTTCACAAAATATTTCCCCCTAGGACTCAGGAAACCTATGGAAGAGAAGGCAGAAAGAATGTAAGATCTAGGAGGATTGAAGGATACCATAAAAACAAGGATATCTAAAAAAGCAGAACTGATGCACATAGGAACTCATAGAAACCTAGGTGGCATGCACAAGACCTACAATGGTTTGTATTAGATTGAGCTTTGGGGCTTAAGAGAGAAGTGGACAAATGTTTCCATCCCTAACCCAGAAGCAATCTCCAATTGATGACCACTGCAGATGTAAATTTAGCTTTCTCCATGGTAGACTCATTGGGGAGGCAAACAATTAAGGGTAAGCTGCATGACCAGCAGTAGGTGGTCAACAGAAAATGAACTTAAGGTCATCTTTGGAGGGTCCTAGTCTCACAATCTCCTGTCCATGTTTTTGTTATTGTTGCTAATGTTGTATTCTTATTTTTTATTATCTTATTTTATTTATATAGTTTCTCTTCTCTCATTAGCCTATATGTCCTTTGTGGTTTTTTTTTGTTTGTTTGTTTTATGGCTTTTAGTTAAGCATTTTTATGAGATTCCTGAATTGGGAAACAAGTGTGTTCTCTGTTCCTTATGCCCTTTTTTTGGGCCCATTCCTTCTGTTTGATTGTTTTGTCCAATCCTGTTGTGTTAGTTTTTTTTAATCTTATATTTTGTTTTGTTATACTGTATTATATTATCTTTCCTTAGAAGCATGTTTGCTTTCCAATGAGAGACAGAAGGGGGATAATGCTAAATAGGAGAGGAGATGGAGAGCAACTGGTAGGAATACAGGTAGGAGAAGTCATAATCAGGATATATCATGTGAGAAAAAATGTATTTTGAAGAAAAAAAATAGAGAGGGACCCTTGGGAATTTTATGAATTAGTGGTCAACAGGATTCATAATTTTATCCTGTTAACACTCTCTCCATGACAGCTAGGCCCAGGGGATTTGTTAGTTTGAAAGTCATAGCTCCTAATATGCTTGGGAAAGTTTGTTCTGTTAGGTGAATTTCTAATTTATCACAGAGTCAGTATCTTAACTTCTAGAAACCTCTGAACACTTTTTAGAAAAGTGCTCTCTGTTTACAATGATCATAGAGTGAGCACAAAGGAGTTGGGATCCTTTCCTGTCTTCTTACGTTGTAGTAATCACTGTCTCACACACAGAGCAACATTAAAAATACTCTAACTCGGGGTTCCTCACAAATTCTCATTTGGCTGAATTTAGGCTTTAGTGGGCTAAAGTGAATTGCATCTCTTCACAGACAAATTGTCTTTTTATCCTGCCATGTACTGGAGGAGCAGCCAATCGAATGCACTGGAAACTGATTTTCAACTCAGGAGATTCTAGCCTCACAAAAAAGTGGATTCGAGCCATAAGTCATGAGTGACTGTGCTTCTGAGAGCTGCTGGCTGTGAACTCTCAATAGGAAGTCCCTTTCCTCAGTGTCAGCCTATCTAGAAGACACATCTTCTTCCCTGAAACTTTGTTTATTGTTATTATTATTATTGTTGTTGTTAGCCTTTGCTTGGACATTACTGTTATTTGTGCAGGACATTGACTTCCAGTATACCATGTCTATTGGAACTTATCCAATAATAAGATTTCCTGGTTTTATGTCTGATTCATTAACCAAAGCACACAAGGATAGAATAACCTAAGTCCCATGAGATATTGCTAGTTTCAGAACAGACTTAACCCTTTGAATTTATAGGCTTTTTATGCTGTATGGCCTTTAGATTTCCTTTGAATTTCATTTTTATCATGGGTGAGGCTTTGTATTAAAACAGCATTTATTTTCCTGGGTACTTTGAGTTAATTTGAACCAGGGGTGATGAAAGCTGCTGCTGCTGTTTCCTCCTCCTCTTCCTCTTCCTCCTCCTCTTCCTCCTCCTTCTACTCCTCCTCCTCCTCCTC
>NW_022196903.1:19564640-19576554 GCF_008632895.1 Mastomys coucha | reverse complement strand
TCTCTGTCTTGGTTATGCAGTCTTTCCCACTATGTAACAGAAAATGTCTTAATTTTGAGCTACTGTGGGCCATGCCATTATTTCAGAAAACAAGGCAAGAAAGGAAGTACACTCCATACGATATGTTAGATATTTGAAAATGGTCTGGCACCAGTAACATCTCTTTTATTAAAAAAATTTGTGTCTGATCAGCTTTGCCAAAGGACATTTAAAGGATAAAAGCTTTGGCCTTTATCCAAGATAATTGTTATGCAGATGTATTTCTGAAGGAGAAAAAAAAAGTTTTTAGAGGAGATACCATTAATCACTGACCACCATGAGATGCTGTTCATCTTCAGGGCTCCCTGCCCTGCCGTTTATGGTCCTATTATGCTGATATTGGTGAGTGGAGAAAGGTAAATTTCAGATTAGAAGAACATTGATTAATAAAAACAATCATTCTTTCAGATGATAAATCTGTGTCTCATAAAGACAAGCCAATCCAGTCTTCCTTTCTTGGTGCCTTTACAAAATAGTCAGCCCAGTGTTTTGAAAGAGAAACTATTAACATGAAAGATCTGATGAGTGCAGATGCATCTAAGTCATAAGTGGCAACAGGGTGGAGATGCTGGTACATGCTCACTGATGAGTGCCTTGTTTGTGTTCTGCTGATTTATGTTTAAACACAGACATGGCAGCAGTTGGACAGAGTCCACTTCAAGAGTTTTGTGTTTCTCTGTTTTGCAAACTTCCTTGCTCCTATGACTTCATCCCAGAGGAATCTTGGGTTAACTGATGGAAACTGATCTTGGCTCTGCTATTTTTCTCTTCGCCAATGATTTTCTGTTGCTCACTGCTCTACCCATATGTCTCAGCAAATGTTGCAAAAGGATTGATGGGCGATGTGTGTGTGAGATCTTGCTGAAAATCAAGTCTAAAATACACTCTGAGAAAAGCAACAGTAATCACATTTTGGGCATAAGCAAAGGTGACAGATGTTAGGAGGGGGACTATGGTTTTCATGCCTACAGAGCACCTTTCACTGGGGCCAAATTTATGTTCCTTCCTAACACACCATGTGTCAATGATTCCAAATTCCATTTCTGTGACACAGTAACAAGGGCACTGATCCTCAAGGCTGTCATTGTCCTGGTGGTAACTACTCTTGTTATGTATACTCTGCTCCATTTGAAATGCTTGCCTTCCCGATTGGTGTGTGCTTGCACGATCATGTAGAGAGGCTGGGCTCTGTACTGCTTCCAAGGTCTTGTGTTTACATGCCAAGTTGCTGCTCTCTCATTTTGAGATGAAAGAAAAAGAATCAGTGAGATGTTGCTACTGCTTTGGCGCCAACACAAAACCCACTATATTGGGTCAATACTCAGTCCCAATACAATACTCTTCATATTGCATCAATATTAATTATTGCTGCCTTTCTCTAAGGAAGAGACATTATTGCTCACTGCTACTTTCTTTATTTCTTTATTTAATTATTTTAGCTCTTACTGATTTTCTTGAAAGTATTTGCATTCCTTTTGTGTTTGTTGTTGTTCATTTTCTATAAACTTTTATTTTTAAAGACATCTGATCCATATTGTTTTTAGGAGATTGGTCTGGTAACAGTATTCAAATTTTTCTTTGAAATGTTTTCTGAAGATATCTACCCACCACACAAGGCCTGCTGCCTTTAAAAATCTGTTCCCTCCTTTCTTGCTGGCAGAACAGAAGCTGGGCCAACCAAGGCAAATGAATGTCTCCAGGTCCTGTAGAGAAACACAATCAATTGTGTTTATAGAACTTGCATAGCAGAGCCTTCTAGCTACTTCTGCTCCACTGTGCCTTTAATCCCCTTCAGCCCTCTGCCAGTGGAAGTTTTGTATTGTGTTCTCTTACTAGAAGGTAATACTTCCCCATGTTCCCTCAAAACTTCTCAGAGGGGCATTCTGGTACTTGCCAGGGCATGTGACTCTGTCTCACAGGAGCATGCCCCTGTAGTGATAGATTGCCTCATCCAGTTCTGCATTCTGCAACCTGCTCCAAGACTCTAGCTCACTTTCAGGCTCCAGAAACTCATTCTTGACTCCATTCCATACAACAGGGCTGGGTGTCACTTTCACAGTATAATCTAATTGAGGAAGACAGTGGAGAAAAGATAATCAAGGAGTTTTAGTAGGATATGGTTTGAGGACCGTCTAAAGTCTGCCTGATGCAATGAGAAATGACAGATGCTCCACAGAAACTGCCTGACCCTTAAACACTGGAAGGGGCTTTTGAACACCATCCAGTTAATGAATGGCCATTGTTAGTGAGGCAAGTGAGGGCAAGAAAGCTTCAATTTTCCACGCCTGTGACACTATTTTTTCAGAGGGTAGTTATGTGAACTGTTGGGCAATGCACAAAAGCTTCTAGGACAACCAACCATATCATTAGGAGATGGAGAGGCAGAGGTCAGGGAAAACCAACAACATTATCTGTTGTCTTATTTTTTTGTCTAGTGTTTCTACTGCCAGGCTAAAGATCAGTCAAAGGCACAGTTCCTAGGCTGTCACTAATATTTCTACCAGAATGTATAATTCATCCCATATTTACAAGGTGCCACTTACACTCTTATTTAAAACAGATTTACAGTTTTAGAGTTCTAGTATCTTAAGTAGTTCTATCATATTCTGAATCTATGCTCTCAGAGAGTAGTCACTCCTCATACAATCTTGCAGAGGGAAACATGTATTCTGCCAATAGTTTTAAAAAGATGTTTGATGACAGTCAATACAATTGGTGGGACAAATCCTATAGAAATCTTTTTTCATTTTTATAATGAAAAATTATCTTTCGAACAAATCTGAACTTCTATATGTCACATTTACATGATGACTGAATTCCAGCAAGGGGCTTCAACACAAGATGGTTATGTACGTGCAGCTCAGCAAACCTGAAATTGTACCATGTTCCTGAGACACAGTCAATGATCATTTCTTTAGCAAAGGCTGAGGTCATGTTCTCAATGAAATTCTTAAAGATACAATTAAAATAATCATAAAGGTCAAGTTTACTTAGGAAAAATCTATAGATGCTTAGAGAGAAATTAAATGCACCTAGTGAATGAAGAAAAGAATCCTTTGCCATAAGTAAGAGCACACAATAGACCACAATGCTTTGGCAATAAAATTATCAAGAATGGGAAGAAATGTTTTCAGTCATTAAGAGACAGATGGGATAATAAATGAATTAGAATAATGTTCTAACAAAGGAAGAAAGACTTTCATTAGTTAACTTATTTTATGATTGGTTCCTTTTCCAATTTCATTCAAAATTGCTCTTCATATTGTCTTTCTAGCTCAATGCTCAATCTGTCCACCTTTTGGACCAAAGCACTGAAGTCTTGAGTTAGAAGGTAACTCACCAAACAATTGGAAGAGTGGCACTGGCTTCCAGACCCTAGACTGTACAGAAGAGTACATTCTATGACTGTTCTTATATTCTCTCTCTAATAAGACTCAATCATTTCCCATAATCCTTTCATAATGTTTTAGTCTTGAGAAAATTGGTTTGAGAATGAATCTTAACCTTCATTATCAAAGAGAAGCTAAAGGAAATGCTTGAGTGCAGTATCTTCTGTGCCAAGAGCAATGTTTTTACGAGGCATGCCAGAAAGTCACTGAATGAGAAAATAAATGTGATTTTTTTCCTTTTAGGTAATACTAACTTTAGATATGATAACTATATGGATAAATACTTTATAGTACTATGTGTTGTGTAACCTTATCCCTGAGAAGACATAAAGAACTATCTACTCACTCTAGGTAAAGAATTGATAACAGACCAAAGTCAAAGACACCACAAAAGGCCAACTTGGTGAACCAATAAATTTATTGGGATTACTTCCAGGAATGTGGGCATAGGGTTACTTGCAGGTGCACAATGATTTAAAGACAGCTATGCCACTAAGTTTTCACTCCAATACGGGAGGGCTTACGAAAGCTGCAAAGCTGGAGCTCACTGAACTATGTGGAGCAGGTTGGACAGTTTCTCTACTAGACATCTTAGCTGGTCTAAGCCACTTTTCTACAGCTCAGCTGTCCCCTGCCTCTCCCAGGGGGCTTGGATGGTTTGAGCCTGTTCTAGGCAGCTTGTCTTGTCAGAGAGCATCTCTCAGGCATTATTACTGTTTATATTAAGCTGGGGAGGAAGAGCCTAGTGAGTCTGCTCACTTTCAGGACTTCCCTCAGGAGCTTCTGAGTTGTTTACTTCCTGAGCCTTAATGAGCTTCACCACAGGGTGGAATATTTCTCCTCTCTTGATACCTGTTTGCTTCCTAAGCAGCTTCCCAAGATGGAAGGTTTTATGTCATGAAATGTATACTCAATATCATGATAACGTATTCCTTTCATTCTCCTTCTCATCGTACTCCCTGTTCTCCTCTTCATTGCTCTCCCCCATAAACTTCAAGATAGGCCTAGGTTGATCTAGAATTCATTATGTAGAAAGGAACTCCTGATGATCTTCCTGTATCAGCCTCCTTAGTGCTGTGGTTACAGGCATATGCTATATCCCCATAATAGATGCCTAATTTAAAAATTTCAAAACAGACAGATATTAGGATGTGGAGAGTATTACATTCTGGAATAGATGATTAGATATACATTCATTTAACTGAACATATTTGAGAAGGTCTTCAAATTCATGAACTTTTTTTCAATGAAAACTAAATTTGGGCTACCTATTAATAAGTATTGGAAAAACAAAATGTTGCCAACATTCTTATTTTCTCTTACTTTAGTGTTTGGCTGAAGGTAGGTGTATTCAAACTTCCTGTCAGTTGTTTTTTAGGCTCATAGTGGTTATCTCTCTAGTGTAACAAACACTCCAATTTCCCCCTTCCTCAGATAGTCTATACTCAATTACAGAATTCTATAAAACATACATGTCTTATGAGTAGCCTCAGAAAGCAAATCACATATTAGTGAGGCATATTTTCCACATATCTCTTTTCTTGGCATGAGATTAAATAACACCATAATCATTTTTAATATCATTGGGTCCTTGCTTTCATTTTCCAAGGTGGTACTGTCTTCCCAGGTTTCACTGGAAACTATCTGTGGGTTGGTTAGCACTTACCTTGTAAATATAAAGTGCAGCAGAATAAAAACAAACAAATAGCCACAAACAAACAAATAACAACAAGAATAAGAGCGAAAACTAACACTAAAACCAAATAAAAACCCAAAAATTAGCTGAATAGTCCAGGGAAATAGGTAAGCTAACCAAAGAACTTCAAGGACTCCCACCTGTCCTTCATATCCAAGGTCCCACTTTCATCCCTTGTCCTGCAATAGAATTCCTGTTATAGCCTTCCTTCCTTCCTGTCCATATTTCCTGTGGATCCCACAGATCTTTCCCTCCTACAGAAGGTGCTAGAAGAAAAACTCCAACATAAGGAGGTCAATTACACACAAGAAAACACAGAGACTAAATAATCTCAGACCAGAAAAATCCCAAGAAGGGAAGCACATAAAATACCCCTACCACACCTACCATTGACTATTAGCAATCAACAGTCATTGGTCATTGATACCTTTCAATATCAATCTTGTCAATTCTCCAATCAAAGGACATAGACTAATAGATGTGAAAACAGGATCCATCCTTCTGCTGCATCCAAGAAACATAACTCAACATTAATGATAGACATTACTTCAGGGTAAAGGGTTGGAAAAGATATTTGAAGCAAATGGACCTAAGAGACAAGTTGGTTTAGCCATTTTGATATCTGACAAAATAGACTTCAAACAAAAACTAATTAGAAGAGATAGGGAAGGGCACTATATACTAATTATAAGTGTTTCCCCTTGGATGGAAAGCAATCATGGGACTTGGAAGTCCTGGAAACATACAACTCTGAGGGGAAGGGCATACTGAGATAGGGGAGCTCAGGAGCAACACAGCTATGAGAAGAATCCTCCTTGGCACAGGTGCTTCACTGTTTTGACACGTACTACCATTTTGACAGATGCCACCACAATGGCCATGGGCTGAGATGGGAAGGAGGGCCTGATCAAAACTTTGATGGCTTTTGCTGTACTACTTATGGACTACACTAAATAGAAAGTGAACAATACAAAGAATCAATGAAACAAAGAGTTGGTTCTTTGAGAAAATCAATAAGCTGAACAAAATCTTACCCAAATTAACTAAAAGACAAAGAGACAACATCCAGACCCACAAAATCAAAAATGAAATGATGAAAGAACAAGAGATACAGAAAATTCAAAGAATCACAAGGATATACTTTAAAAACCTGAATTCTATCAAATTGGAAAATCTAAAAGAAATAGATAATTTCCTCAATAGTATCATTACAAAAGTTAAATCAAGATCAGATAGGCAATTTAAATAGAATTGTAATCCCTAGTGAAGTAGAAGCAGTCAGTAAAAGTCTCCTATCCAAACAATGCACAGGACAAGATGATTTTAGCACAGAATTCTACCAGATTTTCAAGGAAGAGCTAACATCAATGCTCCTTAAAGTTATTTCACAAAATAGAAACAGAAGGATTATTGCCCAGTTCATTTTATAAGGCTACCATTACTCTGATACCCAAACCGCTTAAAGATACAGAAAGGGAAAAGAATCACAACAAATTTCTCTTTTAAATATAGATACAAAAATTGAGTATTTTCCTATACAATATTTGCAAACCAAATCCAAGAATGCATCATAAAGATCAACTATCATTATCAAGTAGGATTCATCTCGGAGATTCAGGGATGATTCAATGTCTAAAAATCAAGTAATGTAATCCAGGATATAACAAACTGAAAGAACGAAAATCATGTTATCATCTCAGATGCAGAAAAGACCAATGTTCAACACTCCTTCTTCATAAAAGCCTCGGAGAGATTAAGGATAGAAGGGACATACTAAACATCATTAAGGCTATAGCCAACATCAATTCATGTGGAGAGACACTCAAAGCAATTTTACTAAAATCAGGAACCAAAAAAGGTTATCCACTCTCTTCATATTAATATATTACTGAAGTCTTGGCTAGAGTAATAAGACAATTGGAGGAGGTCAAGTGAATACAAGTCAAAATATCTTCATTTGCCAATGATATGATAGTATACATAAGTGACCCTAAAATTCCCTTGGGGAACTTCTGCAGTTGATAAAAACTTTAAGCAAAGTAGCTAGATCCAAAATTAACTTATCACAGCCAGTATACCTCCTATATAGAAATGACAAATGGAAAGAAAAAGAGATCAGGGAAGCAACAATTTTTTTTCACAATAGTTTCAAATAATATAAAATATCTTAAGGTAACTCTAACCAAATAATTGAAAGGCTTGTATGATAAAATCTTCAAGTCTTTGAAGAAAGAAATTGAAAAAAATATCAGAAGATAGAAAGATTCCCCCATGCTCATGGATCAGTAGAACTGACATAGTAAAAGTGGCCACCCTGCCAAAAACAATCCACAAATTTAATGCAATCTCCATTAGAATTCAGACACAATTCTTTACAAATCTTGAAAGGACAATTTGCAGCTTCATAAGGGAAAACAAAACAAAGTAAACAAGCAGAAAATAACATAAAACAGTATAGCTGAAACAATTTTGAACCATAGACGAAATCAAGAATCATCTAGATGAAATCAAGAATCACCATTCTTGATTTCAAACAGTATTATAGAGCTATAGTAATAAAAACAGCATAGTATTGGCATAAAAAACAGAAATGCTGACTAATAGAATCCAATGAAAGACACAGACATAAATCTCCACACATATGGACATCGAATTGTTTGTTGCATGTAGAAGAGCACAAATAGATCCATATTTACCACCATGCACAAAACTCAACTCCAAATGGATTAAAGACCTCAAAAGAAAGCCATATATATTGAACGTGTTAGAAGAGAAAGTGGAAAATAGCCTTGAGTTTGTTGGTACAGGAAAGGACTTTCTGAACAGAACATCAATATTCCAGGCAGTAAAATCAATGAATAATAAATAGGACCTCATGAAGCTGAAAGGCTTCGATAAGGCAAAGGACAATATTATTTGCACATGCTAGCATTCTACAAAATGAGAGAAGACTTTTACCAACTCCACATCCAATAGAGGACTAATATCTAAACTACATGAAGAACTCAAAAAATCAGATATCAGAAAAGCAAATAATAGAATAAATAACTGTGGTACAGATCTAAACAGAGGATTATCCACAGAAGAAAGTCAAATGGCTGAGAAACATGAAAAGAAATGTTCAGTATCCTTAGTCATCAGGGAAATGAAACTACTTTGAGATTTCATATTACACTTATCAGGATGGCTAAGATCAATAAAACCCATGACAGCTTATGTTGATAAGAATGTGGAATAAGGGAAACATTTATCTATTACTGGTGAGAGTTCAAACTTATACAATCACTAAGGAAATTAGTATGATAGTACTTCAGGAAGATGCTGATTGATCTACCTCAAGATTCAGCTATACCATTCCAGGGGATACAACCAAAGGATACTCCATCCTACATAAGGACACTTGCTAAACCATGTTCATTGCTGCTCTTTTTATAATAAAAAAAGACTAGAAACAACATAGATGCCCCTCAATAGAAGAAAGGATAAAGAAAATGTGGCACATTTACAGAATGGGGTATTACTTAGCTGTTAAAAATAATTACATCATGAAATTTGCAGGAAAATGGAAAGAACTAGAAACAAAAAGCAGCCTTAGTGAGGTAACTCAGATCCAGAAGACTAAACATAGAATATATTTGTTTATGTGTGGATATTAGACTTTAAATAAATGGTAACTAGCTGTAATTAGTAGACCCAGATTGGTTAGGTATAGATGAAAGGACTATTGGGGTTCTACCTGTGAGGGGAAAATAGAATAAATTTTATGGGTTGATTGGGGATGGGAGGATCATGTGAAGGTGGAGAAGGAAGATGGATTTGAGTATAAAAACAACTTTTATTTGCCATAGATAATTGTTATACACATGCACACACATGCACCCGCGTGCGCGCAACCCCCCCAAACCCCACCTTCCTCTCTTGCTGCTCTTAAGTACCTTCTCCTTCCTGTCTGTTCTCATGAGAGTTGGATGTATCCTATCTCTGACTCATTCTGTCAAATCTTTCACTAATTTGTCACTTGGTCTGCCATTCAATTAGATGTCACTTTCAAACATGGCTGCCTCCTTCTACATACTAACTTAACCTTCATTAATCGGGATTAAAGCTATATACTAAGGGCATGTCTGGATCATACTGTAATCCAGAGTATGTCTGCCTTCCAGTTAGATCACACATACCTAGAAGGTCTTTGGATATTATCCCTTGTCAGAGCAGCATGTTGTTGGATTAAAATTCATCATTTGAGGGATAGAATGCAGGAAGGAACAACTAGATTTGAGGGGCATTTGAGGGGTATTATGGAAAACTAATGCAGTAAAAACTTCCTAAATTATATGAAGGCAATCCTAATGAGGTCTCCAAATAATAAGGGATATCGAGTCCTAATGGGCCATTTCTTGTCAGAACATTAATCTAGTACTGGGAATGGCCAGTGAGTTGTTGGCCAAAGAGGTCCCATGAAAATCTTCAAACTACCCAGGCTGTTGCCAAGGAAATAGGTTGATTTCCACAGATTAACAGCAACACCCCAGTTGCTGAAGACAATACCCATACAACTCATTGAACATAATGAGGTCAAGCCGGTGCCTCCACAGAGTTTCATTCCTGCATTCTAGTGTGGTATAGAAACATTCTGAAGGCCTGCTCCTTTTCTTCCAACATAATATTCTTTATTAATTCTTTGGGCACTACACATCATACACACCTATCACATTCACTTTCCAGTCCTTTCTTGCCCAGCACTGCTCCCTTGTGACCTCCCCTCCCCCATCTAGTTTAAAAAAAGTTCTCTACATTTACTTGAGGGTCAAACTCTTAGTGGCTTGACCCTTAAAAATATAGCTGAGTCCTCCCCTCCCACATTCCTGTTGGAAGTCATTTATTCTGAAAGGTGACATCCCAGAGCCCGTCATAGTTTTTAAAAGTTCTCTCTAATGGCTTCCTGTCTGGGCTATTACAGTTCTGTTTGTTTGTCTGTCTGTCTGTTTGTTTGTTTTTGAGGGGGGTTGGAACAGAGGTAGAGGTTGTCACAGAAATCTTCCACGTCCCTCTTTCTCAGCTGGGCCTGTGTAGTCATCAACATCACTGAGACTTAAATAAATGGTATCTAGACTAGCAACTGGGGTCTTTCTCATCACTGAGAAAGTTTTGTGGGAGCATGGATCCTGGGCTTCCACATGCTTCCTGGTGTCAGCACAGACAAGAGTGCTTCTGCTTTCAGTAGGGCCATGGATGCAGATAAGGCCCTCTGATGCAGCTGCAATCATGGACATCTGCCTGGAGTTTGGTGGTAGCATGGGCCATGAACATCAACACAGAACTGGTCACAGTAAGACCATGGACCCAAATATGGCCCTCAGAAACAGCACAGACCCACATATCACCATCGCCCCAGATGGCAGCACAGGCCACCTCCATCATTGTGGCCCCCTGGGGCAGCATTGCCCACAAACATCAACATGGCTTCAGGCTGCATCACAGACCATGGACATCCCTGTGGTTTTCAGTGGTAATACGGGCTATGGAAATCAACACACACCAAGCCACAGTAAGACCACATAGCCAGACATGGCCCACAAACATGAATAAGGCTTCAGGTACCAGTGCTGGCTGGGGACTTACACTTTGTCTTCTTCAGTAACACGGGCTATGGACATCAACTTGGCTGTGGTAAGATCTTGGATGCAGACAGAGCCCTCAGCAGCAGCCTGGACCCTGACACGACTATGGTGAAGGGTGACAGTGCAGGCTACTCATACTAGTAAGGTTTCCTGGGGACAGTATGGTCCACACACATCAATATGAACTCAGACCATGGCACAGGCCATGAACATCTGTATGTTGGCAGGTGACAACACAGTCTTTGGACATCAACCCAGACCCCTGGCCCTCAGCAGCATCACAGGATATGGTGATCCTTTGAGAAGGTCCAATCTAAAAGGTGGAAGATTCCTCATTTTGGGTCTCTGATGCTATTCCATTTGTTTGGCAGCTTGTTTGGGGGCTGAATCTGCATGTACTTAAGCCCCCGGCTGCTACACTCCACACTATCGACTCCATTGGCAACAATGGGATCCACCATCTACCTCTGCCCTCTTTCATCTGTCATTGATGTCAGGTCACCAATTCTGCCTTTCTCCACAGCTTATGCACCACGCTGCTCCACTGCTCCTCCATCTCTCTCCATCACCTATTCTCTTTCTCTCTGTGGCAAGCGTGGACAGGGGTGTTGAGTTAGGAGGATAGTAAGGGGATGTTTTACCTGTACTTTTTGAGTGAGAGACAGAAAGAGATTAGATTTCGGTTTGAGGGGCATTGGAAAGAAACTTGGAGGAGTAGAGGGAAGGAAAACTATAATCAGGAAACACTGAATGAAAAAAAGGGGAAAACCCCAACCTTCTCCATATCTTGGCAAATGGGATATTAGATATTAGTACTTAATTTATAGGTAGAAAAAAACTGGGGTTTTGAGGAGTTTACAGCTGTGTGCTTTAATATGTAAAACCTAGATTTAAAATTGATGATGTGTGTGTGTGGGGGGGTGGGGGGGCTGAGAGATGGCTCTACTCTTCCAGAAGTCCTGAGTTCAATTCCCAGCAATCACGAGGTGACTCACATTCATCTGTAACAGGATCCGATAACTTCTTCTGGTGTGTCTGAAGACAGCTACAATGAACTCATATAAAAATAAATAAAGTCTTTTTTTTGTTGTTTTTTTTTTTAAAAAAGAGGAAGCACATAGTAATTAGTAACTATTTTTTAAAAATTGATGCTGGTTGTGGTGGTGCTG
>NW_022196903.1:19536722-19564188 GCF_008632895.1 Mastomys coucha | reverse complement strand
CTGGTGCTGGTGCTGGTGGTGGTGGTGGTGCTGGTGGTGCTGGTGCTGCTGGTGGTGGTGGTGTGTGACACCAGGAGTCTGAGCCCATGCTCTTTCCAGTCCTGTGTTCATTAGCTCCCTGCTGATGAGCTTAGGAACTTCTGACAGTACCTCCCACTCCTATGATTGAGTGTTAGAATGACCTTCCCTAGCTCTTCCCTTTGGCTCCCAGAAGAAGATCCCTATGTACATGGCTTACAGGCTAACACATTTAGCTTCTGCCTTGTGCTTCCTAATGAAAATCTTTTTAGCTGATGATTTTACAACCTTTCTGAAGCACATACACTAGAGTAGGTCAACTTCCAGTTTCAAATTCTCAACATCAATTCTCTTCCCCAACTCTCTCAGGAAATCATAGTTATAAACCACTGAACATCCAGCTTTGACCTCAGCTATCAGGCAGATGTACTGAGACTTTCCCTTTCCCCAGAAGTACTGCAAAGAGGAGACCCCTTTTACTCTACTCCCAGGGCAGGTCTACAGTAGCACAAGTTTTATATCAGGAAGGCGAGAGAGACGCAGCCCTCCCCAAAAGAGAAAGGACGATCCTCAGAAGTAACCTACGCAGATAAGGAGTGAGTTACAGTACAAAGGGCACAGCTATGGAGGTTGCTTTCCTTCTCAGGGGGTCTGACACTTACAGTGCAACCCCAGAATATAATGTAATGTAGCTTCTTATAATCCCAACTTCAGAGACCTGTTTTGAAGCTCCCACCTCTGACTTCCTTACTAAAACCATACTATCTTTGGTAGTTCAATTTAAGCAATCCTTTGATCCTACCAGTTTCCAGAATCTACTGGTCCTGTGATCTCTTTGCCATCCTGTATTGCCTTTCTTGTCTATGCTTTTCTTTTGTCTCACCTTAAAACCCAGATCAATCATATCTTATTTCTTAAGGTAAGCTAAAATTTTTCTTGTGTCTTTTTTTCACTTTACTACACTGGTTCTTTATGAGAAAAAAAATGAGAAAATTTATCTGTGCCATTATAGAAGTGTAGTGATTTGCTTTAATTGTCAAATGAGCACAATGTAGAACACTGTCTTAGTCAGTGTTTTATTGAGATGTAGAGACACCATGACCATGCAAGTATTTCTTTTTAAGATTTATTTATTTACTTTGTATATCTGAGTAAACTGTAGTTGTCTTCATACATACCAGAAGAGGGCATCAGATCTCATTACAGATGGTTGTGAGCCACCATGTGGTTGCTGGGTATTGAACTCAGGACCTTTGGAAGAGCAGTCAGTGTTCTTAACGACTGAGCCATCTCAAGAGCCTGACCATGTAATTCTTATAATTGCATTTTAATGGGAGATATTAGCACCTTATTTTACAGGTAGGAAAAAATGAAGTTTTGACAAGTTTACAATACTTATGCTTACTTAATGCTTCATGGTTACTTAATGTTTCAGAGGTTTAGTCCATTATCATCATGGAGGGAAGCATGATGCCATACAGGTATGGTGCTGGAAAAATAGCTAAGTAGCTACATCAGATCCATAAGCAGCAGGTAAGAGTGGGAAGGAAAGCCAGGCAGTGGTTGTGCACACTTTTAATCCCAGCACTTTGGAGGCAGAGGCAGGTGGATTTCTGAGTACGAGGCCAGCCTGGTCTATAGAGTGAGTTCAAGGAGAGCCAAGGCTATACAGAGAAACCTTGTCTTGAAAAAAAAAAAAGAGTGGGAAGAAGAGAGAGAAAGAGACAGACAGACAGATAGAGAGACAGAAAGAGAGAAAAACCTCAAAGCCCACCAAGACCACAGCTACTCCAACAAGGCCATACCTCCTAATCCTTTAAAATAGTGCTACTCCCTGATGGCTAACCATTAAAATACATGAGCCTGTGGGGGATATTCTTATTCAAACCACCATAAACATGAAGGAAGAAAGTCTCAATGAGTGATTGTCTATATTAGGTTGGTCTACAGGCAGTTGAATGGGGTTTTCTGATTAAGTTTATTCTGGTGAGAAGACACACCCATTGTGGGTGGCTTCATTCCACATATAGTGGGTCCTGGATTGTATGAGTGCATTAATTCATTCCTCTTTGCTGTTGATAGTGAGTTTAGTGTGACTAGATCCTTCAAGTTCCTGGCCTTTTGACTTCTCTGAAATGATGTACGGCAAGTTGTTTTTATCAAAATAGTTTATCACAGAAATAAGAGATACAATCAATACCATCAGGAGCGTAGTATAATAAATGTAAGTTATGTGGATATGAACATGCTTATGAAAAATAATTGTAACCAATATCTCACAAAATCTGAAAAATAAACACTAGATGACTTCATAGTATTTTACTATCGAAAAATTGTTAGATTCTATTTATTTTTGTTCTGAATGATATGTCTATTAATCAGTGAGTTATTGAAATCATCAGCTTTTATTGTACTGAGACTAACTTGTGGTTTTAGACCCAACAGTATTTCCTTTATGAATTGAATGCTTCTGTGTTTGGAGCATACATTTAAGACTGTAATATCTTATTAGTGAATTTTTTTCTTTGATAAAGTGTCCCTTCTTATCTTTTCTGACTAGTTTTGGTTTGAAGTCTACTTTTCTCAATATTAGAAATATTATGCCTACATGTGTTTTCTTTTAGTTCTACTGACAGGTCTACCACACCCCAGTAGAAGGTTCCAAGAAAATATGGATAGCAAAAAGCTTGTAGGGGTTAAAAATGAAGGAAATAAACGTGTGTAGGGAAGGAGGTGTAGATCTGGAAAGATTTGTAAAGTGAGGGTAAATATGATAAAGCACATTATATGTAATTTTCAAAGAAGTAATTTAAAAAAACTCTTTGTGTTTCTCTTTTAGAATAAAGTAAGAAAACTTCATAGTACTGTGATTTGAAGCCCATAAGAAAGCTTCCATGAGATGTGGGCACCTTTGTATTAGATCATTTAGCCTCTAGAACTATGGAACAATGTCAAATTACATAGTGTATATGCAAATATGCTCATTCCAAATTGTGTTTTGATAGTAATATAGATTAAAACTGAAAATTGGTTCTAGAGTCACAGATAGCAAAGCATATATATGTGTAAGTGGGTGCCTTTAGAATCTAGGAGTGTGTGGTATGCATATTGGGGGCCAGTTGTGGTTCAAAGTCCTCCTTTTCCTCACTCAGGGTGTTCAGTCACCACTGCATACCAGACTGGAAGGGTAAAGGGGAGTCTAGAATGGGAGGGGTCTGCAGGATCCCAGTTCAGCTGAGAGTGAGTGACAGTGGGGGAAGACATTCTCTGAGGATTTTAGTGTTACAGCTCTTTTAGATGGTACATTTCATCACTCTTCGATGATCTTCAGAGAAACAGTTGGTGCATATATACTTTATTGGAGGTGAACAAAGGTCATATATGATCCTTGGAGTGTGGGAAGGAGTTGTCAGGGTGAATGTAAATAACCGACTGGGGTTTAAAGTACTGGGAATGCCTCATTTGTATGGAGAGGAATTCCAGGTACTTACTGGGCAGGTTCTTATCAGGATAGAGGAAACTGAACCCATAGTTTTGCCAAGGACTATGTGACCTTCCTCAATTAAAGGGTATGGGGGTTAGGCTCCCAGATAAGGTCAGGCAGAGAAGAAGAAGCCCTGCTGGAAAAGAGAGTTCTTCATTTTGTGCCAAGCTCAGAGGAGCTATCTGGACATGGTAGATTAAGACCTTAAATAGTAGTATTCAATAGGAGAGCAGTATCCAACAGTAGGTAGAGTCTGGGAGAATTTGTGAATGAAGCCTGAATTCTCATGAATGGACCATTGCAAAGGTTTTCAATGATGGCTGAAAAGAAGAGGAATGTTAAAGTAAATTTTATTTGTCTGATGTAATTATCATTTCCAAGGTTTATTGCATCAGTCTGCTAACCCAGGCCTAGCCCTGGAGCTTCTAGTTTCTGTATAATTTAATCTAGGCCTAGAATGTTTTCATCCTCTGCGATTTACTGCTAAAAAAACGCACTGGCCTTCAACAGTTCAACTCAGCTGTTCTGGCTCAAACTCCTCTCCAAGCTGGCTGATTCATTCTGACTTTTCGCTCTTGGCCTCTGACTGAATTGCTCTGCTTGACCATATAGCTCCTTTTCATTCTATGGCCTATTCTGTCTTCACCTATGTCTTGCTTGTTCTCTCTTTGTAACCTGTCTCTCTATAACTGTCCCAGTAAAACTGCTTCCTCCCCCTCTTCCTCTGCTTTGATCATGCTTATGCTACCTTTCTTTCCTCTCTTCTCATGAGAGTTGGGCGTATTCTATTCTATCAAATCTTTCTCTGTTGTGTCACTTTATCTACCACTCAATTAATCATTACTTTCAAACATTGGTACTTCCTACTACAACCCAAATTTACTTTTATTATTTGGGATTAAAGATGTGTAATAAGAGTGTGTCCGTATTCCAGCTAGAGGGCTTAAAGGTGTGTGCTAATGACTGAGCTATACCACAACTAGAAACAGGATCTCCCCCGACAAATAACATAATCTCTGCGTTCACAGTATGATCAAATGCAACAAAGGAGAGGTACATTAAAAGCTTATTATAGAAACCTTAGCTTACCACTATTAATTTGGCAGAAATACAGTAGTAAAGGTCATTCTGATGAGAAATTGGGCAGAAATAAGGAACAAAGTATAAGAATTGGAGTAATGGTTGTACTTTGAAAAATCTGGCAGAGAATGTGCCTGAATTTGGCTCAAATTCTACAGGTGTGAAAAACTTGGGAGTAATAAACCAAGATGTATTGTAGGAGAAATATCCAGCAGCAAAGCATTCTGGGTGCTATGCATTTGCTTTGAATTGCATGAGGTAAAATGGGAGAAGAAAGAAAAAACTTAATTTGTAAAAAGGAAAGAACACCACCACCATATGCTCCTTAGCGTCATGAATGCTCAACAAAAGTACAAGGACAAAAAAAAAAAAAGAAGGGATTTAAAGATGAAACCTACAGCTTTAGTGAAGCAGAACATAAACATTTGGAAAACTTGAAGCCTTACATGTAAAAAATAGTAAGTAAATATTGAAGGATGTATCCAACTGACCATTTAATAAAGGGCTTGTTATGCATACAATAAAGCTAGGCAGGATCATCAAAACATGACCTTGGACTTGAGCTTTGTGAAAGGTGACAAATATGGGTCTATCTTTACTTTTCTACATATCAACAGCCAGTTAGTTAGACCAGTGCTATTTGTTGAAGATGCTTTCTTTTTTCCATTGTACATGTTTGGTTTCTTTGTCAAAGATTAAGTGCCCATAAGTGTGTGGTTTTATTTCTGGGTCTTCAATTCTATTCCATTGATACCCGTGTCTGTCTCTGTACCAATACCATGCAGTTTTTATCACTTTTGCTCTGTAGTAAAGCTTGAGGTCAGGGATGATGATCCCCCCAGCCATTCTTTTATTGTTAAGTATTGTTTTTGATATTCTGGGTTTTGTTGTTGTTGTTTTGCCTTTCCAGATGAATTTGAGAATTGCTCTATCCCATGTCTTTGAAGAATTGTGTTGGGATTTTGATGGGGATTGCAATGAATCTGTAGATTGCCTTTGGTAGGATGGCCATTTTTACTATGTTAATTTCATCAATCCATGAGCATGGGAGATCTCTCCATTTTTTGAGATCTTCTTCGATTTCTTTCTTGAGAGACTTGAAGTTATTGCCTACAGATCTTTAACTTGTTTGGTTAGAGTTACCCCAAGATATTTTATATTATTTGTGGCTATTGTAAAGGGAGTTGTTCCCCTAGTTTCTTTCTCAGCCTGCTTATCATTTGTATAACAGAAGGCTGCTGATTTATTTGAGTTAATTTTATATCCTGAGAGAGAGTGTGGACTGCATCTAGCAGAATTTTTGAAAGCCAGTCTGTATACCCTCCATCCCATGTGTAAGTGCACAGAGTCCTTATAGGGTCTTACTTAAGATCTGATGCTATCCCCTCTGCTGCCCACTTGTCCATTTGAAATGACAGTGCCCATTATATGCCTTTCCAACAATTGTACTTTGGAAGTAGATGAACTGTTTTGATTTTGTAGCCTCAAAGCTAGAAAATTCCCTCAGGACTGCCTGGGTTTAAATTCAGACATTGACTGCTAGTGTTGATAATGAAATAAACTGAAGTTGTGGGTGCTGTTGGGATAGAATGAACACCTTCTGTATAACAGAAGAACAGGAATTTGTGGGACTAGGGATGAACTCCCATGTGGTTCTTGACCTCTGTCTGACTTCCACAGTGACAGTCACATTCTCTTCCCACTCTTTGCTATCTTTTTGTTCCGGTGCCATGTAATAATCCCTTGCAAAAGCTGTCATCTTGTTATTGTCCTTCCCAACATCTAGAACTCTGGTGCAACAGATTTCAGCTTGTCACAGATTGCCCAGGCTTGATAATTCTGTCACAACAACACAAAATGCTAAGTCAAACAGGCTCAGAGACTGCTGTGATTCAATCTCTCTTCTACTTCCCCCTGGCCATCTTCACTCAGCCAGCCTTCTCTCTCTTGTCCAGCTATGGTGGTGCCAGCTCACTTCCAAGAATGGCCTGAAGCAGGGTTTTTCTTCCTGGGGCAATTTTCTTCCCCATGAAGTGGCTCTTGTCACCTAATCCAATTCATCTGAGCTTGAAATCATGTTACCTGAAGCTTTCCTTGACCTGTCCCTCCTCTCACACCTTCCCTGGCCTGGATGTCATTCTCATGGGGCTCCAGGACCATCTGTGTTCTTTCTCACGTTCTGATATAATTGCCTTGACTGTGCATTTCCTCAGCCATTTCAAGGGCAAGACACTGCATTTTATTCATTTCTAAATTGATTTTCCTATCTTATGTGCCTGATAAAATGCTTGGCACTCAGAGTGTGTTTATGCAGTGGCTTTGGAATAAACAAATTCACAGATAAATGAAAATAGGGACTTCTTTTGATAAAACTTATTCTCCAATATTGGAGTAAAGAGAGTGGAATCGTGAAGTACATCTTAATTCATATTTAAAAACACTTTACCTTTAAAATTACCTTTTTGATGGGAAAGGAAAACAAATTAATGTTTTTAAAAGATTTGGGATTTTATAGTTTTTTTTTAAAACAGCTTGTTTTAAGTTAACAGATGAAGTAATGGTTTCTACACATTTTCATTCCACCTTTTGCTGTTTCTCTTTCTTTTCACCCTCTGGTTTACCTACCTTACTTCTGCTGGTGGTTGTCTACCCAAACTTTTATTGGGGAGATGGAAAACATACATCTACTAACCCAGAGGTTCTCAACTTAGGGGTTAAATGACCCTGTCACAAGGGTCACCTAAGACTATTGGAAAACACAGATACTTAGATTATGATTCAAATCAGAAACAGAAGTTTCATTGATGTGTCAATGAAAATAATTTTATGGTTGGGGTTCACCAAAGCATAAGAAACTGTGTAAAAGGGTTACAGCATTAGGAAGGTTGAGAACCACTGTCACCAGATAGGGGGACCATGATAGACCATAGTACAGAACTGGCAAAGTCCAATTCTGAAAGCCAATGAGTTTTATTGAGGTTACTTACAAAAGTGTGAGGGGTTCCTTACAGAAGTAAAATGACTCAAAGACAGTTGTATTATCAAATCCGACCCCAGCATAGGTGACAGCTCACAGAGGCTGAGGACCTGGAGTACACACACAGCTTGCAGGTAGCTCAACATAGGGAGGGTCCCTTTCAAGAAACTCAATTAATTGCAACCTTAGTTAGGTAGCTGGTCTGGTCTCAGAAGGGTTTGTTTTTGTTGTTTGTTTTTCTATTTTTGCTTATCTGAGAGTCTTCTTTGCAACTTATTTGGTTTATTTATTCTGGTAGATAAGGAGTAGCTTAATAAATCTGGTCAGTTTCAGGGACTTCCTGAAGCTTTTGTGAGTTGTTTATCTTCTTGCTTAAGGAACTTAAGTTCTAAATGTAACATTTCCATCTAGGAAGAAACTGTTACATAGCACTGGAATTCTCTCTCCAATGTAGTATTTTAAAATAAGAGTTCTGAACATGCCCTTACTATATATTAAAACCTATTCTTATTTTATAATGCATATTAATTTCACAATTTAACAGATTCTGCTGGGATGTTGCAGTCCATGCAGACATCACACTGATCATGTCCATTCTCCCTTAGATCATATGGTAGTACTATTTTAGTTGTTTGAAGAATCTCCACATTGTAAGTATTTTTGACTACATAGATGATAGCATTTGTTAATTCTTGCCTTTCTGGTAATGATATGGAATGATTTCCACACACATTGGATATTTACCTTTCTTCTCTTGAAAACTGTTGATGTATATTATTTGCTCATTTTAGTCTTATTGCTTGTTTGTGAGCTAGTCACATATTCCACATGTTAACTGTTCAATTCATGTCAGTTAAAATTTGACTTAATCTCATATCTCAATTTCTGCTTTTGTTTCTTGTAGTTTTGGAGGACTCTCCAGGAAATTGTCACCTGTACCAATGCAGAAAGAACTGATTTTCTCTAGTGGCTTCAGCTCTTACCACAAGGTTTTCGATTCGTTTTAAGTTGATTTTCTACACAGTAATAGACAAGGGTGAAGCTTCAATCTTCTTTATGTGGATATTCAGTTTTCCCAGAGCCATTTTCACACTAATCTGTTAAGCCTGAGTTAGAGATAAAAGGCATTTTAAACCAATACTGCTAAGGAAGGTTTAACCAAGTCAGAGAACTGAAACATGGCACATCCTAAGGAGTCTAAGAATTCTAAAGGAAAGTCTTTTTCATTCAATTTTGACTTCCAGGGATAGGAGAAGAATCAAAAAGATTACCAGGAAACTCTGAAATCTCCGTGGTTTTCAGGAAGAATTATTGAGGAGGATTACAATTTCTTGCTTGGTTCAGAGAAGTTTTCCATCAGACCCCTTCAGAGCTCCTACTGCAAGTGCATCTGTGTACCCCTGAGGACTTCGAGTCACCATGGTGATGGTCTACAATAAGTATCTTCACTGATTTCTTAAAATTGTAGCACAGTGATCATTAATACTAATTATGTCTTTTTTCATCTATCACTGCTGAACCTGACAATATTTTGATGATAGAAAATATGATACCTCTGTTCATTTTTTTCTTTTACAAAGATTTTTACCCAAATGTGAACAATTTGCTTCAAATATAATCTCTTGTTTCTATCTTATCAGCATTTAAAATATTTGCATGTAAATACATATATTTGTAGTCTTAGTAAATCTAATAATATCTCCATTCAATTCATAATAAAGTTAATATGGAATCATATAAAAAGAGGAACATTTTACTCTCACTTACTTTGATTTTGGTAGTGTTTCGTGAATAGAAACTATTTTAAAGTGAGTTTATTTAGGTTTGTTGACTTTTTCAAGTGTGCATGGAGAAATACATAACTGTGAAATACAATCACTTATGCAATTTTCAGAAATCAAGTAAAATTGGGGAGGAAAAAACTCTCTTAAAAAGTGTAATTAGTTTGAATAAAGTTTACTTTTCAAAAAAAAATGACATTGAGAAGTTTGCTACATAGTCCCTTAGCAAATATATTTCACATATATTATTGTAAGTCCAAAGATAATACAAATACAGGCACTGCTTTTCAGAGTGTCAAGGTGAACAAAATCAGACACTGGAAAGTAATTGAGACAGTACATTAAAGCTATAAGAAGGCAGATACAAGGAACATTCGAAAACAGAGATTCCCATTTATATTACATAACGAGGCATGTGATGGCCATCAAAAAAAGTGATATCATTTTAAGAAAACATGAAAACTTTCAGATAGGTATATATGAGGTTATTTCAGACCAAGGAAAGATGAATAAAGAGTGTCTGTGTTTTATAAAAATATAAGGAGAGAAGGAATATGTTTGGTGGAGGTGCAGTAAGATGTTGGGGAAGGGAGTGCCTCGGGCCCATGGTGAGGCATTCTTTCCCTTGATGGACCAGCCACGTGATGGTATAGTATAGAATAGAGTTTATTCAGGGCATGGGGAGGGGAGTTAAGAGGGTAGTAGAGACAGAGAAAGACAGAGAGACAGAGTAGAGGAGTAGAGGCCAGCCATGAGCACGTGGGGGGGGGGATGTGAAGAGAGAGGGAAGGAGTAAGAGGACAGAGAGGCAAGAAGGCAAGAGAGCAAGAGAGGAGGGGGCAAGCCGCTCCTTTTATAGTGAGTCAGGCATATCTGGCTGTTACCAGGTAACTGTGGAGCAGAGCTTAGACAAAATGCTAACAAAGAGAGAGAGAGTGTGTGTGTGTGTGTGTGTGTGTGTGTGTGTGTGTGTGTGATGGTTTGGAGGCATCAGTATGGCTAAGATGCATGATTCAAGTGGTATAGAAAAGAAATGAGACAACAAGGATAAAAATACATTGGAGTCAACCTTTGGAGAGTTAGAACATTTGTACAGGAACTTGGTTAATGGAAAGTTCTAGAAAATATGTGAATCAGAGTGTCCTGAATTGTTCTATTTAGAGGTTACTGTATTTATTATTTAGAGAACTCATCAAATAAAAAGAATCATTTAGGATTTTATTTCAACAGTCCTGTGAAGAAACACTGAAGCATGTGGAACCTTATAGGAATGAAGAAACAGTAGTGAGTGTGCAGACTTCCTGGAAAGCAGAGTGCATAAGATTTGGAAATATTTACAGAATTTAAATGTTTGATTGGAGTCAGAATCCTGGCACTTTAAATTTGAGAGATCGATGGAGAGACATGTCAGTCATCATTCTGCCTGAGAGGTCATAGAGTCACTTTTCATAGCTTTTTGTCCATCAAGTCCCCTGTCTTGCTGTGTTCAGAATTCCAAAGTGTAAACAAATCTCTAAATGCACTTATTTCCCTAATACCAAAATGAGTTTTGGGGTAATGACTCTAACTGGCTCTAAATGTCTTGGTTGTCATTTGTCTATCCTCTACGTTGGTTAGAGGTTTGCCTATCAGAAAAATAACGTTATGGAAAAATCCGTGTTTTGTTTGCTATCCCCATGATCATGTGGCATCCATTTTGTTGATACTCTAATTTAAGAGAGCAAAAGAAAGAACAGTGTGATTCTCAAGTGAAAAGAAGTCAAATCTCTTGAGTCCTTTGAACTTCTTTGTTCTGAGGTATTTTCATTGATCTTAAGGAAAATGAGCCAAGTTACAGATTGATCCAAAAATGGTACCACAAGCTGTTGTGTCGAAGCTTGCTCTCCAATGGGTGGTGCTATTGAGAGATCACAAAGGTACAGACTTCATCAAAGACGTACTCCATTGCTGAGTTCATAGGAGAAATGACTACTTGAAGGTGGAGCTGGGCAGAGTAAGTAGTCACTGGGGAATTACTGTTCCCTCTCCCTGCCGCTCCTCTTTCCTCTCTCCTGCTTCCTCTCTTTCTTTATTGCCTGCTATGAACAGTTTTCTCTTTTGTGTCCTTTCACTATAATGCATGTCTCATCACAGCCCAGAATCAATGTAGCCAGCAAGCTGAGGACTGAAAACACTGAAGCTATGACATCAACTTTTGTTGACCTAAGCAGCTCAGCTATGATCCAAGAATTTTTTTTTGTTTGTTTAGAAAACCGTGTAAGTAAAGGCCAGTAAACACATACTAAATATCAACAGAGCAACCCTTTCCCAGAGCTTTCTCGGGACAGAGCAATTTAAGCACAATTGCCTGGCATGTACTAGAGATTATTATATCTGGGAATGCATGAAAGCAAGGCAGAAGGCCATATCCAGATTCAGGGTACTCTGAGGACAACACTTAGCACATCCTTTCACCAGATTGGGTTCTATAGCTATGTTCCAACATCCAACAAGAAGAAAACATGTTATAAAATGAATGTAAATGTTTGTCACAGGAGACCTGAGACCATGTCTAAGAACAATTCAGGGAACAAAATGCACTTGAGGTAAGAGGCCCTCTTCCTTTTTTTTTTTTTTCCTGGAGTCTTTCTTACAAGTCCCCAAGGTATTGTTCACCCTGCATCATTCTTTTGAAAGTGTTTCAACACTGTGAGGCAAAATATCATTTTCTCTTTAAGTTGATTTCTCTCAGGTTGTTTGTTAGTGATGAAAAATGACCACAACAAAGAGATTGATTCCTATGGCTTTTTCTAGTTGTAAGTAGACACAGTCAAATATTGCAAAGAATTTCTGAAGCGTCTTCACTTTTATCACTACTAGGTACCACCAGCCTTTCTTCTACATTCTCTTAAATAATCTTTGCATAAACGTGGAGGCTTGGTTTTCTGCAAAAGGTTGTTAAGGACAGAAAGTCTTTTAATCTGTATAGAAGAAAGTTTATTAGCCAGTGTTAACCATTACCTCTGTAGTTAAACATTGAGGGGTTTTACTATGGGGCAATCCTTGATTTATAGCCACCAATTTAAAAAGAATATATGAACGAGTTTCATTGAAATTTTCTTTGTGACCAAAGGCCTCAAGCTAATGTTCTTAGTCATATTAGCTGCTTTCTCATTGCGATGACACAACCTGACAAAGCAAGTTAAGGGAGGAAGTGTTTATTTTGGCTCATAGTTTGAGAATAAAGTCCATCATGGTCGGGAAGGTATGTCAATAGGAATGTGAGGTACCGAGTCACATCAAATCCATCTTCAGTTAGAGGGCAGAAAGATGAATGCAAGTGCCCAGTTTACTTTCTCCTTGTTATTTAGTTTGGAATAGCAGACCATGGGATGATGCCATCCATGTATATGATGAGTCTTACCTTAATTAACCCAATATGGGAACACATGCTATAGTCACCTATAGTATATTTCCATGATAATCCCAAATCTAGTTAATTTGAAAATGATTATCTATTGTTTTGGGCATCTTCCAGAAACATATGATCAGGTGAGAAGGGGGAACTTCTAGACATTTGGTTAAGTTGGCAAATATATGAAATGGCTTCTGCTCAAGACTCAAAGAACAAGAGACAGCAGGCCAGAGGCCCATGTTAACACACATCTTCATGGCGCTTGCTTTTGCCCATTGGTTTTATATAGTCTTCCCTGATTTGTTTTCTGGACCTGTCAACATGTACTTATCATCCAATTCTTAAAACTAATTCAATTATTATACAATAGAAGGTGTATATAGATATACTGTGTGCAACATACAATGCTCAATATGCTCTAGGTCTTTTAGAAAATATCTAAAGACTAAAGATAACAGGGGAGCGTTTTTCATGATAATTTAGATTTCACAACTAAGTTGCCATCAAAATAGAACTGGAACATGACACAGAAATATTTCATACAAGGAAAATTCATATGCTGTCACCTGAAATTTTTGCTACCAAATTCATATGTGCTGAAACCCTAACTGTTATCTTATGGCTTTGGAGATGGGACTTTTGGGGAAAAAATTAAATTTCCATGAGCTTTTGAGTGTAGGTTGTTTATGATGGGATTAGTGACCTTGAGAAAGAGATCTTAGAATGGTTTTTCCTCTCTCCCCTTCCCTTTCCTCCCCTTTCTTCCCCTCGTCTCCTCTCCCCTCCCCTATCTTCTCTACTGTCCTCTCCTCCCATTCCTCACTTCTTCACTCCCCCTCTTACCAAGTCCTCTTCTACTCCTTGTGTGTGTGTGTGTGTGTGTGTGTGTGTGTGTGTGTGTGTGTGTGTAAATCCTGCCTCTCTTTCCCCTAGTCTCCCGGTCCCTCCTGGGTGAGCACACAACAAAAAGGTAGCTGTTTGCAAGGAAAGAAGAAAACCTTGTGCTAGACCCCAACAAAAGGGATACCGTGATCTTGGATTTCTTGCCTCTAGAGTTATGAGGAAAACAAAACAAAATAATATTTCTGGGTGTGTGGTATAGGCCTTTAATCCTAGCCCTCAGGAGGCAGAGGTAGGTGGATTGCTGTAAATTCAAGGCCAGTCTGGTCTACAGAGTGAGTTCCAGGACAGCTAAAACTGCTACACAAATAAATTCTGTCTTGAAAAACAACAACAACAAACTAACTCTGTCATGATGAGAAGGAAGAGCAAGGACAAGAACGAAAGGTGGTGGATAAGCAAACAAGCATGCTGGAGTAGGGCGTGGGTTTGTGGAGAGTGGGTAACCTTCTAATGGAGTTTTGATGAAAGGAGGGCTAACTGTAGAAGCCTGAGAAATGTAGTTAAAACTTGAAGGCACAATACAATTAAAAATAAAGAAATCTGAAATCTAACCACTGTGGAGGAATTTATATGAAAAACAATAAAAGCAAGCAATCCTATCTCTTATGCAACTTTGAATTTTTACTACTATTTGTTAAAAAGGTCGTTTTTCAGCAAATAGATGAATATTGCTTGTGAACAGCATTGTTTCCATGTCCACCTTGAGCGTCACACATACCAGAGTTGTCAGTGTAAGAGGCTATGACTCAGCCAGTGTCTACCGCCTTATCTAGTCACTCAGGACTTTAGTTTCAAGAAAGCCACATTGAACTTATTTAACTGGATACCAGAGAAGTTTATGGTTTTTTTTCCATGTTATTTTTAACAACTTCAAAATGGAGATGTCAAGACGCTGGGTAAAAAGCTTGGCATCGTGCTTGCTGCCTTGAGAGCATCCAGTGTCAATCATTCTTAGTTTGGAGCAACATTTAGGAGTTTCCAGAGTAAAACTTTGATTCCTCAAACTTTTTTTTTTTTTTAAAATAACTTGCATGGAAGCAGCTTAGTTTTAAATCTACTCTCTACTGTTTAGTAAAGGAGTGTAGGATGGCCAACACACTACGAAACCCCTCTTCGATTTGTTCAATGACATTCAGAAATCATTCTGTCCATGAATATAAGTCTTTGTAAAATTTAGTGTTTTCTCCTAAAGTTCAGACTCGCACATAAAAAAAAAAGAGGCATTAGAAATAAATTGAAATGTATTTTGGGATTACAAACACTTCATTGTCATATTTTACTAGCTGTTTCATAAAAAGTGGCTCAGGTAATTATAGAATCTCTGCAGATACACTTGTTTTCTAAACACACGATATACAATTAACTCAGTGCTTTATTACCTATCCCACTAAATTCTTGACTCTGGTAACCATTAAATGAGCAAATGTCTGGTTTGTTTGTAGTTCATAATGAGGACATTAATCTTCATAAAGGGCATACACCAAAGCATGAGTAGGAACTGTCTTGTGACCAGCTTGAATGCAGATTTCCTTCACCTCCTTAGTTCTCACATGATAATGAAATGTACTTCTATGACCATCCGGACAGAATACCAGTTCACCCTTATGACACTGAGAAGCATATGAAGCATATATATAAGGTTGTATATGCTTCTAATCAGCCTGAATGCAGGATTTCTATACACTTACGTGCCACTAACACATAGTTGCTTTTTACTTTTTTGTAGGTTAGGAGACTATTCTGATTAATGACAGGAACCACACAGCTCATGAAGCAACTCAAGAGATTTCCTATGGCAGCAAGTACAGTTTTAAGCATTCACTTCTCAGAGTCTCATAGTTTAGTGGATTTAAAAATAATTTTAGAGTTGAATTGTAAAATTTATATTTGACTAACAAATGCAATCTTATTTAATGAGGTGTGGTGAGTGAAGAGAAAACAAGTATAAGATTTTTATCCTGAAAAGTTTTCATTTGAAATTCTGTATAAATTGAACTTCCAGGATATTTATTAGGTTATACAACAGACACTATATAAAGGATCTATTGAATTTTTCCCAAAGGGGCATCATACCAAATATTCATGACTTCACTGCTATTTTTTTATGGGCTTTACTCTGAAAAAGCTTGGATCTCATCATACCTCTTGCCAAAATATGAGGAGTTGTCTTCCTTCTGGGTAAATAGAAAAAGATGATTGAAGAGGGGAAAAAAGGTTAATTCTGAAAATTGAAATATACCCTATTATTTAATATAGAGAACTTTTATATAGTTGAATCCTTGGCATAAATGTAATGAGTCACACATTCTGAGAATTAGATCTATTAGGAAAAACTGATACTGGCTCAAAAATTTTGGATGCAAGGTCACTGGCACACTTAAAAAAGGGACCCAGAATCAAGTGTCTTCCTATTTTGGTTTGTGTTTAAACATTTGGTGAGGCTGCTGGAGGACCAACAGTTTAATGAGACACTTGGTTCTTTATCTAGCAAGTGCCAGTGTCTTGGCCACCAACACCTCAGACACCCATCTACTTTTCAGCAGACACAAAGCCTTCTGCCATGTTGCTATGTCTCTGGCTCAGTCTTCCTCACTCACATTAGTGATTCCTCAGGCCACTCACACAGCATGAATGAATTCCTTTCATTGCTTGTTGGAATTGTAGGCTAAACCTCTATTGACTTCACTAGCTAGATAACTCTTAATCTACAAAAAGAGTATCACTTCATTATTGGAGCTTTAGCTGTATGTGATAAGAATAGAACAGATGAATACATCAGGAAGTGGGGTAGGGACCAACTGGATGAGAGATCCAAAAACCAGTCTTAAACTTAACCTCACCTTCCGTATCCTCTACTTTTACAAGTGTCTGTTCACATAGACATTTGTATGTATGCATATATATTTAAAGATATACCGTGCATGATTTGCTGAGTTTTTTCCCCTGTTACTTAACCCCCTTAATAAATGCATGAACAAAGTACATTATTTTCCTGTTTAATAAATACGGAGCTTATGTATTGAGCCTTAGATACTGTCTTAGTTAGGGTTTTACTGCTGTGAACAGACACCATGACCAAGACAAGTCTTATAAGGACAACATTTAATTAGGACTGGCTTACAGTTTCAGAGGTTCAGTCCATTATCATCAAGTCAGGAATATGGCAGCGTCCAGGCAGGCATGGTGCAGGAGGAGCTGAGAGTTCTACATCTTCATCTGAAGGCTGCTAGCAGAGTACCAGCTTCCAGGCAGCTAGGATGAAGGTCTTAAAACCCACAACCACATTGACACAGCTACTCCAACAGGGCTACACCTTCTAATAGTGCCACTCCCTGGGCTGAGGAATATAAGCCATCACAGATACCAAGGTGAATGGCTAGCAAGTAATGAAGCCAAAATGGCCTCACCCTTCTGTCTAGCCCTTTTTTCTGAAGGGCAGAGGGAACTTAGATAATATGATGAGATGGCTCCTGGCTGGCTGCAGATGGCAGCCCTTCCAGTCTGCTCTGTTGCTCTGAGCAAAGGGAAAGATACACCAAAACTTACTGCTCAGTTTAGTCTTTTTGGTACTTCAGAAGGCCCTTGAAAGAAGGCAGCAATGGGAAAAGGTTGTTTCACATTAATAGAGGTAATCTATTACAAGTCTGTTTTTTATGGGACAATGCCACATTGATTCATATTCTTTCCTACAGTGAAGAGAAAAGAAGAAAACATTTGTTTAAAATAGAAAGATTCTTCAAGCCAGTGGTAAATGAATGTTTTTTGTTTTTTGTTTTGTTTCTTAAAAGGTTAAAAATCTTTTCCTTTGACATTTTCTGGTGTGTTGGTATTTTCAGTGGTGTTTGGTTGTGGGTGAGACCTTATTTTAGTTTGCCTTGTTTTTATTTGACTTAATATTATGCCTTTTGTTTTAGAATATTTTCCCCATTTTCTAGGACTATGTATTTCTAAGAAAATATTGAAATATCTTCATTGGTTCTAGGTTAAATATATATTTGTCAAAATGATTTGTGTAGATCTTCTTTGTTTCAAGATTATATTAGAAGTAGCTGTATTCACAGGATAGAAATTTATTCCTGTATTTTAAAGGGACTTAAGTGTTTAACTTCTGAGAAATAGTTTCAAGATCAATGAAGTTCATGTATTTTGTTTTAGTCATTTTATTAGTCTGTGTTTCATAAGAATAAAACATAATTCACACCCATGCTGTCCTGTGATGAAAAGAAATATCAATATAATATTTCACAAAGGAGCCCAGATGCAAGCTTCCTGGCATTTCCCAAGGCTAGCTTTCTACATTCCTGCTGTACTTACAAGCATTCATTTCTGTAGATAACTGCCTGACTGTACAACTCCCTTGGTCTAAGGTCAAAGAATTTCAAGCATCATGGGGACCTTTCACTGGTTTTGACCTGTCTAAGACTAAAACATACCTACTTTTTATATTTTTGTTCATTGTCTTCAAAAATGGCATTCTGTGTTTATGAAAGAGAATCCATCTTGTGTGATTATCCTTTGTCTTGAGATTATACTATCATTGTATCATATCTTCTTTCCTTTTCCCTTCCTTTCCATCTTCACACATATCCTTTCTTGCTTTCTTTCAAATTCATGGCCTCCTTTCCAGTAACAGTTATAATCTGTGTATATGTAAGAAACTTTTCTTTTACTTTCCCAGGGCTTTTAGAACACAGTGCTACAAACAGGGTGGATTCAAGACATAAACATATTCTCACAGAGTTTAGAAGGCCAGACATCCCACATCAGCATCAGCAGACTTAGTTTCTTGTCCATCCCTCTTCATTTGGCCCTGGAATTTGCCAGTTTTATTCTGATGATTAAATTACAGCATGCCCTCACTCAGTGTGACTTCTCAGTCTATAGCCACCTCTTCTGAATTTCCTAGAGTGGATAGGGAGGCCCCTAACAATCAGGAAGCTCAGGAAAGTTTTCATATTCTTGCGGCTCCTCCCTAAGTTAGTCTAAAGAGAATCCATAGCTGGAGAGAGGAGATTTTCCTGTGGAACTTCATGCAAGTCTGAGAGTTCCAGAGATACACTATTTTGTGCCTTATCACCCATGTTGGGTTGGAATTTTTGGTGATGAAGCTTTCTTAGCATCTGTCATGCTCCTATAGATGACCCCAATGAACTCCTGGGCCACCAAACCAGATCTGAGTAAAATACTTTCTTTGTTTTTTGTTAATGTTAATGTCCTCTATTGAGTGAATAGATACTGTTTTATGCATGTCTCCCTGAGAAGAGTCACACATTATCTCATTTTTAATTTTATTGTGCCTTGAAAGCCTCATTCACCTGTCAACTTCACATAAGCTAGAATCATTTGGGCAGAGGGAACTCAGTTGAGACAATGTCCCAAGCAGATTGGCCTGTGGGCAAACCTGTGGTGCATTTTTTGACTGATGACAGATATGAGAGGGTACATCTTCCACACTGTGGGTTGTTCTATTGGTGGGAGGGTGGTCCTAAGTTTTATATGAAAGTAGACTGAACAAACCCTGTTGGTAAGCAGTTTCCCTCTATGGCCTCTGCATTAGCTCCTGCCTCCAGATTCCTACCCTGCATGATTTCATGTCCTGACTTCCTTCAGTGATGGATTGTACCAGGAAGTGAAATAAACTTCTCTCCAAGTTGTTTTTGACCATGTGTTTCATCCTAGCATTAGAAACCTAAGACATGGGGTTAGGATATCAATAAGTCTTGAGTGACATAATTCATGTTATACTCATACCTAATATGACTAGAAGAAAGGTCTTAAATCAGGTCAGAGTTAATGGTTGAATGGAAAATCAATTAATTAATATTATAGTATCAGTTTCCTTATTAAGAATTTTAATGGACCATTAAAACATTTCATTTTTCTAGAATATTGACTTGAAATAGTTCAGATGTAGATTTCCTGCATCATATTGTGATTTCATATTATTGTTTATTGAATGTTGTAGGATTTAAAAGCTGGTATTCTAGAGGTATTGGTAGACATTAAGAGAATAAGTCAAGATGCATATATGGCCAGAGGAAGGATTCTGAACTCAGGTTGGTCCCTAAGGCAAGCAGAGAAATAAGAAAGAGGCTGAAATTCAGCACTGAGAGTATAGGGGGTGGCTTCACTCTTGGGAAGGGTCAGAGACAAAGTGCCATTTTCCACATATTAAGACTATATTTTCGAGACACAAAAATGAGAAGGAGGCAGGGGACTCCAACTCTACCTAGTCAAATGTTATAACAATAAATAAAAGTTAGACTATACCCTTCAAACAATCCACTGAGAAAGGAAAACAAAAATGGCCAATGAAGACCCTCTAGAGCAGCATGGTCAGGCACAGCGGAGTTATTTGAGGGACTATCATTTGCCTGATGAAGGCAAGCATGAGCGATAGCTTTCTTCTACTATATATATTCTCCTGTAAATTAAAATCTAAAAATATCTTGCTAGATGTTTCATGAAAAGATTGCCTCCCATGTATTGTGGGAGGATCAAGATAAGTAAAATGTTTTATCAAATGAAATAGGATGAATCTCTAGAATTAATGACAAATCAGGTGTGTCAATTACTCTGGGAGACCTGGAAAATGTTATACGGTATAATTTTTTTTATATGTATGGCTTTTCTTTTCAAATAAAGTCCACAACTTTCAAATGGCAAAGACCACTACAGAAAGAATAAGAATATGTAATTTACAAGAGTCTCTGATGTGATCCCTGTAAACGTCTACTTTTTTTTAACTTTGATATCTTTCTGATTTCTTGGAGTTAAGTGGATGCTATGGAGTTTATTTCACAAAAGGCCTTTTTTTTTTTCTACCAGGAATTTCAATTCTTTCTGCGCTTCCCCTGTTAGCCCCCATTTCCATAGGCTTCTTAGACTTCATACCTTAAATCCTTTCTCATTTACATTCTACACTAAAAGTAAATAATCTTGTTTCTGAGTGTTCTCTTCCATTATGCTCCATATGCTTCCTTTGAAACCCTCATCAACATACATACCTAAGTTATTTTTAATCTTTGTTTCAAAGGTATCCTGTCTGTTTTGTTTCCTTTAAAATTCCAAGTGGCTATCATGATGTCCAGGAAATATTTTGGAGTACAAAATTTCTCAGATAAACACTTTCTAATGTGCACTACATTTACAGAGTCATATCCTTGAGACACATTTCCTGATAATCAAATTTTTAATTATATTAGCAATTGTTTCTGTTAATGAAATTAGTAACTGTGCCAATTAGAGCTTAATTTCCATTTCAAAAGAAGTAGAGTTTCCTAAAGTGCACTTTAAAAAAAGAAAGAAAAAAGAAAAGAGAGAAAGAAATCCAGGTAGTAGCAATAGGAAATGAAAACTCTAAACTTAATCAAAATTTGGGAAATTTTTCTTCTATAATTTAAAAAAGCAAACAAGCTATTTCTTAAAACTATATTGTAGTTCCATGGCACTTAGATCCCAGTGTATTGTTTGGGTCCTTTAGAGCTCATGTTCTCAAGATAAATGCATGTTGACCTCAGAATAGTCCATTCATAAAAATCTGAGGACAAAGACCCCATGTTGTTTCATTGACAAGTTTCGATGGCTGAGTCATTCTACATTCCTGTTTTTGAAAGAGAGAGCTATACCTACTAACAGCGCAATGCTTTTAAATACTGACTTTCAATGTTTTCATACCTCTGCAGGCAGTCAGACAACCCAGGAGACTCTTATCTTTGTTTGTATCAGAGTTCAGTCTTTAGCACTTCTGGAGTGCCGTCCATGAATGATTTGATGTTCATCCAAGGAAATTCTTGGATGAATATTTCTAAGCTTTGAATGTAGTAACTGATACAATGGTACTTCACTTTTAGCCACAGAAAGTTTGATTTCCACTGACTATTTTCACTTCATCTAAAATATATTGTAAATGCATCAGAAAGAAGTCTGTTGAAGCCTGACTACCCAAGAAGCATTTTGCAAGACGGTTGTTTTCCAGTTCCCTGCATTAAGGAATGTTCTGATTTTTCAAGGAAATGAAGCCGAAACTAATTGTGTAATTTGCTTAGATTATAGGTCTACTTGTGGATTTCTGAATTTCAGAAAGTAGTTTTGAAGCAAAAAGCATTACAATGATTTATTTTTTCCCGACTTGATTGTCTGCAGACAGCATAAAGAATTATGTTCAAAAATTAAAAATGATATTCCTTCACTGACAAAAGCATTTGCAACACAAACATTTAAAATATTAAATATGCAGGTAAACAAAACTCCAAAATGGAAAGCAAATGTTCTAATCAAACTATAAGTTACATCCCTTTAGTGGAATAGCACATCTATTTGAATTACCTTTCTTAAGCTTTATTTTTTGACAAGAGCATTGACACATACTTACAGCGTATAATCAGGGTTTTGTTGTTGTTGCTAAAAGTCGTACCTCATCCTCATCAGATGGAAGACTCAGCCAAAACATTTAGGGAAAATTCACATTCAAACCACTGCGCACACTTTTTGTATGTTTGGTGAGATTATTAAAACCTACCATCTTAGCAAAGTTCCATAAAATAGGTCGTTAGCAACTAGAGTCACCATAAGATACAATAGATGTCTAGAAATGATCCCTCCTGTCTGAAACTTTGTGTACTTTGACCAGTGTCTCTTTAATCCTTGTACTCCTGGCCTCTAGTGATTATTGTTGTACTCTGTTTCTATTAAATTATTTCTTTAGAATTAATGCCTAGTGTTACAAATTTTCAAGTATACTAAACACATTTGAACCTATGTGTTAATCATTATGCATAAATCTGTCGGCCGCCTTTCTGTCCAGCGGAAATAAGGAGGCAACAACGAGCTCTTCTCCCAGCAGTTTAATCAGGAACCTTCATTTTTACTTCTTCTTACTTATCCCAATAATCAGGGACATTAGAAGACATGCTTTGTGTATATTTCTTTACCCCTAGAGATTGAGAGTCCTGCCCTGTCTGTTGCTTAACACCTCATGCACAATTTCTCTCATGTCCAGGTTACAACATGAGTTGTATTTATGCTTGAGCCCGTGGCTCCTTCACACACCAATACAGAAGTTCTAGTTACTTATTATGCTTTAGCTGGTATGTTCCTTTCTTGCTATAGCTTTTGTTTGATTGAATAACTTTACTTCATTATTTTTCCTTTAGTTATATAAATGCCTATACTCTTTTTTATTGAACTAATGGCCCCTTAAAACATATTTGACTTGGGTTGGAGAGTAGTTAAGAGCACTGACTGCTCTTCCAGAAGTCCTGAGTTCAATTCCCAGCAACCACATGCTGGCTCACAACCATCCGTAATGATATTTGATGCCCTCTTCTGTTGTGTTGTCTGAAGACAGTTACAGTGTAATCATATGCATAAAATAAATAAATAATTTTCTAAAAAAAATTTGACTCATTTTTGAATGTGTATTTCTCTAACGGAGTCAGTAACTAAAGAGTATCCAAGATACTTGTACCTAGAAAATCTTTCTCTTACAAATCTCTTAAATTTCTCTCTCTCGATTTCTTTTTTAGGTCTAGAAGAATCAAAAATAGTTTACGGAAATTCACAGCATGTAATAAAATTCAACAATTTGGCCATAAAAGTGAGAGTTCTTCTGTAAATGGAGAATTCTGAAGTATCCTGTGTGACTTTTATTTTGTTACTCAGTGTTCTTCTCTCTTTAAATGCAACCTGTTTCTTTCTGGAACACTTTGAAGCCTTGTGAGTCAGCACCACTGACCTGCTAAGAAGGAAGGAAGAAGGAAATGTTATTGCCCAAAGACTGCATCCAAGACAACTGATTTCTAAGAAGTAAGGGAAACCCAAAGAGACACACAAGGAAATGGTGTAGAAGATAGCCACCACTTGCCAAATGCCCCACAGAATATCATTCCAGAAACAAGGAAAGTTAGCAGTAGCAGTTCTTAAGGCCGTGTGATTATCTTTAAAAATATTTCAAAATTAAAGTATAATTATATCCTTTTCTCCTTCCATTCCTTCCCTCCAACCTCTCCAGTGTCTTCTCCCTCAATACAATGCATGACCTCCCTTACTTCCTCTCAAATTCATGGCCTCTATGTTTTTGTTACGCATCCACACACATGTATGCAAAATACATATGTATGCATAAATATATAAGACAGCCCATTGATCTATTTGATGCTACCTGTGTATATATGATTTAATGGCTAATCTCTTGGTATTGAATAGATAATTAGGGGCCTCATCCCAAAGAAGGCAAGTTTTCTCTCTCTCAGCATTCATTAGTTACCTGTAGTTCTTTTTGTAAAGGTGAGATCTGATGAGGTTTCTCTCTTCTACGTTAGCATGTGTATTGGTGACATCCCTGTTTAGTTGTTGCTTAGGCAGCCATATTGTGCTATTATGAATGTTGATTCCTTGTCATTTCTAGGAGACACAATCACACAGCAGATTTCCTAGTGTCTTAGCTCTTCTAATCTTTTGACACCCTCTTCTGTGATATTGCCTGAGCCTTAAGTGTAGGACTTGTGCTGTAAATGTATTCAATGTGTTTGGGCATCCGATGATTAGATGTTCATTGTGTTTTGTGGCTTTCTGTGATGAACTCCATCTGCTGCAAAGAGAAGCTGCTTTGATGAAAACTGAGAGCTGCAATTATCTGTAAATATAAGGATAAGCATTTAGAAAGTAGTTAGGAATTATTCTGGTTTAGTAAAATAGTAAGAGGAGGATCCCCTCTTAGATCCATGACTTTACCAGTAATGAGTAGTTGGCTAGGTTTACAGCCATACATAATGGACCTTCTGTTGATCAGGCCTTAAGTTCAGTTAGAGAGCTGTTGGTTACCATTTAGATATGAGTACCACTATTGCATATTTAACAGTATCCTGCTGGACTGGTCATTATTATGGTTCATACATGTAATAGCTGGGTAGAATTGTTGATGACTCCCCTGTTTTTGCAGCTTGCATAGCACTTTCTAGTATTACAAGAATTAGTCCTCAGGGAGGAAGTTTTCAGGTTAGATCTAGCTTGAAATTTCTGAATCCCAACTTTTGAGTTTTGTGTCAAAAGTACATGGTGTTTTCATCAATAAAAACTTCAATCTCTGGGAGGCAACCAAGGAAAAAAGCAATCATCTATATTGCTTTGGAAGTCTATTGGACTTCCCTGATCACCAGCTTGCAATGAGACTTTTTATGCCTGGTGTTGATTTTTTTTTTTTAGATGGACTATGGTTTCTGGTGGGGTCAGAGCAAGTGACATAACATCATTTCATATGTATTCATATATACTATATGTATACTTATATATGTATATTTATATATGTATAAAATAATATGATCTCCTAATGCTTTTCCAAACATTCTTAGTGTTCTTTATCCTTCCTATGTCCCTCTTGAATACTTTCTTAATTTAATCATAACTTCTGAATGCTATAATGAACATGAATCAATTTTCCAGCAATAATCCTAGCATTTATTGAGTGCTTAGCATCTCTACAATCACTTGTCCTCGACTTGAATGACTTCATTTAAACCCCATAAGTAATCCACCAGGAAGCTACTGTTTTTTTTCTCCATTTTAATCACATGGAAATAGGGTTAAGGGATATGATGTAACTAAATTATACTCACAGACCTAATAAACAAAAGATCCAATATCTAAATCCATGTACCTGATTTTGAATCCTACATCCTTACACACTGCATAAACCAAAGACACCCAGTACCTATGTGTAGAATAAAGAGAAGACCTTAGTCCAGCCTGAAAGTCGTACATCTCTATTTCTTGAAGTTAGTTATCACACTAGCATTGTCATCTCCATAAAATAATTGGAGGTAGTATTTGTTTTCTGAGACAAGGTGAGTTGAGCATTCTAATTTCTGGTTTAGCAACAGAACTTCCTTCCTTCCTGTTAAAAATATCAAAGTTCAGCCCATGCTAGAGAAAGCATTCTGGGAATGTAATGTGAAGAAAATAAATGATTTTTTTATACCCAGAAAAAGATTATTTTCTGTTATTTCCTATGTCATAGACAACTCATTGAAGGATATCTTTAAAAGTATATTTTTGAAGTAAAAGTGTTTCATGAAAGATGTTGATAATGAAAGTGCATAATAGATTGCTTGTGACAGGTGCATTTAAGTTTTCTTTCTAACCTCCTGCCCCTGTCTGTGTTCACACAACAAATTTCCTGAATAATACTTAGTCTGGATGTAATTCTGGAAAGTAGAGGTTCTATTACACTTGGTAACTATAGTTATAGTTGTCTCTTCTTACTCATGGAATGTAAAATAATACATCATCACCTCAGAAGTCATTTTTGAAAACTTTAATGAGACAAACACTCATTTTTCTAGGCAATATTTCTATTGTTCACTGCTGGTCATAAGTCCCTCTTCTTAGTGACACAAGTGCTATGTAGCTACAGAGCAGACATGAAGCATGAATGCTAATGTCTTATAACTTGGGGAAAATAAATACATTAATTAAAAATATTCCCTTGGAAGATGTTTTTCTTCACTTCATTAAAATAAAATGACTAAATTATTTAATTAATGATTATTTGAAAAGCCACTTGCAGATAATGATTATATTAAATTTTAATTGAATAACCTATACAAACTTGGCAAAATAATAAGTATTGAGCTGAATCCCAAAATACACATCAAAATTGAAGCAGTTCTCTCAATGCAGAGAACAACTGTAATGAATAGAAGAGATGAGTGTTTAATTCAGTGGCTTGGTGTGCTGGCTAGTTTTATGCCAACTTCACACAAGCTAGAGTAATTTTTGGAAGAGGAAACTTCAATTGAGAAAATGCTGCCATCAGATTGTCTTGTGGTACATTTTCTTGATCGGTGATGGAGATGGGAGGGCCCAGCTCACTGTGGGCAGTGCTACCTTTGGGCTGGTGGTCTTAGTGTCATAAGAAAGTAGGTTTAGAAGTCATGGAGAACAAGCCAATAAACAGCACTCCCCCTGTAACTTCTGCATCAGTTCCTGCCTCCAGGTTCCTGCCTCCAAGTTCCTGCCTCCAAATTCCTGCCTTGAGTTCCTTCCCTCACTTCCTTTGATGATGAACCATGATGGGGAAGATGAAATATACTCCTCGAGAAGTTGTTTTTGATTACATTGTTTTTTCTGCAGCAATAGAAACTCAAAGATACTTGGTTAGATAAATTACATCTTCCCTGCTTAGCTGTGTTTTATGGGAAGGGACCCTTTCAGTGGTTTAGAAACACAGAGATTAACAGAACCTCCAGTTCCCTAGTTCTTACCTGTGAGAAAGGTTTATGAGATGATTTAGAATTTTAATTATATACAGGTCGTGTCTTCACTAATCTAAGAAACACATTTATAAATATGCCTCACAGTATGCTTTGTCAGTTTTGCTATTTGTCCTAAGTGTGCTATTTTTTTTTTTGCAGTAAATACAAGATATATTATGACAAGTAGAGCTCTTCTCCAGCTTGTTCTGCGCTCATCTGGAGTCTGAGATATGAACCTCACCTGGGAGCAGTTTGTGTGGGTTGTTGATGCCATACTGTTCACTCTCATGAACATGGCAGATACCAAGAAAACGCACTTGCAAGCATGCATAGAACAATCAGAGTGAAGAAAGTGACATCTGAACTAACTTTAAAAATGTTTTTTTAATTCAGTTGTATACTTCTTTTTTAAAAATTAAATTTAATTATTATTTTTTTACTTATTCACTTTACATCCCTCTCACTGTCTCCTTGCGGTCAATCCCCTCCCATAATCCTTTCCCCACTCCCCTCCACTTCTCCTCTGAGCAGATAGGAGCCCCCTTGGGTATCATCGCCCCTTACTCCCCCCGCCAC
>NW_022196903.1:19534754-19536626 GCF_008632895.1 Mastomys coucha | reverse complement strand
ACACACACACACACACACACACACACACACACACACACACACACACACACACACACACACACCCGCTCCTGGCACTTGAAGTCTCTGAGAGTCTAGGCATTTTCTCTCTCACTAAAGCCAGACAAGGCAGCCCGGCTCAAAGAACATATCCCATGTGTAGGCAACAGCTAGTTAAGATTGCCCCTGCTCTAGTTTGGGACACACCCACATGAAGAATAAACAGCACATCTGCTACATATGTGCAGAAAGGCCTAGGTCCAGCCTGTGTGTGTTCTTTGGTTGTGTGGTTCAGACTCTGAGAGTCCAAGGGTTCTGGTTCAGGTTAGTTGACTCTGTAGGTCTTCCTGTGGAGTTCCTATCCTCTGGGCCTGTGAACCAGAGGTGGTGGCCCAGCCAGGTTCGAGAGTTCTGGCAGAGGGAAGAGGGGTGGAGCAGGAGGGGGAGTCACTCCTGCTGCTGCAGCTAGTTCCACCTCCATCTTCACCATGCCAGCATCTGGGTTACCCTGCACTGAGTCCGGTCTGGCTGGGACGAAGAGAGGCTGCCTAGCCAGGGAGGAGTGCAGTGGAGCCACAGGTAGTGTTTCAGGAGAGCAGACCTCTTCCCAAGTGTTACAGCTCTTAAGATAGGAGCTCTAGGACGATGGAGTAGTTCTCACACACCTTTAATTCCCTGGATAGGATTTATATACAGTTTTGGGGGTGATTCAGGGTTTGTCAGCAGGTATTTCTCATTGGCTTGGACTGAGAGCTTGGGGGAAACCTTATTTGCATGTGGGAAGGCTTGGTGTTTCTCCAACATGACTGATAACTACATGCTTCTCCTGGGGGAGCAGTAACTTCCACAGGAGCCAGGGGCCCAGGAGGTGTGGCCAAACTCCTACCATCCCATGAAGGCGGAAGTCACCGCACACCACGTCTCTGGAGTTCCAGGCCTGAGCTCGACTGGGACCAGGCTGTGTCTGTGCACGCTTCACTGCCCCACACTATCCCCTTTGTCCTGCAAGCATTCTCCTATTCTTCCCTAAGTGTCTCCAAGCTCCATCCACTGTTTGGCTGTGGGCGGGCGTCTGTATCTGTCTGAGTCAGCTACTGGGTGGAGCCTCTCAAAGAACAACACGCTCCTGTCTGCAAGCATAACAGCGCATCATTAATAGTGCTAGGGACTGGTGCTTGCCCATGGGATGGGTCGTGTCTCAGGTTGAGCCGATTATTGGTTGGTCATTCCTTCAGCCTCTGCTCCACACCTGGTGCCTGTATTTCTTGTAGACAGGATAAATTTTGAGTTGAAAGTTCTGTGGGTGGGTTGGTGTCTCTACTGACTCACCGAGGTTCCTGCCTGGCAACAGGAGGTGGCCTTTTCAGGTTCCATATCCTCAGTGTAGTGAGTCACAGTTAAGGTCACCCCTATTGATTCTTGGGCACCTTCCTTATCCCACGTCTCTGTCTCATCCTGGAGATGCCCCCTACCTTCTCACCTCCATCAGTTGAAGATTTCAATTCATTTTCATGCCATCTAGCCATCTCTCCTGTCCTTCCTCACACCTGCTCCTGAACACCCCATTTCCCTCCCCACCCCTGCTCTGTCTCACTTCCCTCCCTCTGTTTGCCTCCTATGACCATTTTATTCCCCTTTCTAAAGTGAGATTCAAGCTTCCTTACTTGGGCCTTTCTTCTTGTTTAGCTTTTTTGGGTCTGTGAAGTGTAACATGGTACCTGTATTTTATGGCTAGTATCCACTTAGAAGTGAATACATTCCATGCGTGTCCTGTTGGGTCAGGGTTACCTCATTCAGTATGATATTCTCAAGTTCCATCCATTTGCCTGCAAAATTCATAATGTCTTTGTCTTTGTTTTTTTTTTTTTTTTTTTT
>NW_022196903.1:19531036-19534744 GCF_008632895.1 Mastomys coucha | reverse complement strand
ACCACATTTTCTTTATCTATTTTTAGCTGAAGGACATCTAAGTTATTTCCAGTTTCTGACTATACCACTCCTGGACATTTACACAAAAGATGCTCCAACATCCGACACAGACACTTCCTATGTTTATAGAAGCTTTATTTATAATACCCAGAAAGTGGAAACAATCTAGATGTGATGTTTGTACATGCTCAACCCAGGAAGTGGAACTATTAGAAGGTATACTGTTGGAATAGCTGTGGGCTTGTTGGAGTAGGTGTGTCACTGTAGGTGTGGACTTAAGACCCTCACCCTAGCTGCCTGGAAGTCAGTCTTCCACTAGCAGCCTTCAGATGAAGATGTAGAACTCTCAGCTCTGCCCGCATCATGCCTGCCTAGATGCTGGTGATAATGGACTGAACCTCTGAACCTATAAGTCAGCCCCAATTAAATGTTGCCCTTATAAGAGTTGCCTTGGTCATGGTGTCTGTTCACAGCAGTAAATCCCTAACCAAGACACTAGATGTCCCTCAGTTGAAGGATGAATAAACAAAATATGATACAATGAATAATGAAATTTGTGTACAATGGAATGCTATTCAGCTATTAAAAGCCTAGACATGAATTTTATAGTTGTATATCTCTTACAAGTATACTTCTTAATGAATTCTGTGTTTTCTTGCCATTTTGTGTATGTCTTCAATGCAGAACACATGCAAAAGACATGAATTTAGCAGAATTTTGGGGGGAAATGTTTTAGATAATTTAAAATATTCTTTGAAATTTCTTTCCCTATTTAGAAAACAGTCCCAGGCGGTGGCACATGCCTTTAATCCCAGCACTTGGGAGGCAGAGGCAGATGGATTTCTGAGTTTGAGGCCAACCTGGTCTACAGAGTGAGTTCCAGGACAGCCAGGGCTATACAGAGAAACCCTGTCTCAAAAAACAAAAAACAAACAAACAAAAAAGAGATCCTGTCTCTAGAAAACAGTCCTTGCCACCCTCGGCAAGTGATAAACATTCTCAGTAAATTTATTTGACTTTATTTCCCTAAAGCTAATGTCCTACGAAGTAGACCAGACTTTGATGAAACTGTAAGATAAGCAGATTTGGGATTTTAGCCGAGAAGACCCAAGTTCCTTGTTTTGGTTCTGTTGCCTAGAATACCTAGGCAAAAGCCCATGAAGGAAGTATCTGCTCTGGCGCACACTTGTAGGGATAGTCCACTACGATGGGGAAGCCCTGGTAGCAAGAACTTGAAGCAGCTGGTCACATTGACTCTGCAGTCTGGAAGCAGAGAACATTGAATGCTGCTGTTCACCCAATTTTTGTTTGTTCATGGAACATAGAACCCCAGTCAAAGGAAAGGTTTGGTCTTCCCACCTAAATTAACCCAATCAAGATAAACTCTCATTAGCATACCCAGAGGCTAATCTAGTGTAAGTAATCCAGATGTGCCTGGAGGCTTACTCTCCTAGCTGATGATAGAGCCTGCCAGGTTGATATTTTAAACAGTGAAAACTTTTAGATTTACATATATATATATACACATTTACATTTATGAATATATATATGTGTGTGTGTTTGTGTTTGTGTGTGTGTATTGTGTGTTGTTGGCATGCATGCAGGGCACACTGAACTTGTGGAGGTCAGAGGTCATATAGGGGAGGGAGTTTATTCCCCCCCTTCTATTATGTGGGCCCCAGGACTAAACTCAGGTTGTCACACTTGGCTGAGTCTTTACCTGCTTAGCCATTTCTCTATCTCTCATTATTAATGTTAATTATCACAGATTATTTTTAATTTTTAAAATTTAATTTAATTCTTTTTACTTATTCACTTTATATAATGGTCTTTTTATAAAATATCTCACAACTCATTACTATTTAAAAAATTTTTATTAGCAAGTTTAAAAAGATGGAAATATAGAACTACTCTTACAAATAAGTAAATATTTTAAATATGATAAGAGGAAAGTGATTTATAGTAAATGTCTATGTCAGTAAGTCAATGATGAAGATATCTTGAAAATAAAACATGTAAGTAATATAGGTTGAGCATCGTTCATCTGAAATCTGAAGTACTCTAGAATCTGAAGTGTGCTCGGTGCTGATGAAACAGAACTGGAACATTTGAAGCATGACTGTATATGATGGATCACAGTCATAAAGCATGTGCACAGAAAATGCTGTATACAGATTATCCTCAGCCTATATGCACAGGTGTCCATGAGACACAATTGTAAAGACTATCTGTAAGCTCTGAAGAACACTTCTTCATGTTAATTAAATTTCAGTAATTAGTTTGTGAGCAAATTGACTTAATTAGCTGCAATTTATAGGCTGGTACTTTGCCATCTTAGGGATCTAAACCTGAAAAATTTCACAAAATACCATGAGTCAATTCATCTCCATCAGTGCTACATAATTGTTAAAGTCAATCGCAGCTCTCTAAGAAAGGTCTTTTATTGGCCACATAAAAATGGTAGAAGGTTTGGATATGAATCCTGCATGTTAGATTAAGGAAAATTTAGGGTCTTTCCAGTTATCATCAAGCATAAAATAAGAAAACGAGGAGTTGTCGTTCTTTCTAGAACTGGATTATAAAGTATTAATTGAAGCACCTGAGTAGGTTAGAAATTCCAGTCATGGGGAATTAAGGATTGCATTATAATCAAAACCACTTGGAATTCTCCTTCCTAGAAAAAGATCTTATTTACAATAATTCCCTCATGTGCTCGCTGTGACGCGGGACAGGTTAGTGTATATAAAGAGATTTGAATCCTTTTGTACAATCCTTTCATACAAGCTGTTGCGACCGTGTACCCTTCTGCCATTTTTAAGAGTAGCCTCTAGAGGTCAGTATTGAGGCACTGTGCATAGCTAAGCCTCCCCACGCATACCTAGCCAGCTATAATGGATCAGTGCCGAGACTTAGTTCTCCACATGGTGACATTTATTTATAAGCTGTAAGGATTGTTCTCCCCCATAAGACTTAATTCTAACAACCTAATTTGCAATAATAATTCCCTGCTATTAGACATTATATATATATATATATGATTCATATATATATGAATATGGATATATATAATTTATATATGTAGTTCATATTAACTCCTTTTAAAAAGAAGAAATCGAGGCTCTAGTGTCATTCAAGCATTTATTTAGACTTTGATATATACAAGCATTTATAAAATAACATTCTTGAAGATTTAAAGTACTTCAACTGTAAAATAATAGAAGTATTTTAAGTTTTCTGAGATCTTTTAAAATTCAGGGTTGGTTGCAATCATTCTCTTAATTCAAAAGCATTTGAAAACTCTCCAAATAATATTGAAATCATTTGGAACAAGACAGACTAATTTGCTATTATTACGGCATTTCAGTGGTTTATCAGCTGCAGTTTAGAGGACAAAGGCAGCCAAAGACCTTCCCACAGTTTCTCCCTCACCCAGGAACTCAGTAGAAGGCTCATCCCTAACGCTCCACACACGGTTCTGGAGCCGAATAACTTCCTGTTAGTTGCTTATTTTCTTCTTTGTTCCTCTATTATTTATTTATTTTTAACAATGCTTTCAGATATCGATGAAAGATGTTTTTTAACATCGATGTGAATTTAAAATACTCTCTTGAGCAACTTCCAAACGGTATTATTAAAAATCTCTCTCTCTCTCTTTCTTTCTCTCTCTCTCTCTCTTTCTTTCTCTCTCTCTCTTTCTTTCTCTCTCTC
>NW_022196903.1:19482278-19531026 GCF_008632895.1 Mastomys coucha | reverse complement strand
CTCTCTCTCTCTCTCTCTCTCTCTCTCTCTCTCTTTCCCCACCCCCATGCTCTTTCTCCCTTTCCTCTCCCCCCTCTCCCATGGCGACTTCCCTGGCTTTGGTTCTTGGGGCCACTAAACTCTCTCTGGCCTGAGAGCACCTTCCCAATACAATAAACCTAATAGTAGTAGTAGTAGTAGTAGTAGTAGTAGTAGTAGTAGTAGTAGTAGTAGTAATAGTTCCTGATAATTCTAGCTGTGCCCAGACATTTCCTATTTTTGCGAGTTCCTTCCTCCATTCTTTTCCTTACAGGAGAACCCATTCCTTAGGAATGAGTTCCACCATCATCATCTCCACGAGAAGCTCCTGAAGCAATCCTTGTTGTAGTTTCTCATTGGGTTCTTTGTCTATTACGTTGACAATCACTCTGTGTCAAGTTTGTGAAGTTCTTCCGAGTTCCTAAAATTTACAATTATAACTGCCGAGGACAAAGAAGAGGGAGGATATAATCCCAGCACTCGGGAGGAGGCAGAGGCAGGTGGATTTCTGAGTTTGAGGCCACCCTGGTCTACAGAGTGAGTTCCAGGACAGCCAGGGCTACACAGAGAAACCCTGTCTCAAAAAACAAAAACAAAAACAAAACAAAAACCGTTTCCAAACCTAAAGCCACAGCTATCAACCAATCGGATCGAGGCAGCTTTCCCACAGACAGCACTGCTGTAAAGAGGCAAGAAAGACAGTCGCTTTCATCTAGCCAGGGGTTCTTACAGGAAGGCCTCCCTTGTCACTGAAAATGCATTCTTAACATCTGGAGATGTTAAAAGGTGGCACATAGTTGACTATAAATAGTTTTTGAATTAATGAATGTGATACCAAGAAATTACTCCTTAACCCCCCGGGGGGGGATTTTAAAACCCTACTGGCTTCAGTAAGCTTGATGATGTCATTTTGCCTCAGACATTAGTTTATCCTAGCGTGCACTCACACACACACACACACACACACACACACACACACACACACACTCACACACACATACAAAGGTTGTACTTTAAAGAAAGTTTTACAAGTATCCATCACAGAACATGTGGGCTGAGTTGTCCCAGAAAACAAATTGCCCTCTGCTTGCTCTCCCATGCTCTGCTTTATTTTTGATGGATGGAAAGGGCTAATTAAATCTGGTTTGTAGAAGGAGAGGGCAAGAAACAAACCCATTTCCTAAATAAAATTAGAATCTATAATGCTACTTAAATGATAATGTATACTTCATTTATTCTAAAGATATCTTTGAAGACTGTTGTCAACTCCATTTGCACACGCAGGAAAGCCATTCTTCACCAAATATTTACCTGTTGTGGAAAAGATTCTTTGAGTAAGATTAGGACTATTTAAAATGAAGAAATGTATGTTTAATTTTGCCTCAAGGTAGCGATTCTCCTGAAACCTTTTTTAAACAAACAAACAAACAAGCAAAACAAAACCAAAAACAATCAACCAACTAAAACAAAACAAAACAAAACAAAACAAAACCCCTAAGAGTAAAGAAAGGATCCTGTCGGCTTGTTTCTCAGCTCTTTCCTGTGGGAGACTTTTTTCCCCCCAATTGGGATGGCTTAGTGCATTTCCACATTTTTTCCAGCTGTTGGACTTTGTTGCTGGACAATGTAGTGGTGCCTTTCCCTCTACCCCTAACAGCTAGATGCATGGCCCTGCAAACAGCAGGGAAACTCAATACATTGACTTATTAGAGAGATTGGGGGACAATACTGACAATTTGAGGACCCCAGTAGCTAATCTGAGGTCAATTATCCTTACTGAAGTCAATTATTTAACTGTGATTAAAGTGCTTCCGAGAGATGAAGCCATGAGCATGAGCAGAAGGAGCGTCATCCCTTTGTAAAAATCATTGTGGGAAGGAAGGTGGGTCTCTAGAAAGCTCTTGACAGACAGTTGTGTAGCTCTAGATGACGCCTAGGAGACAGAGCGATAGAAGCTGCTGGATTAATTTGAATCTGGGCAGAGAAGTCCTTCCCTAAGGACTGCTAACCTGGCTTAGCATGTACAGCAACTATAAATGCTTCAGCGCAGAAGGGTGCTTTTGCATCAGACAGCTGTGTCTCCAGACAGCTGTGTCTCCCTGCTGATTAAGGCAAGAGAGCTCCGGGAAGTAGCAGGCAGCCAACTGACTCAAATGAGGCCGGGCTCAACAGTAACCAGTGCTCTCAACAGCACTTCTCCATCTCATTTCCATTTGCTAACTGTAAACACTGCCTCCCCAGCCTAGAGTTCTTTGACCTCCTCCAGCCTGACTCTAGAATTGTGAATCAAAGCTAAGACCTTTAACCTCAAGTTGTTCTCATTTTGTTTTCCGACCAAGGCTGACCCTGAAGTCTCTGGCAAGACCTTTTCGCCTGAGAAATGTTAAGCAATTGGCTTAGCTAACCATTAAATTGTCATGTGGCTTCAAATTCCTTAATTTTTAAAAAGATGACTGGCCATAGGTTTTAGTTATGTGTAAAGAGATTACAGATTAAGCGTGTTCTGTCTCCTCCGAAGAATCTGGCTTTGTGCCCCAGATATAACCCCTGTTTGTGCTGTGGAAGCTGGCATCTCTTCATTTTACAGAATCCCTGTTATCCCAGACTCTGGAGTTCTGGGAGGTGTTCCCTTCCTTACTAGTCGATTGTTGTGTCCTTTCTTCTCTAGAATGCTGCCCTTGATTCAAGTTATGTGGACTACAAATTTACTCTCTTATAACATTCATGTAAATATGTGAGTTATTTATTCTTTCTAACATGAATCTAGGACAGTATAAATGAATTCTAAATATGTAGATGGAAGGGATGGAAGGCAGCATGTTTAATTTTGAAAATTAAAATGCTGAAGTAACTGGAAAATGTCTAGAAGTCAGAGGAGAGCAGGCAAGGGGGAGGGAGGATTAAGGTTGAGAAGGAGGGGAGAGGAGAGAGAGAAAGGGAAAGAGGGAGGAACATAGGGTGGAAAGGAGGAGAGAGAGGGAGGGAGGAAGGGAAGGAAAGAAGGAGAGAGGAAGAGAGAGATAGAGGGAGAAGAAAGACAGAGACAGAGAGGGAGAGAGAGACAGAGACAGAGAGGGAGACAGAGACGAAGAGGAGAAAGAGATGGGGGAAGATAGGGAGAGGGAGAGCATTTTGGATTCTGATCACATTTTTTTTCTTTTACATATTCAAAAAGTCTTATGTTTTTCAGTTTGTCCAAGTACTAAAGATTTTATGTTTAAAATGGTTAATTAATTTCTAGCAACGATAGCCAGGAAGCCAGTTAGAAGCCCAGGCAAGTAAATAATGTATAGTATAGGAAATTATTTTTGCAAAGACAAGTCAATGTTGGAAGGCCACTTGATGAATTAAAACTGGAGGCTCGGGTTTTAAAGACATGGTACAGATCTGAGCTCCGAGGTCATCTGCTATATAATGTTTAGCTTTCGAAGTCTCAGAGTGATTTGGACAGACACGTGACTAGTACAAGAAAGGTCAAGTTGGTTGCTTGGTTGAAAACATTAATTATATTCATCATATTTTAAGATAAAATAAAACATTTCCTACAACACTTAGGTTTAGGAACCTAAAACTACAGTATAATCTGAATAATAACAAGCACAATAACTAATCTTTTGGATATTAATTTTATGGTTTAAAAAGTAATATTGGTATAACCTACATGGATGCCTGATATTGTCTCCAATAGTATTTACCTTTAAGATTAAAATATAAAATTTTAAATCTGAAAATGCAGGCATTTAACTTTGAATTTTCCCAAACTGTGAGCAGAGTGCTAAGAATGGGAAACTGGACAGGTAAGTTTCGAGAGGAAGAGAACAAAAGATGTTGAAGATAAGCTGTTCTGAAGAGTCAAGGTAGGTCTAGGGCAGCTAGAGACTTTAGGCAGGGAATGGGACATAAGGGCTGAAAGTAAGGGACCCTGCCAAGGACCGGCCTTATCTTGGAGAGGGGTTCTGAGAGAAGGAGCGTTTGAGAACAGGGAAACCAAGACTCTAAAGCCAAATCCTGGGTCCAAGCTGATAACCTAAGTTCTGCTAGAGACAGCTTTCTAGATTGAGTTCTTTTTGTTCTGCTTTCTCTGGAGATCTCTAGACAGCTCTCCCTCTCTCCCTCTCTCTCTCTCTCTCTCTTTTCTAAAAAAGTTCTCTGAATCGCTCATCTCTTGCATATCATAAGCCCAGTCTTTTATATTACATATCAATCCAGTCATTTACTCCAGGTTTTCTTTTGATCGTCCTATGAATTAGCATCCCATGACCCCAGCTCCTTGATTCTTAGGATATAGCAAGCATATATGTGTGTGTGTGTGTGTGTACATAATATACATATTATGTACATATATATATATACATACACACACATATATATCATTGCAAATGATTCAGAGATCGGTCTACCTTTGTTTTTTTTTAACTTAAATGAAAAATTAATTTTAAAACATTTAACTATTAGTATATATGTTCTAACCCTATCTCGAACAAATGAAAACCCACATGGCATAGTGAAACAGAACACTAATGAACACTCTATATGATGATCCTGAAGGGATGAGAACTCATGGAATAGGGGCAACCCAGCCTCCATTTCTCCGGGAAAGGACTTCAATCTCAGTCTTTCTAGGAAAAGACTGGATCCAGAATCACACACACCTTTCTCAAGTGGGTTTTCATGTGTCGCTTCCAAGTCCCTTGCTGTCAAAAGCCATGTTACACTTCTTACAGTTATCGGGTCTCAAGTCACGATGGGTGTGGAAAAGGACAGCGAGGTTGCCTTTGTGCAGGAAACGTTGTCCACAACCCTCACACACATAAGGTTTCTTCATGTGGACTCGATTGTAGTGGACCTGCAGGGTGGACCTGTTGGGCCAACTCCTTTCGGCAGACTGCACGAGTGTAAGGCTTCTCCCCAGTGGGGACATGCTGGTGGAATCTCAGGTCGGAGGACTGTAGAAAAAGGCCTTGTTGCACAGGTTGCACTTGAAGAGTCTCTCTTCTGTGTGTGACTTCTGGAGGTCAAAGTGAGACTTGTAAAGAAAGCTCTTGTTGCGTTCAATACACTGAAACAGAGCTTGAACAGCAAGACTGTCAACTTGCTCTACAGGCTGTGGGTTAACAGGCTCTGGGTTAGCAGCCCACCTTCTGTATTGCACAAATAGGAAGCCATTTCCTTGGGAAATAGGTAAGTTGAAACTACTAAGACTCTGAAGATCCCTATTCAAGGCTAAATCTCTTTCCAGAATATGGGTGAGCGATAGTACAGCATCCATATCAGTGTCTTCTTCAGGCGGCATGGCCCCAATTACTCTGAGAGAACCAGTAGGACCCTGTGTAGGCTGAGGGTCCTGACCAACAAACACAGATGCTTCCGCCTCTTCCCAGTCAGGGACTGAGTCATTCCCCAGGCTCTGCTTAGGTCTCAGGTAGTCTGGCTGTCTCCTCTCAGGAATCACTCCCAGCAAAATGTCCTCTTCCGGGCTGGCGGGTGGCTCCTCAGTCTCTAATAGGTTCTACAGCTCCGGGCTGGCCTGGCCTCTGTTAGGAGACACCTCGCTGTCATTTGATAGATGCTCTTGGGACAAATCCATATGATCCCATTTATCCTCGGTGGCTTCAGCTTTCTCAACACTGGGATCTCGATGCAGGTAGGAGGTATGCCAGCCCTTGGCAGTAGATTACGGACCACTTGTTGGGGTACCCGTCCCTCGGCTTCTTTTCCAGGTCTTTGCAGCTCTTCACTCCTCTCTCCTTCGCTAAGGCCTGCAGCTCTGGCGGCATGCAGGTTAGGAACTGCTCCAACACCCACTGATCCAGGATCTCCTTTTTGCTGTTCAGGTCCTGCCTCAGCCACTGATAGCATAGCTCAGAGATTCTCCTGAGATCCTGTATAGGGTCAGACCCTTCCAAGGGACTGAAACCTAGGAACTTCGTGTGCCAAAACTCGTGTGCCATGTTTTGCCTGGCATATGAATGATACCGGCTGCCCCGATCTGACAAGGCTATTTGATGGCACATTCATAGCCATATCCTTGATCTTGGAAAAGTCTAAAGTGACTCCTGTCTAAACCGCCCTACTCCTTTTGCCATAGAGATAGGCTCGATGTTGGTCCAGAAGCTTCCTGAAAGCTGGGATTCTGGGTAAGCGTCTTCACAACCGACTCTTGCTGTTCTTCATCCCCAAGGCTTGGTATAATTATGTTAATTAAAAATAATGCTGGACCTGAGGGTTCCTGCTTCTGCTTCCAGCTCTTGAGGCTAAGGCAGGAGGATGGAGTTCCAGGATAGCGTGGTTTATAGAGCTAGACTTGCTGGTCTTGTCTTCGAGGAGCCCTGCAATCTCCTGTCTTCCCAGATCTCTCTGCAAAGTTCTGCCTGCCTTTGTTAAGCATTGTTATGCCCACACAAACACACATTTCTTTATGCTCTTATGAAATTGACTCGCATTGTTGTAGTTTCACATAGGACCTCTGAAAGTGCTCTTGCTCAAAACCCTGTCTTCCAACTTTGCCCTGTGGTTGCCTGGAATGTTCATTCGATTTTATTTTTGTTATTTGTTTTGTCATTAGCTTAGAAGACTCTTTTTCTTTTTACCAGTTCTTGCATTCTCATCAACCTAGAAGAATATTTTGTTTCTTTGAGCCTTCCCACGACACATGTCCTAGTGATGCAGATGTGTGCCAGGCAAGTTTGAAATGGAAAGGAAAATGGCTGCCTTCGTTTCTAGATGTTAAGACTTCAGTTCTTGGTAGAATATCTGAGAGACATACAGGATGGGAAAAGTAAAGCTCTGGTGGACATTAAGCAAAATAGGCAAAGGTTAGGGAAGTCTGAGGCAGACAGGTTTACTCTGATTTTCTTTTTAAAGGAAGGTTAATTGTAAAGGTGTTTTGTTGATCAGATGCCATATGAGGCTTTTTTTGTTTGTTTTGTTTTTCAGAAGACAGTCTTGTGGGGGAAATGAGGGCTTTGGCAGCAGAAAACTTAGAATTGATTCCCAGTACTGTAATTAACCAGCTGTGGGATTTTGTTCAAGAAGCAACCTCTCCACTTCACTTCCTGACCTACACAATGGATAAAACAGTCACCTGCCTTGGCCTCTTGGAATCCAATTTCCTCTCTAGATACCTGGTAATTATGTATGGTCAGGTTCATGCCAGTGTCTACCTGTTTTATAGCACCTCACATCCCCACCATTCAACCCCAGCTCACCATGTGGGTCAAGGACTGGACTAGGACAAGAAAGAAAGTCTGCTGTACATTCTAATTTTTCTTTCAAATAACACACATATAAATACTAATCCAGCCTCTAGGCCAATTTCAAAGAGTGTGGTGTGATTTAAAATCCCTGTTCTCTGTCCTTCAATCGTAATTATTCAGTTCCTTGTGACATTTTGAGGTAAGTTGATACTCACCTCAGCACATGTTTTAATGGTTACAGTATGTACACTTGTGATGGGATGGGTTTTCATGTGTTCCACTCCTTAGCTTTTCTGATTGCATAAGATTACACAAGAGATAATTAGAACAAAAAAGTGGAGCAGAGGGTAGGTCATTACCACCTCCACCATCATCATCATCATCATGGAGTTTAGTCTTTCTGTGTTGTACATTATTGCTTTTTGTTGTATTCTTCTTGCTTCTGGTATTTTATTTTTAACTTTTTATTTATCCTTGTGTGGAATGTACCCAATTCCACTCATCTCCCCATCTCTTCATATCTCCTCTTTGTTCTTGCAACTTCCTCTCAAAAGAAAACCAAAAAATAAAAAGGAAAAAAAAAACAGAAAGGAAAAAAAACCCAAACAAATAAACAACAAAACAAAATAAAACCAAACCCCATCTCTCCAGGGACGCTGTGGTGTGTCAGTGTGTCATTTTGCCCAAATGGCTTTAAAAACAAACAAACAAATGAACAGAAAACTTCAGTAAAATGTGTTCTCAACCCTCAATATTTATTTCTACAGCAATGCCCTTCATTTCCTATTGTAGGGTCAATACTTTCTCTCCTATCTATATTAAATTTATAAGGGCAAGGTCCTGAGTACATTTGTCAAGTGCTCAATTTGGTGTTAACCAAGTTAATGAGTAATGTTTGTTATTAATTACATCAATGAAAACATTATAATATTACAGCTCTGCCTTGAACATGATAGAGTAGGAGGCTGGAGAATGAATATTCACAAGCAACTAATGGGCCATTCTTTAGGGAAAAAAGCTAAAATATCATTCTAATAGCCTGTTTGCAACCTAATCCACAGCCAAATCAAACCATCTCTGGCTGGAAAAAAAATCATTTCCTCAAAATTAAATCCAATGAACTTGTCTCTGCAGAAGGTCAAGTAATATATCCTCATGAAAGAAAATGATTCCTCATTTAATGCATCAGTTATTAAAAGGGTGTCTATTTTCTGTTTGGGTTCTGTCTTTTTTTTCCCCCTGCACATTCAAGTAATTGTCTTGCCAACATGCAAATGATATGCCAACTACACTTGGTTGGGATGACCCCATGTGGTGATGAAAGGACAAGGCAGACCTATCAGCTACATTATTAGGTCTAAGCATGGAGAATCATGGAGCTTCTGTAATTTTCCTCTCATTTGCGCTTTTATGATTCACGGGAACAAAATTTAAAATATAGTCTAGTCTTTTCTTTTTACAAGATGTTTGGGGATTTTAAATAATGTTAGCTTTTGGTACCTTCATTGAAGTGAAACAACTCATATTTTTTTAAAAAAAACATTTTTAGAGGAAGAAAACATAAAAATAAACCAACAAACAAACAAAAAAAACCTCAGAGTGCTACACTCTTTCCTGTCCTCGTGACCCATGGAGTGACTTGTGCCAAAAGCATCCCCCGATGTGACTAGACACCGTGTGATGCATGGCATTCAATCCATAGCATCTTCTATTCAGACTTGTAGAAATAAAGGCTTGTCTTTCCATTGTATTTTATGAAATTATTAGCTTGTAATGGTGAACCATGTATATTTTACTGATTTCTTATGTCATAGTCATTTCTAGCCAAAGATATGTAATGTTTAATTTTTAATTAAATTTCTGTGTCCTAAAGAAAAGAGCTGCCAGCTTATACACTGTAGAACCAATCCATCTGGGGTGGTCAGAATGATTCTTTTCTTTCTGTTTCTCCTGCTTTGACCCTTAGGTAATGAGCACTCTCTAAACTTAAGAGAAACTATAGTTGATCAGGTATAATAAATGCCATCAAGCTTGCTCCCTCTCTCTCTCTCTCTCTGTGTGTGTGTGTGTGTCTCTGTCTCTCTCTGTCTCTGTCTCTCTCTGTCTCTCTCTCTCTCTCTGTCTCTCTCTCTCTCATACACACACTGGAAGGGAGAAAGGAAGAGGGAGGGAAAAAGGTGACAGAGAAGATGAGGGGATAGAGGAAGAAGGTGAAAAGGAAGAGAGGGAGAGGAAGGAGAAGGGAAAATGGGGAAGGAGGGAGGGATGGGAAGTAGGAGGGAGGGCAAGAGGGAGAGATGGAGGGAGGAAGAGAAAAGAAGAGGGAAGGGAAGTAGAAGGAAAGAGAAAGGGAGAAAAAGAGGGATATCTTTCTGTATATATATCTATATAGATAGACGAGGGGGAGAAGGGGAAAGGTTGGTCCGAGGAGAGGACTCATGGGTGCCTAGCTCATTCATGGCAAAGCATAGAAGTGCCTAGTGTTTTGCAGGTCTATGATGGTATGTTGTGTGTTTATGACTGCAATGACTATGTCACATCCTTCGTTGTTTTTGTTAACCATGGTTTCTACTTCCATTTTTCTACCCATCCTCTTGTCCCTTTCTCCATGTAAAATATTTCATGCCTATCCCTCATCTTCTGCATCTGACTTTCTTTCCATCTCACTTTCACATTATTCTCTGATTCTTCAAGGGTGATATACATGTCCTATTTATATGTGAACATTCAACAGTCATTTATTCTCAGCATGTTGACTAGATACAAGTCTCTGTATTAACCATCACCTATTGTAAAAAGAAACATCTCTGGCCTATATTGAGAAAACCACTGGTCTATTGTATAAATTCTACCTAGAGGGCAGTTCCACATGTGTATTTAGCAAACCAACAGGAATAGATTCTCCACTAGGGCCTATGACTTCCCTACACACAGGATTTTGACATGGTTGACAGAATCAGGCATGCATGCATTTTCTCCTGTGGAGTGGTGAATGCTTACACCCCACAAAAATCATGCTATGACTGCATGAGGGGAGCATCTTACCTAGCACATATTATAGGACACGGGATCTACAGCTGAGGAAGACCAATCGTGAGTTTTCTTCTCTAGCAGCCTACATAGAGGCTTCCAATAGTATGTATGTCAGCCAGGCTAAAAGAACCATCCAGCTCATTTCTATCTTGGTTTCTCAGTGTCTTATAACCTGAATCTGCAGTGACAGGATCTTACCATATATTTCTGGTGAGCAATCAAAAGTAATGGCAATAGGCTGTATTGTTTTGGAGGCCTCTGGCACCTCTCAGACCAACAACTCATAGAGAAGATTCCTATACTAGCACTGAGATTTTCATGAAAACAAAACAAATTTAAACCATCAATATTCCGGGAGAAGTAGCAGAAGTATTATCTATATATAGGGTACCTCCAGTCCATTACACCGACACAAAGACACACACACACACACAAATAGTAGATAGTTAGTTTACAAAGTAGTAGTTTTCTGTATAGCTTATTCACACTTCCTTTATTTTGGGTAACCATGGTGCCCACCCCTACCTTCTGACCATCCTTAGGCCCATTTCTCCACATCCTTTTATATCTAGTACATTTTAATATCTCTTTATCTTAATGTTTCCACCACTTCAAGCTTGACCATACTCTGGCCTCTATAAACACTCACTTCAATTTAAAACCAGAGTTCTAAAAACAGGAAGCTAAGATCTTCATACAAGAGAAAACATATGGTTTTATTGTTCTCTAAGTTACCTCAGTCTATATAATTTTTTCCCAATTCCATCCATTTTCCTATATATTTAATAATTTCATTTTTGTTTATAGCTGAATAAAATTGTATTGCATATGTGTACTGCATTGTCATTGCCATTCATCAACTGATAAACGTTTAGGCTTATTTAATTTCCTAGCTATTGTGAATGGTACAGCAATGAAAAATGATGCTCAAATATCCTTGTCATGGGGTACTAAGTCTTTGGCTCCATACCAGATGCCCAGTAGTGGTTGAGCAATATGTTGGAGTTGTACAGAAGCAGTGTAGTCACACAGAAGTTCTGTTTTTAGCTGTTTGAGGATCCCTACACTGAATTTTATACCACCCAGCAGCAGTAGCAGCTTTAGTTCGAGCTCAAGGGTTATATCTTCTTACAAAGTTTATTAGGTGTTGGGGCCCAAAAGTGCCTGTCATCTTAGTCTCCATCTTGTCCTTCAGCCATCATCTATAAACTAACACTCTTTTGAATCTTCCACTATCTTGCTTCCATCCCTGCAGTTGACTTGGGACTTTATGATAGAGGGCTTTCAGGATAACTTACAATGAGGACATTTCTCTCTGGACTTTTCACAATGAGGACACTCCTTTCCAGACATTTTACAATGTGGACTTTCCAGTTATACTGATGTGTAGCCAAACAATAATATGGGTTTGGTCCGTGCACCTGGGCAAATACCTTTGTGGTCTGTAGCTTTAAATAGTCCCTTTCCCTAGAGTAAATTAAGACTTGATCAAAGAGTACCCCATTGTTTATGTCCTGCAGGTCAGGGAAATTAGGGATCTGTCTTAGTCACTATTGCATTGCTGTGAAAAGACACCATGAAACCTGGATTTCTTTTATCAAAGAAAGCATTTAATCAGGGGCTTGTCTATAGTTTCAGAAGGTTAGTCCATGATTGTCACGATGGGGAGCATGGTGGCCTATATGGTGTTGGAGCAGTTGCTGAAGAAGTAGTTGAGAGGTACATTCTGATCCATAGGCAGAGAAAGAAAGAGGGAGAAAAGAAGGGAGGGAGGGATGAAGGAGGGATGGGGGAGGGGAGAGCTACTTGGGTTGCCATGGGCTTTTGAAACCTGAAAATTTACCCCAAGTGACACACTTCATTCAATGATGGTGCATGTCCTAATCCTTCTCAAATTGTGCCACTCTCTGGTGACTAAGCAAATAAATATATGAGCCTATAGGGACATTCTTCTTCAAACCACACACAGGTCTTCTAGGTTCCTGAAGTCCTATTCATTAAATAAAACACAAAAACAAAAAAATTAAACCAAACCAAACAAAAACCATGAGAATTGTAGGTTAAGTGCAATAGTACAGCCCTTGGCTTGCCTAGCACATTTAAAACTCTAGATTCCATCCTTAGCCTTGGAAATAAACAAAGAAAGAAATGTAAGCAAAACAAACAGTAACAATAAGAACAACAAAAACCACAAAGAAAATTCATTAGACTCTTACTTAAACTTGGGTTTTAACTGAAGTGTCTAGTCTCTACTATCAAACATAAATAAGCAAACATTATTTGCCAGCTTCCTGGCTTCTGTTTCTTTGTTCTTGATCCCCATCTCTCCAGATACTGTTCATCTACAATTTGTGGTTTCTGTAAATCAGTTGCACAAGCCAAAAATCCTAGTTTAAGTTCTTCTGTTTTCAGTTCTGATTCTTTTTCTTCCCCCCAAACAAATCATCAGTCTATATGGATATTACCCACTAGCAACTCTCAGAATCCCTTTGTTTTTTCTCATTTGTCACTGGCCTTTCTGCAGCGGGTAGTGCCTCTCCAACATGGTAGCTATGTGGATAATGTAGTATATAAATGGACAGCAACTGTTTTTCTTCTGGCTTCCTTGCTGCCCATCTTCTTCCATCTCATTATCCTATACAATGCTTCACAGGATCACTACAAAGCTAATCTGATTATATGAATTTTTTTAATTACATGTTCATTCTTCATCTTCAAATGCTTGAATAGCTTTGCACAGTTTTGAAGATGAAGTTCACACTATATTAGCCTCTCTTTTATTTGCTTCAATTGTATCTTGTACAAGTTCCTACTTGTGCTCACAGTGAACAGCTATTCCTACTTATGATCTCAGCTTCAGGTTCACATACTAGATTCTGGTGTTATTTTTAATGTTATCCTGTATTAACTCTTTATATGGTTGCCTTAGGTTTCTATTGCTATTAAGAAATGTCATGACCAAAAACGGCTTAAGGAGTAAAAGGTTTATTTCAGCTTATAACTCTTAGGTCATACCCCATCACTGAGGAAAGTCAGAGCAGGAACCTGGAGGCAGGAACAGAAGAAGAAGCTATGGAGGAGTCTTGCTTACTGGCTTACTTATTATGGTTTACTCAGTCTATTCTGTTTTTACCCTCTAGAAACACATACCTAGGAGTAGTAACACCTGCAGTGGGCTGGATCCTCCAACATCAATCCTGAATAAAGACAACACACCAAAGATTTCCCTATAGGCACATTTTACGGAGGCATTGTCTCAATTAAGATTTGCTCTTTGTAGATATGTCTAGGTTTGTGTCAAGTTGTTGAAAACCAACCAGTACTATGGTATTCTGTGCATAATTAATTAATCAATTATTTAATATGTTGGGTCTCTGGAAATGGCTCAATTGGTATGAGTGCTTACTGTACAAGCATGAGTAGCTGAGTTCAAGTCTTCCAGTGACAATATAATAATCTAGGTTGGGTACATATGATTGTAGCCCCAGAACTGTGGGGGAATCAGAGACAGGAGGATAGTTAGCGCTTCATGACAACCAGACTAGCTTGACATTCTTTGAGAGACCATTTCTCAAAGAGATAATAGTGTTATACCACATGCATACCAGAAACCCACAGAAACATAAATATGCAAAAACATTAAAAATATTAATAGCACATTTACACACAAAATAGGCATTCTCTTAGTGAGATTTTCCTTCTAACTTTATTGAGGTTATATTGCAAAATAAAAATTATATATAGTAAAGACATACATGTCATGGCATCACAAGCATATGAACTGTGAAAGAATTCCTATAATTGAGTTAATTAGCATAGCATCAACTCTTAAATTATCAGTGAGCATGTGTTGAGAACATTTACAATCTATTATTTTAGCAGAATTCAAGTAAACAGTTCATTACTATTAACTCCATGACAGTTCTTATACTTCACTTCCCTTGTGGCCACAGAAGTTCAGAGACCACATCATTAGGTCTTTTCACTGCTATAGTACTTGCACACACTTTTCATTATGGCAATTCACATCCTAGTATTCCCAACTGCCCAATAAGTCTACTGAAATCTGGTGTTTATAATCTTTCTCTCTACATATGTAGCATAAGACCTTGACAGGTAGTATTTAATATTTGTTGTGTGTAAGAAAGTGAAGAAGGAGAAGTAAAGGAAAATAAGAATCTATAGAACCTAAACTTTTTTTTTCCCCATTTACAGGCTCAATTCACAAAGCATAACTTTTTTGTTAAAGCCTACCTGTGATAACAGAAAATAAACATGACCCTGTTGCATGGAATACTTGAGGGAGAACATGAATCACTGCTTGTACAACACAGGACACTCAGTTGACTACAACAGTTCCTGTGTAAGCGCCCCGCTGTTCCTTCTTAGTTTCCTACCCTCAGATCTCCCCTTTCTCCTATGCAGAGTAACTTCGCTCCTCCTGGCAACTCTAGGCCTTTATCATTGCTGACTTTCTCTCTCAGCAATAATGGACATATTCAGTGCTTTAATCCACACTTGTTAAAAGGTAATAAGAGTAAACTTCAGTTCATCATAAACTAGAAATGTATTAATTCATTTGCTACTATACTTTCCCCTAAAATACTAGTAAGGTGGATAGAATGCATGGAAACAATTTCACACAAAGAACTGTAAGCACTAGAAGACAAAGAGAAAAGTCTTAGAAGTGGCAAATGGAAGTAAGGAGAAGTAAGATATAAGTACCCGTGGGAAAGGAGGTATTTTTTATTAGATATTTTCTTTATTTACATTTCAAATGTTCTCCCCTTTCCTGATTTCCCCTCCAAAAAACCCCCTATTCTCTCACCCCTCCCTCTGTCTACCAACCCATCCTCTTCTGCTTCCTGACCCTGGCATTCCCTTACACTGGGGCATAGAACCTTCACAGGCTTTCCTACCATTGATGATCAACCGACTAGGCCATCCTCTGCTACATATGCAGTTTGAGCCATGAGTCCCACCATGTGTACTCTTTGGTTGTTCGTTTAGTCTCTGGGAGCTCTGAGAGTACTGGTTAGTTCATATTGTTGTTCCTCTTATGGGCTGCAAACACCCTCAGCTCCTTGGGTCCTTTCTCTAGATCCTTCACTGGGGACCCTGGGCTCAGTCCAATGGATGGCTGTGAGCACCCACTTCTGTATTTGTCAGGTACTGGCAGAGCCTCTCAGGAGACAGCTATATCAGGCTCTGAAAGCAGGTATTTTTATGAATAAAAATGAAAGGTGTGTCAGTACGTAGCAGGTTGATTTAGGACTCAGAGGCCTCCATATTTCAGAATGTTGGGTGAAACAGGCCTGAAGCAAAATGCTTTGTTAGAAGTTGCACTGAGAGGCAAGTGGACCTGGAAATCAATTTTCTACTCTCAGTAGCACAACACCTAAGCACTAGGAAATTTACTTTGAGAAGAGAAAATCCCAAATCCCAAAGGATGATAACACAGTAGAGTGTCTGCAATCAAACAGTGATAACATAGTGAGAAAGATGATGTAGGAAGCTTTAGGCCTACCCTATTGATCACTGCCTGTCACAATGACAAACGACTTCCCAGAAATCATCTTAAAGAAAAGATGGATTCAGCTTATAGTTTCAATCAGTGGCCACTTAGATCCATTGCTATGGGCTTGCGCTGGAACAGCAAGTTATACTGAAGGAAGAATTGTGAAACAGAAATCTAAACATCATGGCAGATGGGAAACAGAATGGAGTGGGAGGAGTCTCTGAAAACAACTTACCTTTCGAAGTGATGTTCCCATTGACCTAGTTTTTCTAACTCTGCCTGGATACTAATAACCCTCTCAACTATGAACTTATCAGTGTATTAGTCCATTGATAAGGCTAGTTCCTTCATGGTTCAGTTTTCTCTTAGTAGCATTTCCTTGTATGGACCAAGCATTTCAGACATGACTCTTTCATAACTTTTATATTCAAACTCTAACTGCTTGAAGCATTCTATAGTCAAGTGCAAGACTTTCCCATTTCATGAAAAACAATAAGTGGAATATTCTGGCATTCTGAAGAAGAGACCAATTGGTACTATTCTGGAAGAAAAACTAATTCTCCATCAATGATTCACATGAAGAAATATTTTTGAGGAGTTATTTATATCATGTGAATAAACAAACAAGGGACAATTAGTCGTGTTGTTTGTGGTGGTCAATCTCTGTTCTCAACTTGCATGACTTTGGAAATGTTTAGGAGACATACCTTTAGATCTGTGAATTTATAGTGTTTAACTCAACCGAAAAGGCATACCTTGAATACAACCAATATCACACCATAGGCTGGGGTTGTGAACTGAATTAAAAGAGAGGAAAAAGCCGGTGGAACACCAGCATTTATCTTTCTTTGCTTTCTGACTGTTGATACAATGTGATGAACAGCTTCCCATTTCTGCCATTGTGTTCCATACCATAATGGTCTGTACCCTCAAACTATGAGCTAAAGAAAACTGTTCCTCCCTTCTGCTGTATCTTGTCAGGTATTTGGTCACAGCAGAAAGGAAAGTAATTCTTAAAGAAAATTGGTACCTGGAACTTCAGCCATTGCTGTGACTACCTTACCAGTTGGGTAACAGACTTGGGATTAGTTTCGGAGAAAGGATTTGTAAGAGTTTGGGGCTGTGGCTAAAGAAGACATTTAGTGTTGAAGGAAAAGCTTAGTGGTTTGTCTTGGTATAGATGTGGAAGGTCACATTAGGAGCTGGAAGTTGCAGAAAAGACTAGGGCAGAGAGAGTGGTGGGTCACTGATGAGCAGGACCACATCTTGACAAGAGTGCTCAATTATGTATATCTCTTGCCTTCTATTTAATTACTATCCTTACGTTAAGACTATGAAGATGGACTTAAAGCATTCTCTGGAACTTTGTCCTTCTTTCCAGTGTGGTTACATTGAGACAATCTTCTTTTTCTACTTTTTAAGTTTATTGAAAGTGTTGGGGTCCAAAATGAGACCCTCTAGCAACTCTAGTAACAATCTGATAATGGTTTTCCTAGCCTCTAAATTATACTTGATCTTAACTAAAATCCCAAGAAGTGATATTAACCTCTAAACTATGCAAAATAATGTTTTTTTTAATTCCTCCAGTTTATTGCATTTTGTTATGGAAACCTACAAAAAGTGAGAGAATCATTTAGAATTAAAATAGAGTGACTTATCCAGACTGAAGAAGGAAAAGAGAAATTCAGGACAAATACATTTAGGAAAAATGGGTCTAGTAGTCTGATATGCTTGTAGGTAGTGGCCAAGTCAGCTGTTACATTGCCTCAGCTTGATGGTTTCCATGACTATAGACTTCTCACCTACCTTTCCTTAGAACATACGCATAGGAAAGCTTGCAGTTGTAAGTTCCTTCTTTGTCCCTTTTGAAATGTAAATCTTCCTTCAGAGTTTTGACAATTTTACAACTCAGAAATGTTTCCTCAAAAGAAGCTACTCTTTGAACTATACCCATTAAGAAAACTCCTAGTCTCTGAGAAAGAGATGGGAGCCTAACTTTTCTAAGTACCAATTAGCAAACACAGATGCTCTTACTGCCTTGACTCATCTTCCCTTACCATTCCTATCTGACAGTGTTAGCTGACTGACTAACTCTAGGGCTAAATATCTGTACTGTTCTCTCATTAGAGGGAAGAGGAGATCTCCATTGTTGCAATCACTTGTTGAATTTTCTTCTCTGCCTTTTTCATTTCTGTGGAACTTTTCTTTGACAGTTTGAAACATAGCATCATGAGGTATTAAATCACTCTATTGGAAAGCTTGGGAAAGATTAAGGTCACTAAAACAGAAAACTAAAGAAAGAAAAAGAAATAGCTCTTAAAATGGAGTGTTTTTTCTATTCTACCTGCTATGGTTTGGTTATAAAATGTACTCTACAGTTTCATTTGTTAAATGTCTGATCCTGACCTGGTGATGTTTAAAAACATCATTGGGAAGTTCTGGAAACATAGTGAGTTGGGAATATCTGAAGTAGAGCTCTGGGAGACACATCCTTGGAGGGGCATCTTATCTCTTGCCTATGTGCCACCTATGGAGCAAGAAACTTTCACCTCATGTTGAACCACTGTAAAGTTCTGTTACCATGAGACTAGAATCAATGCTGGTAAGAGCTTGAGCCAAGATATTTGAGGGTTCGAGTCAAGTTAAATACTTCCTTATTTAAAATTGACTCCTTGACATTATTCTCACATCAAGGAAAAGCAAAGACAGTTCTTTCTGCTACTCTTCAGCATCTTTTCTCCAGGAAACTGCACTCTTCCCGTGTGTACAAAGTGCTGTGGTGCTCACTTATTGTTTACACCATAGTTTTGTTCTCTAGTAATACCGATGTCTCTTATAGTCTGCTATAAACCCAAGCTTTCCAATTTTTCATTCAGTTCTTATTACACAGACAATGTTCTTAAGTGGCCATCCTTATAAAAACCACGCAAGGTGAGGCTGATGCTGACGTCACATCACCAGAGATAAAAAAATAAATCTAGTCCATAAATCTAGTCCAGTTTTGCATGAGTTTTTTGTTGTTATTGAGATTAAATAACATGAAACATCTCAAGGAAGAAAACATTTATCTTGGCTTAAGTTTCTTAAGGGAGAATCCATGATGTCAAGAGAAAAATGAAGCAAGTGGTTGGACCAACAATGTGAGCAATCACATATTTAACCTCAAACAGGAATCAGAGAGAGGGAATTGGAAGTGGGGTAGGGCTATAACTCTCAAAGTCCTCCCCCAGTGATGTAATTCCTTCAGCTAGTCTCCACAGGTCATGGGGTGGTATGGGGGTAGGGAGATATGACACCCATAGGAATGCCTTTCCTTCTAAAGGATATGGGGGGAAGACATACATGAGGAGGTACTGGGAAGAGAAGAAGGGTGGTTATTGGGTTGTGAAGTGAGTAAATAAAAATTTTAATAAAAAAACTATTGTTTGATCCTGAAAGCAATTCTTACATGCTATTTTGTGCTATCCCTCTAAATTATATTTTATATAATATAATTTTTAGATCATATTCATTCACAATGATAGATTCAAGATTTGGGATGTAAATAGAGATGTTTTGAACAGGAGTGTGGTCTGGAGCATGTTGGGGAGAAAAAAATGAGACATGTCAAGAAGATTTAGTACTTTCTGAAAGTTTGGAGTCAAGGGTGAAACATTATTATTAGATAAATCTCACTGCAGAAGAGTGTTCATTTCATGATAGATCTTGTGCCACTTATACCTTCTTCCCCCTCTTCCTTTTTCTTCTCCTCCTCCTTTTCTTCTCTGAAGCTGTCAGGTATGGATAGTTTAGCTGCTTGATTGACGGCTGTCAAACCCCTTCTCTATGCTTGGCAGGTTTTGGAATCTGGCACATATTCCAAGTCAGGCAGAGGATGGGTTCTGATTTGGAGCCATTTTTCTTATACCAAGCACTTCTGAAGTCCATTGGACCTCCTGATGTCCCTCCTGGAGATTAACAGAGGCCAGAAGCAACACAACAGTAGCCTGCTATTCTAGTGGGAACCACAGGAACTTCTGAGAAAGCTGCATCTCTTCAGAGATCACCTGAGCTGTAATCATGGAGGTTACAGCTTTTTAAACATCTTTTTAAACATCTCAAGGAGGCTCCAATCTCTTCACAGACTCTAAAAAGAAGCTTGGCCATATCAAGTTCAGATGATACTACTTAAAATGGTTCATGATGACTCTACCAACACAGCTGTCCTCAATCTGCATAGAGCAGTACCTCTCCTCCTCTGACGCCTTGGCCAAGCAGACTTAGTAGGCTGCACAGACTGTATGGCTGTGCAAAAGGTTTAGGCTTATCAGATAGAAGCCAGTGTACAAATACAAGCAGCTACATAAGCAGCTGCTCACCTATTCCCAGAGTAGTGTAAGCAACCTCCTTCCTGTGTTTCTGCTCTCCATTCCCCTCACCTCCATTGCAGCCTAGGCCTCAATAAAGCCTTTTCTGTTATTTATTTTTATTTATGTATTTATTTAATTTATTTAATCAACTTGAAACCTCCTTAACTAGTAGAATTGGCTGAGCTAGTAACAAAAAGGTCAAGTAACTCCTGGGAAGACCATCTTCCAAGTGTACTTAGATGCAACAGCTAGAAGATGGCTGAAGCATTCTAAAGTGTGGCCAGGGAATGGACAGGGCTGCCTTCTGCCAGACTGAAGAAGTGGTGAGAAACCAAGAAACAGCAGAGTGCTGAGGGCACATTAGCTGAATTGCTGTGAAGAGCTGAGGTTCCTAAAAGGCTCCAGGTTCCAGCTCCTGGAAGAGTTCCAGGATAACTAGCTCCAGTTTCTATGGGGGTGTAACACTAAGATTAAGGGTCCTGACACTTTGTCAGCAACCTATTTCTATCTGGGTTGAACAAAGGAACCTTCAGGATATTGTCAACAACAGACTGAGTGTCGGCAGCAATGGCAAAGTCGTGGGATAAGAAGAGATCCTGAGATAGCTCAGTGAAAGCAGAGAACATCAGAGATGCTGAAATGAAGTAGTGTGGAGAGATCAGAAATGCTAGAGACCATGTGGCTGAAGACAAACTACTTATATTGCCCTTTAGGGCTGGTTCGCTTTCATAATTTAAACACTATTTAAGTCACCACTGTAAATGTAAAGACGTAAAGATCACTTGTAAAGGGAAGGCTAACTTTTAGGAGTGGCTGCTCAAAGCATTCATTTAGTTCTCCCACAAGGAAAAGGGGAGATTTCTATAGATACATTTGGAAAACAGAAGTGCTGTTGACTGAACAGAATGTGAGTGGATGTTTCTGTGAGAACAGTCCAGACCTGGAAACTGAGCTGTCTCTACAGCAGCTATGCCTGAGACCTGCTGTTGTTTTCACGTTTGGATGTCTTTGTTCAAACCATATGGCATAGGAACAGTACATATTTGTAAATAAATAGACAAGAGTCTAAATTCCTTCTGTGTCCGTGACTTGGTTTCATCTCAGGTTTATCAGTCTTTTGGAAGAGAAGATATGTTTGAATTGGGGAAACTTTATATCTTTGAAGAATCTATTAAGACAATTCTTCACTCTTTGCCTGTTGGTATACTGTTCCACCAGAAGGCCCAGTAATGGGCACTTGACAGCTCTTGTTTTGTTTTTTGTTTTTTGTTCTTTTGCTCTGCAGTCTTTTGTTTTTAGTAGTTGAAGGGACTGCTAAAGCAATTGTTGTTTGAGATTCTTGCATTCTGTTTTACCACCTACTTTTAGAAGAAATTTCTAGTAATTTGGAAACCCTCCCTTTCTCCTTTCTCCCTCCTTCCTTTTCCTCTCCACTCCCTTCCTCTCTGCCATCATTTGCATTGGTAGATTCTGGGAATTCTATAAGAGGTACCATAATGACTGACAAAGGGCACAGGGAGTGGTGAGCAGAGAGATCTGGATTGGATTTTCTGTCTTTTCAGACCTTGCTAGCCCAAAGTGAAATCTCTCCTCCTCCTCCTCCTCCTCTTCCTCCTCTTCCTCTTCCTCCTCCTCCTCCTCCTCCTCCTCCTCCTCTTCCTCCTCTTCCTCTTCTTCTTCCTCCTCCTCCTCTTCTTCCTTCTCCTCTTCCTCCTCCTCCTTGGCCTTTTATCACCTGACTCAAGATGATGTATGCCTTGATGTCCTTGTTGATCCTCTCTCCAACATCAGAGCAGGGCAGATCTTTGGTAGCTTCTGGTCCAGCTCTTGTCTGTTTCTTACGTGAGAACATTGAGGCACAAGAAAACAGCCATTTGTTCAATGTTAGAGATCTGTGAAGAGATAGACCATTGTATACTTAATAATGTTTTATTCACCCTGTGTGTAGCCAAAAGAGTTGTTTATGACCCCACTAGAGCCCGAGAGCTGCGGCTTGCATCCCTTCCCCAGATCAGATTTGTAGATCTTTGAAAACTGTGACTCTTAAACTTTTTGTATTCTCTTATATCAATCCTTCCATCTTGTATCTTACTCCTGAAATGCCATGTAATTACTTTAATGAACCAATAATTAATAATCAATGTGCTAATGGGAGAACAAGGGATCCAAACAGAAAAGGACACCAACATTACTGTTGTCAAAAATAGAGAGCTGGTAGCTGTTGGCCTAGTTTCCAAACAGGCTTTTCAGAGTGTTGCTATTGAACCCTGGAAACCTGTGATTCCAGATTTTCTCTAAGGATCTCAGGGCTTCCTGAGCTGATCTGGGTCCTTGTTTGAACCTTGGTCTTGTTTCATTTCCACTGATAAGATAAGATGCCTTGGCAAAAAGCCTTTTAGCTTGAAACCCAAGGTCACCCAAGACTCCTCCATAACAAGGACAACACCACTGCAGTAACTGGAAGCAGCTTATCACATATCACATCTACTCAAGCAAGGAGAAGAATGCTCACTTGTTGGCTTGTGCTAAGCTTGATCTTTCCAGTTCAGAACCCCTGACCAGAGAATGGTGAGCTCTCTCCACTAGGCTGTATTCTCTTACATCAATTAACTAATTAGGACGGTGCCCTCCACATCTGCATCCACACTCACATCTGCATTCACAGTCACACCCATATCCACAGCCATGCCCACATCCAAATCCACACCCACAGCCACAGCCACAGCCATATCCACATCCAAATCCAAATCCACACCCACAACCATAGCTACAGCCACAGCCACAGCCACAGCCACAGCCATATCCACATCCAAATCCACAGTCACAGCCACAGCCACAGCCACAGCCATATCCACATCCAAATCCAAATCCACACCCACAACCACAGCTGCAGCCACAGCCAGAGCCACAGCCATAGCTACAGCCATAGCTACAGCCACAGCCATAGCTACAGCCACAGCCACAGCCATATCCACATCCAAATCCACAGTCACATCCAAATCCACAGTCACAGCCACAGCCATAACCACCACCACAGCCACAGACCAACAAGAGTAGGCAATCAGCAAGTGAGACTCTCTTCCCAGGCCATCCTCGATTGCATCAAATTGTCAATTAGACTGAACCATCATACTGCTGCTATTTCTTTATTCTTAGTAGATTTCAGCTATGAATGTTGGAATGAATGAGGGAGGGGCTTTGTTTCTTGAGGATCCAGAACTGAAGTGTGATTTCCACACATGTTTGTAACCCTCTGGGAAGAGTCCCACTATGATGTTCCTCCTTTCCATGGGGATTAGGTTTGAAAGTATTTATTTACCTGTGAGCAATCAAGAATGTTCAAGTATTTGCTGAGGTAAACTCAAAGGTGAATAACCTTTAGATCCTTACTGACAGAGTTCAACGGCTCACAGCTCACAGCCTAATTAGGAGCAATGACATCTGCAGGCATGGACAAGTACAATATCTTGGGAAAAATATTTTCTTGTGAAACTCAAGGCCTGGGTTATCACAAGGCCTTGGCACATGGACTTTGGGACAAGAAAATTCAGGGTTCAAATCTCAGCCAAGCCCATTGTTAGTAACTTGAATCAATCTCTTATAAATTAAAAAAAAAATGATTCAGTTTTTCCATCTATATGAAATGGATAAATAGTACGCATTTTAGTTGTAGGTTTAAATTATTAAATACATATAAGACCATAATTAGCTTTAGGTACCCAATATGCAATATATACATAGAATTTTATTTCTAAAGATTGTTTCCAATTTGATTCTGTTTAGGGAGAGGTCAGATATGTTGTATTAGAAGTTTGGGATTCTTCTGTGAAAATGTTACTTTCACATCTCTGAGATGTGTAGATAACACATGCAAGAGTCAAGTCAACAGGTACACAGTCCATGTGACCTGGGGCCTGCTCTTCCTCACACAACGTTACTCCTGGATGCTTTAAATACACTTCCCTCCTCTAAAAATTATTCTCTGATCTTGGCAGTTTAGAAAAAAATCAATTTTACTAAGTCCTATGTTTAGTATGTCCAGAATTAGAGATAAATTAACTTGCTTCCATTTTCACATGACTGTCTTGTGACAAGTCAAATTGCTACAACCAAATACCCCCATAGAAACAATGTGATGATTTGTATATGCTTAGCCCAGGGAGTGGCACTATTAGAAGGCGTAGTCCTGTTGGAGTAGGTGTGCCACTGTGGATGTGGGATTTAAGACCTTCATCCTCGATGCCTGGAAGCCAGTATTCTGCTAGAAGCCTTCAGATGAAGATGTAGAACTCTCAGCTCCTCCTGCACCATGTCTGTCTGGATGCTTCCATGTTCCTGCCTTGATGATAATGGACTCAACCTTTAAACCTGTTAGCCAGCACCAATTAAATCTCCTTATAAGAGTTACTTTGGTCATGGTATCTGTTCACAGCAGTAAATCCCTAAGACAAACAACAAATGGTCATTTTCCATAAGCAAGTCAAACTATTATGTTCTTAGCTGTATTTTCTTTTGCTGAGCAACATTCTTCTCAGAGTAAAAACCAGCACTCTTATGACTAATACAATGTCTTTCCATTTGTCGATTCATGGATTTTCCTGAATATACATTAGCAAAATGTATTTGTCTGAATCTGCTCCTAAAGGGAGGTCAGTCTTCCCCAAAGTACTTAAGATCCAAAAAGACAGATTTATCCAGCTCAATGGAAAAATGAATAAACTGTCGATTTTTATATTATGAAGGGAGACTATCATTGTAGGAACCAGAGGGGTCGAGGACACCAGGAGAACACAGCCCACAGAATCAAGTAAGCAGGGCTCACAGCAGCTCACAGAGACTGAAGTGCCAATCATGGAGCCTGCAATGGGTCTGAACTAGGTCCTCCACATATATGTTATGGTTGTATAGCATGGTGTTCTTATGGGATTCTTAACAGTAGTGGTGAGGGCTGTCTTTGACTGTTTCATCTACTACTTTTCTTCCTACTAGGTTGCCTAGTTCCATCCTGGTATAAGGATTTGTGTCTCGTCTTATCGTAACTTATTGGTATCCTTGGGCATGGGGGCTGCTTTTTTTTCTGAAGAGAAATGAAGGAGGAGTAGACCTCAGGGAGAGGAGAGTTAGAGAGGAGAATTGGGAGTAGTAGAAGGAGGGAGGGGAATGTAACATGAGAGCAGAATAAAGAAAAAGTAAAAAAAAGTTATAAAGTTCAATAATGATTGTAGTGAAGCACTTTTATAAGATACTATTTATTTAATGGGTTATATTCTAGCAAAACAAAATTATGTCCTTCATATTAGTCAAATATTATCATGTCTGGAGATCAAATAAGATAGACTTTATATTTTGAGGATGGGCAAGGGGAAGAAAGAGAACCAAACTCAGGTTGGTGGTATAGGTCTTCAAGGTTGTGTATGCTCATTTCTATAGCAGAGACAAGAAGGAAGAGGCAAGAGACAACAATAGAGTTCTGTGCACTAAACAACAAATGAGAATTCAATGTTACATAGTAGGCACCCACAAAATGCTCCTCGCTATTGTCTTTTGTTTTTGTGTCATATTAAGGCTTTACTCTAATTGACTAAGAGAATTTTTATATGTAAATATAACTCCTAATCTCATTAGCAGTTTCTTTCCTAACAATTATAAATTATTAGAAGTCACAAAATGACAAAGACAATCCTTCATTTAAAAAATTCCTAAATTTTCAATTGTAATCCAATATTTCTCAATTCATTTCAATAAAAATTTCAGAATGAACCCAGACAAAGACACTAAAAAATGAGGCACATACCTACTAGCAGAAACTTACCTTGATTATTCTGCTAAATGGAGATAATATAAAACCAACTCCTAATGACCTATCGCTAAACCTACAAGTTAGTGTGTCCCTCCACTCTCACCAGAAAAGCTTCCTTTTACAGAAGATGGTGGTTAACACAGAGAACCACAATGGGTCAAGGTACAGAGAATGAGAGACTGCAAAGTTTGCCATAGGACATTTGCATCTCACTCCTCCCAAGGCTCAGAGATCATTGTAGAAGAGGGGACAAAAAGATTATAAGAGCCATGTATAATGAATAATCACAACAAAACTGTGTTTGTGAACATAAAAGAACAGTTGCAATTAGGGAAACAACACCCTTCACAATAGTCACAAATAATATAAAATCCCTTGGTGTGACTCTAAGCAAGTAAAAGATCTGTATGACAAGAACTTCAAGTCTCTGAAGAAAGAAATCGAGGAAGATTTTAGAAGATGGAAAGACTTCCCATGCTCATGGATTGGCAGAATTAATATAGTAAAAATGGCCATCTTGCCAAAAGCAATCTACAGATTCAATGCAACCCCCATCAAAATTCCAACTCAATTCTTCACAGACTTGGAAAGAGCAATTTGCAAATTCATCTGGAATAACAAGAAACCCAAGATAGCAAAAACTCTTCTCAACAATAAAAGAACCTCTGGTGGAATCACCATCCCTGATCTTAAGCTGTACTGCAAAGTAATTGTGATAAAAACTGCATGGTATTGGTACAGTGACAGGCACGTAGATCAATGGAATAGAACTGAAGACCCAGAAATGAACCCACACACCCATGGTCACTTGATCTTCGACAAAGGAGCTAAAACCATCCAGTGGAAAAAAGACAGTATTTTCAACAAATAGTGTTAGCTCAATTGGTGGTTAGCATGTAGAAGAATGCAAATCGATCCATTCCTATCTTCTTGTACAAAACTCAAGTCTAAGTGGATTAAGGACCTCCACATCAAAGCAGATACACTGAAAATAATAGAAAAAAAATGGGGAAGATTCTCGAGCACATGGGCACAGGGGAAATTTTCCTGAACAGAACAGCAATAGCTTATGCTCTAAGATCAAGAATTGACAAATGTGACCTCATAAAATTACAAAGCTTCTGTAAGGCAAAGGACACTGTCAGTAGGACAAAGCGGCAAGCAACAGATTGGGGAAGAAAAGATCTTTATCAGTCCTATATCCGATAAAGGGCTAATATCCAATATATACAAAGAACTCAAGAAATTAGACTCCAGTGAAACAAATAACCCTATTTAAAAAATGGGGTACAGAGCTAAACAAAGAATTCTCAATGGAGGAATACTGAATGGCTGAGAAGCACCTAAAGAAATGTTCAACATCTTTAGTCATCAGGGAAATGCAAATCAAAACAACCCTGAGATTCCACCTCATACCAATCAGAAAGGCTAAGATCAAAAGCTCAGGTGACAGCAGATGCTGGCGAGGTTGTGGAGAAAGAAGAATACTCTTTGTGATAAAAACTGCATGGTATTGGTGCAGAGTGGCTAAGATCAAAAACTCAGGTGACAGCAGATTCTGGTGAGGTTGTGGAGAAAGAGGAACACTCCTTCATTTTTGGTGGGATTGCAAGCTGGTATAACCAATTTGGAAATCAGCTTGGCGGCTCCTCAGGAAGTTGGACATAGTACTACCAGAAGATCCAGCCATACGACTCCTGGGCATATAACCAGAAGATGCTCCAACATGTAATAAGGACACATGCTACACTATGTTCATAGCAGCCTTATTTGTAATAGCCAGAAACTAGAAACAGCCAGGATGTCCCTCCACAGAGGAATGGATGCAGAAAATGTGGTACATCTACATAATGGAGTGCTACTCAGCTATTAAAAACAATGAATTTATGAAATTCTTAGGGAAATGGATGGATCTGGAGAATATTATCCTGATTGAGGTAACCCAAATAACAAAAGAACACACATGGTATGCACTCACTGATAAGTGGATATTAGCCCAGAAGCTCAGAATACCCAAGATACAATCCACAAACCACAAGAAACTCAAGAAGAAGGAACAACAAAGTGTGGATACTTGGTTCCTTCTTAGGGGAAACAAAATACCTATGGAAGGAGTTGCAGAGACAAAGTGTAGAGCAGAGACTGAAGGAAGGACAATCCAGAGACTGCTCCACCTGGGAATCCTTCCCATATTCAATCATCAAACCCAGACACTATTGTGGATGCCAGCAAGTGCTGGCTGACTGAAGCCTGATATAGCTGTCTCCTGAGAGGTTCTGACAGTGCCTGACTAATACAGAAGTAGCAGATCATAGACATTCATTGGACTGAACACAAAGTCCCCAGTGAAGGAACTAGAGAAAGGACGCAAGGAGCTAAAGGGTTTTGCTGCCCCTTTGGACGAGCAACAATATGAACTAACTAGTACCCTCAGAGTTCCCAGGCACTTTACCACCAATCAAAGAGTACATGTGGTGGGACTCATGGCTCCAACTGCATACGTAGCAGAGGATGGCCTAGTTGGTCATCAATGGGAGGAGAGGCCCTTGGTCCTGTGAAGGTTCTATGCCCCAGTGTAGGGGAATACCAGGGCCAAGAACTGGGAGAGAGTGGGTTTGTGAGCCGGGGAGGTGGGGAGAACAGGTTTTTTTTTTCCTGAGGATAAACAGGGAAAAGTGATATAATTTGAAATGTAAATAAAGAAAATATCTAATAAAAAAAAGAACAGTTTCACAAATAACTCACAGTTATATGCATAAGATATATACAAGCTCAAAACAGACAAAATGCCTACATGGATAGTGCAGGTGAGCATGAAGATCCATAACTAGCTGAGGAGCACTTAGTAACTGCTCATCAGGGAGCCTTGATGTTCTTTAAGTATGTGGCTCTTGGTAGGTTAACCAAACTCCAATGGATGCTCACATAACCAAGATCATATGGGCAGCCCAATACAATTCAATGGGTTTATAAAAAGAAAATGAAGACACAAAGTTGAGTGTATTAGAAAGTGGAGTAAAAAAGTGGAGGTAGATCTGGTAAAACTGGGAAGCAGAAGTGAATATTATAAAAAACAAGTATGCAAAAGTCTCAAAGAAATAATAAAAACACATTTTTAGAAAAAAGGCGTAAACCTAAGTCTCTTAGCAGAAAGCCACCAGCCATTGTTCTCTATCTAAAAGAACGGAACAACCTTTTCTGAGAATACAGATAGAGGACAAGCCTGTGAGTGTTGTCATTGCCATCCAGACAGGCTTCCAAGGAAGTAGTCTTAACTCCAGTTAACAAGAGTGTCACATACACTTTACAATGTCAGAGCAGAAACAGATGTTTTCAGTGATGTAGCCACAGAAAGAAGACAAGGAGGAACAGTACGAAACAGAAGAGGAAGCTTACACCGAGAAGGGGGCAAGGATGCTGTCTGTGACTTACCCATGGCATCTCTTGGATTTCTGTGAGCGCACTAAAGTTGCTTGTCCCTACGGTGGTTTCGCGTGGGTAGGAAGTGAAATATTACCTTGCTCAAGCTACAGTGTAGCACTACTCAGGTTTCTTTGAAGATTTATTCCCAGCTTTGCTAGCATAACTTGGCATGTGAGAAACTACTCTCTCAGCAGCCATAAATTTTCTAAAAGCTTCATTTCATTTTAGGGAGAAAATTAAGTGCCCATTCCAACAGCAATAAGGAAGAATAAATCCCATTATAAGGGCATCTTTCTTGCTGTGAGAATGTAATACAGTTTTTATTTAGCCTGCTTCTTCTTTTCTTGTGAGCTGATGCTGAATTGTTATAGTAGAATATTCAGAGCAGAGACAAATCTAGAGAAGGCAAAGCAAGAAAGACCGGATATCACACGATTTACTCTCTCAAGTTAATCCATAGTTGTGTGCCATGGCTAATGTTCATCAGTGCTCAGCAGATGGATAGGCTACAGCTGTATTGACAATTCTGTTCTCAAGCTAATAAGGTTGATAAGGGTGGTTAGTTTTGTCCTTCGACTCCTGAAGGCTTAGGGCAAAGTTTGATTTCCAAACGCCTACTTGCTACTTACTTCATGATTATCATTCTGGATATATCCAGAGCTGGCAGCAGTACTTTGAAATGACTGCTTTGAAGTGCATATAAATGATGTGGCCTCACTTATGACTGATGCCTTTGCTAAAGTGATGTTTTCTACTGTTGTTTACATCTTTCATCTATGACTGGCATAGTCATATGTAATACCCAGAATGATGACTGTTCATACTTCATGCCCTTTCACTTGTTCTTATTTTTCCTTTATATACTTCAGTGTGGATTCCTGAAGGTTATTTCCCTCTATTCTCATCAATGACATGGGTAGTCACAAAAGTTATTTTGCATATTAAAGTACTCCTTATTGAGCAGGGCGGCAGTGGTGCACACCTTTAATCCCAGCACTTGGGAGGTAGAGGCAGGTAGATTTCTGTTCCAGGACAGTCAGGGCTATACAGAGAAACCCTGGCTAGAAAAAACAGAAACAAAACAAAACAAAAAACAAAAACAAAAAAACTAAAATATTCCTTATTTCACTAGAAATGAAACTACTTCATAAGTGAGACATTTTCCATAAGTAAGTATATCATTTATTTGTTTTGTGGTAACAAATACTCCAAGGAAAGAAAATTAAGAGAAGATTGGGCTTCTTTTGGTTTACTGCTTCTGGGTAATGTACATCAGAATGGGGGAGTTATGGAAGCAGATGTATTAAGAGGCTGGTCACACTGTATCCCTGTCAGGAAGCAGAGGGAAATGAATGCTGAAACTTAGCTTGCTTTCTCTTCATTGTTCAGTCTTGAACCTCATCCCACATGATGAGGCCATCCACATGTAGTGTGAATCTTCCACATCAATTAACCTAATCTAGTCAATCCTTCACAAGCGTGCCCAAGGCTTTGTTTCTTAGGTGATTCTAGATCATGCCAAATTGAAAAAACTTCCACATAATTGTCACAGTAAGTAAATCCAGGCAATTATGTTACACCGGCAGTAAAGTGCTTCCCACTTCAGAACTTGGAAATTAAGTCTTAATGACATCTTTTTAAATATCTTGTTGGGCAGCACTAACAGGTAACTGTTGAAAGTTGCCCTGGTTGAATCCATCAGGTGAGGCAGCTCTTAGAACTTGTGTTTAAACTTAGTTTGGACAAAGAACCAGAGATAATGCTGATGGATGGCTTAAGGGGAGGAATAAAAACCCACTCATAGCAAGCACTGAAGAGATGACCACTCTGAAAATAAAGTCTTGATGATAGTAACTTTGGCAATTTCTTATGATGCCACAAGTGGGGAAGAATCATATAGAGAAGAATCATCCCAAAGGTTAGCTTGTCCCTTCACCATCCAAAGCTATGGGCTACCATAGCACTTGAGGATAGCACTTGAAGATGAAAAACAGAGAGTGATGTATCTAGAAACCAAGGAACAAAAAGGATTGCTAGGGGAGGAGAGAAGCATAGAACACATTCTGCTTGTCTTATCAGAATCAGATAGATCCAGCCTCCTGGGGGCTTTGATTTCAGAACCTCATTTGTAGAATTCTGAGAGGACAAGTCCTTGCTGGACTTCGTCACTTGTCTTTGTGTTCTGTTACAAAGCCATCTTTGTTAAGGCAACTCTAGGAAACAAATAGAAACTCTGGAGTGGAATTCTGTAAAAATACTGCAATGACCATGCTTATAAGCATGTTTTCCCATATCCATATTTTAGATTGTCCTTTTAGAATGTATTCTTGCTTATGATTTCTGATTCCTAAATGTATAAGTATTTATAGCTCATGTTCAATTTTACCAAAGTAGTTTTGAAAAGAATTGTAATATTTTTTTTCCAGAAATCAATAGAGTCAGAAGTATCTCTTTCCTCAGAACCTTGCTGGCATTGGAAAGCAATAGTTCTGGATTTTACTGGGGGTGGGGGCATGTTGCATTTCTCATAAGCCAGTAGAAGTTCAGGTAGCAAAATCACATAAAATCATTTTGGAAATTACTATAGGGCAGATGAGTGTTCTACAGAATGGTTGGAGAAAAACAAGATGAGAGAAATGGCAAAAACCCCAAAACAAAAAATAAAATAAAAAAAATACAACTTTAAGTATTGGGATACTTTTTCTCTTCTACAAAACCCTATTTATGCTTCACATGATCAGTTGAATTTCACAGAAAATAAAGCAGTAAAACAGACTCTTGGAGTTCAAAACTGAAAGGAAGAGAAGACACATTGTGGTTCATGTGCACCTGCCTTAACTCATCAATATCAAATGAGTGGACATCAAGAAGATGTACTGGGAATACAAGGAACTACTGTGTGAAGACTACATTTCAACTTCTACCATAAACCAAGTATGGACAAGTAGAAGGTTAAGAAACTGCACAAAGAAAGAGTTCATCCATAGCTTGTAACAGTACATATTAGTGTGTTTTATAGACTTAAATTATCCACCTCCTTGCTTTAAAGTTACCGTTTACTTGTTATAATGCAAAACAGAACAAAAGGAATAACATTAGCACATCAGCACTCATTTATAGTATTCTTCATGGTAATGAAAACTGATTGTTGATGAAATAGCTTCCAATGCAGGTATCTGTTGGAATAATGAATGACCAAAAGAGAGTTTGAGGTATTTCTATGCTTATTATCATAAAAATATAGTCTAATAGATAGATAAAGGCAATTTGCATAACAGTATGTGAATTTTGACCTATTACCTTAATACAATGTAAAACTGCAGACCTATATATACTTCTCTAGAAGTTTTAATTTATCAGTGCTGGAGAGAGAACCCAGCCAGGTCCCAGGCATGGACTCCGTACTGAGAAGCACTCTCAACCCCTAGCCTCTACATTTAAAACCTTTGATGCCAATATTAGTTTGTCTAGTATGATCTCCTTCCAGATACTTGCATGGGTAATTTGTCATTTCTTTGAGTAAGCAATGACATTTGTCACTCTGTTTCATGCTTCAGCAGTGTTCCATGCTGTCATTCTGGAGTTTCACTCCTTACTCTGCTAAACTCTTGTGGTTTTCCAACACACTTATCCTTTTTTAATCATATAATATCCTAATCACATAATTTAGTCATATAATTCCTATTGTATTTCCTGTCTCCTACTATATACAACATGTGGTCAGAGACTTTGGTTCTTCTTCTTCTTCTTCACTAAGGTATAACCCAAAGTCAAAAGAATGACTTCGTTAAGCTGTACAGCTTGGAAACACGTTCCACATATGTGCATATGAATGTGAATGCATGCATCCACATGCATATATACTGGAGATTAAACAAAAAATATGGAAAATGGTTGATCACATTACATATAGTTTTAATATTTTTAATGTTAAAGGTGATTGTTATTTATAGTCAAGAATTTTATTAAAATGCTTCTACTTCCTAGAAGAAAAAAATGAGTTTACTGAAAAGATATCATATAGAATCCTATGATCTTTCCAGGTGTGGTCAGATCCAGGGATCTAGTGTGGATGTGGTGTAACTCCACTTGATCATGTTTGGAATCACATGACAGAGCTCGCTTATTGGTGGGGGATTCTCTAGATTGGGTTAACTGATGTGAGAGTACCCTCTCTGAACACTGGCTGCACCACTCCATGGACTGGAGAATCAGACTAACTGAAAAGGGCCAAGTGTGCATAGCACCCACAGTCTTTTTTCTCTGCTTCTGACTCTGAATGCATTAAGGCCAGCTGCCTCACACTCTCGTAGCTGTACCTTCCCTGCCATGAGCACCCTCTAACCATGAGCCCAACCCAACCCTTCCTCTTTTAAATTGCTTTCGTCAAGTACTTTGTCACACCAGTTGGGAAAAGCAACTAATACAGTTCAAAGAAAGCAACCACAGCCCTATGATTGATAGGTCTATGACTGACACATTTATGCCTAGCCTCTGTAGGTCTCCTGCCTGGACTCTTCTGCTGATCTCTCCCCTCTGGCTTCCGTTCCTACTTTCCTCTGTTTATCGGTTTTCTGTTTCCCAGTTTACCTGGTGATAAGAGCTACCTTTGCTCCACATTTCTTCACATATGCCAACTAAAAGCACACAGTTTGCCCTTTAATTCAGTGGAAATGTCTGTAAATTTGTCACTACGTAAACAATGTTATATCTTCATTTATTAGAGATCCTCTTAATATGAAGTTAATTTTAGTGATTTATTAGAAATGCATGTTGAATACTGTCAAGTGCCTCTTTGATGGATATTTCTATTGTAATGGGTACATCTTCCATATTAATATAGTAATGTGATTCACCATGATTAATTTTTGACTGGTGATATAAACCTCACCTGATTGTCATGTATTATTCATTTAGTTCTGTATCCACAGATTTTATTAGGGATCATGAGAGGTTGAGCCTTTTTTTTTTTTTTTTTTTTTTTTTTTTTTTTTTTTTTTTTTTTTTTTTAGTAATTCTTGTTTTTAAAAAAAAATCTGTGTAAGTACATGTGTGTGGGGCACACACAGTAGTAACAAATGTGCATAGTAGAAGTCAGAGGACACATTTTTAATCTCTTTTCACCTTGATTTCTGACACAGGGTCTCTTGGTATTTCTACTGCTGCATTGAGGCTGATTTTCCTGGTTCAGCCCCTTGTCTCTCTATAAGATGCTGGGACTACAGATGTAGTAACACTTTTCTGGCTTAATTTTACTTAAGTTCTAGGGATTGAATTGAAGGCATCAGGTTTACCCATCAAGTGCTTTTACAGAACCACTGACGCATATCCCCAGGTCCATTTATTCCTTATTCTAAAACCAGTTCTAAACTAATTCTACACCTACTTTATTTCTTTCTATATATTCTATTGCTCTGATAATAAAGGTTTGGTGCCTGCTCATGACAAATCATATATAGAGAAAAATAATAGAAAAGAAGAATAAGTAGAAGACTAAAACATTGCCATATATAGTATGATGTTTTTACTGAAAATTTTCCATACAGCATATTCTGTTCATAATTTCCCCTTCCTCAATGCCTCTTAGATCCTTCACACCTCCCACCCACCCAACTCCATTCCCTTTCTTTCTCTGTGTGTGGTAAACCTATGGATGCTTTATATTCATAGTTCCTAAAAGATCTACAAATGATCTCTACAGGTTCTATCTCACCTTTGTTTGGTATTTCAGCTAATGTTCCTCTCTGTTTGTTCCTGGGAACCTCTTGGGTCCCTGGCATCTGGGAGTTTCTAGTGGCTAAACCCTAGGTCCCCTTCCCCCACTGCTACACACCTCCTTTCAAATTCCTGACTCTCTGTACTTCTCCCCATCTCCTCCCATATTTGAGCTTCCTCTTCTTCCTTCCCCCTCCTCTCTCCCTCCCAGATCCCTCTTTCCCTCTACCTCCTGAGATTATTTTCTTCTCCCTTCCAAGTAAGATTGTAGCATCCAAACTTAAAGAGTGGAACAGAGACTGAAGGAAAGGCCGTCCAGAGACTGCCCCACCTAGGGATCCATCCCATCTGCAGACAGACACCAAACCCAGACACTGTTGCTGATACCAAGAAGAGCTTGCTGACAAAGGCCTGGTATAGCTGTCCCCTGAGAGGCTCTGCCAGAGCCTGACCAACATAGATGTGGATGCACACAGCCAAACATTGGACTGAGCATGAGAACCCCAAAGAAGGAGTTAGGGAAAGGACTGAAGGAGCTGAAAGGATTTGCAAACCCATAGGAAGAACAACAATATTAAACAACCAGACCCCTCACCCCCAAGCTCCCAGGGATTAAACCACCAACCACAGAGTACACATGAGAGGACCCATGGCTCCAGCTGGATATGTAGCAGAGGAGCACTGAGGTGGGAGTGGGTGGTGAGTGGTGGAGCACCCTCATAGAGGCAGGGGGAGGGGGAAGGAGATAGGGGGTTTGTGGAGGAGAAACTGGGAAGGGGGATAACATCTGAAATATAAATAAATAAAATAATCAATAAAAATTGATAAAAATAGAAACTAAAAAAACAAAAAATAGGGCTGGCCAGATGGCTCAGCAGGTAAGAGCACTGACTGCTCTTCTGAAGGTCGTGTTTTCGGATCCCAGCAACCACATGGTGGCTCACAACCACCCGTAATGAGATCAGACGCCCTCTTCTGGTGCCTCTGAAGACAGCTACAGTGAATTACAAGGCAGAACGAGCGGGGCCAGCAGAGGTTCTGAGTCCAATTCCCAGCAGCCACACACATGATGTACAGTTACATGGCCATCTGTACAGCTACAGTGTACTCATACACATAAAATAAAGAAGATAAATCTTACAAAAACCAAACCAAAACAAAAGATCTACAAATGAAGGGTGGAAAGGAAGCCTAACCTGTAATCCCAGCTACTAGGGAGCCTGAGGCAGGAGAATTACAAGTTTAAGGACTGCTACAGTGCCTCTTCAAGGCCAACACAGGGAAATTGCTGACCTAGTGACCATGTCTTCAAATAAAAAGTACAAAGCAAGATCGGGATATAGCTTCGTAATAGAGCATCTTCCTACCCCAAATAAGGCTCCTGGTTAAACCCTTAGCTTCTTTTGAAATATAAAGAAAACATTAAGTTATGTTCTAATTTGTAGTTTTGGTATAATGTCTCTTTCTTGGTTTTGGCTTTAGTTCTAAGATTCATTTCCCCTCCCTGTTCTGTACAGGAATTATGGGGTTTTGTTTGAATGCTTATAACCCAGATTCGGAACTGTCTGTTCCCCTTAGGACTACCCTTGGCTGTAACATAGGGGTGGAAGTGTGTAGATCAAGCTATTTAATGTCAGACCAAAACCTTCCAGATCTGAGAACAGCACATGCACATGAACACCTCCATTCCTTCCAAAGCTGACACTTTGTCCATCCAGTAATTTGGAGCTGCATTTCTTAGCCACTAGAAATGATTTTAAAGTACCCCTTTCTTACTAAGGACTCATTTTCCTACTTGTTCTTCCATGGCAAAAGTCAACCACTTTCTATTTTAGTAGGCTTATTTCTGGAGCATGTACACAGAGTTCATTTTTCAACTCCTGTATAAACCTTTTTTCACCAAAACCATTTTTTTTAAAGAATTTTGTGTGCTAGAGTAAGTGGTTTACCAGGTAATCAAAAGGACAAGAAAATTGTTCACATTGAATTTCAGAAGAATCAAAGTTCTAGTGAGCCTCTGGAGTTTTTAGCTAAATGCTGTACATACTAGCCTTTTCTCTTCAAATGCATGGAGCCCAGAAAGCAGCAATCCTGTGAAAACACATGCAAGCACATGCATTTCTATTTCGGGATTTAAGCACTAGTGTGCTTTGGAGAGTCATGGTGTGGATTCATGTTTCTATGCATCGCTAGTTCAGATAAAGGTTAGAAATTGTTCAAGTATGTTCAAGTATGTTCACCAAAAATTCTTTATAATATATATTTAAATAGGTTTCTTCAGTCAAATACTTTTATAATATACATATATACATATTTGTGTATAGCCTTTTCTTATTAACCTTATTTCCATTATACACACACACACACACACACACACACACACACACACAATTCTATTATATTAGGTACATCTAGAATACACATAAAATATCTTAAATGATAGAGATTGGTTTAACTGCTTAGATTAGTCTTGAGATCACCAGTTAACCTGTCAGCAGGTCTTAAGATGGCTACCATTCCAGCATGAAATTACCAACATAGAGACTAAAATACACCAATGCACTCTGCTATGTACTCTGCTGCCAACATACTCATGGAAGTAATTATTACTTTAAAATGTATCTTTGAGCTTTCTGACTGGCTTATCACAAGAAATATCATTCTGCTTCTTCACCAAAAGACATGAAAGGTCTATATAGGGTTTATCAGCTACTTAGAACTAAAGGATCTTAATATAAAAAGAATACATCATTATTGGATGCTCCAGAGAAATGTTATAATACATAACATAAGAAAAAAATCATATTCATTTGTCCCTAGTGACCCATGCAAAGAATAAATGATAAAATGTAATGTATTTTTATTAGAAATAAAAGTAGTAAATTATTTCTTCATTCTTGTAATTGTTTCATATTTTTAATTGATAGAAAACACAAATAGTATTTTGCTTACAAGTAGCATTTTTACTTTATTCTTCTTCGTACGATTCTTGGTTTTGTCCGAGAAGAACCAACTGTCTTCGGAGCTTGGAAGAAGCAGGAACTAGAGGCAGGTTATCAGTTTCAGATGTAAAAATAAGGCAGAGTATATGGACTGGACATTGTCAGTCAGAATCAGTTGTTGCTTGAGTGACTATCAGTGACTGAGTGAGTTAACATGACTGAGAGACGAACTGAGAAAGCCATAGTCTTTGGTCTTCTTGCAACCCCTAGAGTTTCTTGTACTGAGGATTCAGAATTATCCCCCTTCTTCACTCACCCCCAATCTTTTGTAGTTCTTCCTTTCAGTACTGCAATATTTTCATGGAACCTACCAATAGATAATCTGCTAGACTGATCTCTGCATTAACATCAGAGGAATGTCTAAACAAATATATGCACTGTACTGAGTGAATAAACATTTCCATTAGACCTGGGCTTCCTTACATGAATTGAATGAAATGAACAAGCATTCCCAGTAATTTTTCCAGTGGCCAGGAGTTTGGGATTCTGAACAGGCAGCATCTGGGAAGCTTGTTAAGAGGAAGGACTTGAGATGTCCCTTGAATCACACCATGCAGATATAGATGCCAATTATTTGCAGTGTTATTTATAAATTTGGGTTTGAAAATCAAGATCAAGTAATCTTGCATTCCTCAGATCATTAATGCTTATTTCTGTAGCACACAATGCATAGAAAATAACAGTACTTTGGTGGTAAGAAGAGTCATACTTCAATAGATATTTTTTATCCCTCAAATTGAGCCTTGATTTTTTCTTTTTTAAAATTATTATTTTGCTTATTCACTTTACATTCTACTCACTGCCCCCTCACACTCCTCCACTCATAATACTTTTCCCACCCCACTCCACTTCTCCCAGCAGGTGGAGGGCCCCCTGGGTATCCCACACCCAGGCCCATCGAGTCTCTGTGAAGCGAGAGCCTTGATTTTTTTCATTTGATGCTTTTACATAGAAATATTTCCTCTCCATTCTGTTTAAGAACACTATGTCATCAAATACATAAGTTGTTCTTCCTGATTTCTAAGAATAGCAACACACCCACCCACACCCAACTGAAAGGGAACTTAAAGGTTAGTATTAGCTATACTTTAGCATATCAAGAGAGCAATAAATTCTTACTTCCATTTTCAATTTGGCTGCACCTAAGAGATAAAAATGTATGTATATAAATCATTTTGGGAAAACTTGCCATGCTTATCACATAAATAGCATCTTAAAATGTGAATTTAGACAATTTTATACATTAACAGCTTATTTTCCTTAAGCTAACCCCATCATTATCTTGAAAATGATAGCTTTTCAGCTGAAGGGCATTATTCTGTTCATTAGATATATTAATAAAGACCTGCAGTTATTACAAAGACACGAGTGCAAGCACCCTCTTTACTCCAGTGTCTAGTGGTAATGAATATTCATTCACCTCCAAACCCAGGGAAGAGTTCTACCAGAGGGAAAGTCTGCTCTTTCCTTCTTTCTACTTCAAGATCATTATTGTACTAAAGTGTCTCAGGAAAACGTACACGAGAAAGACTGGAGCAGCAGAGTTACTCTAACAAAGTCATTGCTTGAACTCAGATAACCTTCATCATTTTCTAAGAGGAGAAAAATGAGTATGAAATTTGTTTGCCTTCTTAAGGTCTTGTGATTTTAAATAACAAGTGCATATCTTCATGAATGAAGCCCCGAGGATATTCCAGTTGTATAACATACTGTTATTATCTGTTGTTTATTTAAAATAGCTGCAACAAAAACCCATACATTTTAGCTACTTAGGTTTTGATTTTACCTACTTCATTTTTCTTGTTTTAGATTCTGGCTTCCTTTAGTACCTGTAGTGAATATGTAGTATTCCAAGAATGAGACATAGGGATTTATTATTTAATGACTTTTAGCCTAGTCCTCCAGGAAACACCTTGAGCCAGAGAGAGCCATCTAACCTAGTCACACCCTTCTGGGGTCAACATGATTAACTTGATAGGGGCACAGCTCTTTACCTTCCTTGTCCAACAAGGGGGCAGGCGCCCTTAAAGCACTTTCTCAGGAACCCCTTAATTCTTGCTTCTTCCCAAATACTCCCCCAGAAACTTTTCTAATAAGATTCTTGTTTTCAAATATTTACTTCTTTTTTTTTTTTTTTTTTTTTTTTTTTTTTTTTTGGTTTTTTTTCGAGACAGGGTTTCTCTGTGTAGCCCTGGCTGTCCTGGAACTCACTCTGTAGACCAGGCTGGCCTCGAACTCAGAAATCCGCCTGCCTCTGCCTCCCAAGTGCTGGGATTAAAGGCTTGCGCCACCACTGCCCGGCCAAATATTTACTTCTTGACAAGCATTAATATACAAGTTTGAGAACCAGTTACCTGGGTAGTTTAAGGGGAAAAAAAGTATATGTTATAGTGCCGAGTAAGGCTCGTAGACAACACTGATTACAAACTTTTTTTTCCATCAAAGAGAACATGTGGCCTGTGTATAATAGAGACTTCCCTACACCATCCTGCCTTGTGAAATCTGCTCCCTTAGATCTTTTTTTCCCTCTGAGAATGCCTGCCCACTGCCCATGGAATGCCTCAAGCAAGATTTCCTTTCCCCAGCTTAGCAGGTTCAAGGGTATCATGCTAACAGCCCTCAGTTTGCCAGTAGGCCTTTCTGCCCCTGAGCACATCTAGTCAAAGTGTTGAGAATGACTTCATATATTTATGATTACTTCTCTGTCACTGCTTTGAACTCTGAGTTATCTTGTAATAAAAGCTTCTGAGAAGTCCAGTAAAGGCTGGTGATCAGTATTGCCCATCCCCAGATTCTGCTGAATCTGGAACTGACTTCAGTTCCTCAGCCCAGGTCACTGGTTGGTCACAATAAGAATATTACAGATGGATAATCCAAAGTCTCTCGTGAACTGATGGCTGTATGGCAGGCAAGCACTTTGAAAAGCAAGAAGTATAGACTCCTTTTGTCAGCTTTGTGAGAGCCTGGACTGCAGGTTCTTTCCCAGTGGCATGGCTAGGGTAATTTTTCAAGATTGTGGAGGGATAATTACTTACAAATGTTTAGTTGTTAAAAGTCAGTAGAACCACATGTATTTCTTCAGTGAGAATGCCAGGGGCCACTAACCAAGATGAGTGACAGATTTGTAAAGGTCATTAATTCATGCAATGAAAGAGACATCAGAGTAACTGATGTTCTGAAAGACTACCCATAACAGAAGAATCAAAACAGAAGCCATAAGCCAGAACAAAATAAAGTCTATTTTGTCTGTTCTTACATGCAGCCTTGTGTGTGTGTGTGTGTGTGAGAGAGAGAGAGAGAGAGAGAGAGAGAGAGAGAGAGAGAGAGAGAGATGCTTTAGTTTAAAAATGCCCATCATGACTTACAGCTATAGCACACTAGCTTGAAGCACATCAATGACTCTTCAAAACAAAACAAAACAAAACCCACAAAACCAAAAACCTAAAACTACGGAAAGCACATTATAATCACACATCTTTGAGAACATCAGAGAGATGACAGGGTGGGGAAAGATGTCAGGGTCAGATTGGCTGAAAGAAGGAAAAGAAAATGAATGAGTGTTGATATCAGCACTTTCGGTCCACAAAAAGCATGGCCAAGGTCTAATCGATGGTTAACATTCCAGCTGGGAATTCCTTGTTTTAGGTTTGGTTCAGAAAATAGTATTTGAGATCAGACAAGAACTAATGAGGAACCCAGGTCTCAGTTGGGGTTCTTCATGGTTTGCCCCTTAAAGGTAAACTAGACAATCATTGGCTCAGATTCAACCCAGCTCAATATCAATGAGATCTGGCAAATCTTGCTCTTCTAACTGCTTATCTAAAGCAACATTTTTCTAGACTTCCTCAAATTATGAACTTGTTAGATCACAAGAAACAAGAACAGAAAAGAAAGTTAATAGGAAAGAAAAAATGCTGAAGGGACATCTCAGATACCAGGGCTCTTTTGTTTTGTTTTGTTTTGTTTTGTTTTTGTTTGTTTGTTTTTTTAGAGACAGGGTTTCTCTCTGTAGCCTTGGTTGTCCTGGAACTCACTCTGTAGACCAGGCTGGCCCCGAACTCAGAAATCCGCCTGCCTCTGCCTCCCAAGTCCTGAGATTAAAGGCATGCACCATTACCGCCAGGTGGGATACCAGAGCTCTTAACACACTTCCCTGCCTCATTCCACTGCATTCCTGGATCCTCTATCTTAGGCGGATGTGTGATGCACTGAGGATGGAAGCTCAGGTCTTTAATAACTCATGTTATGAGTTATGGATGAAGAGAACTCTTTTCTACCTCCTTTAGCTATTCGATATTTTTTATAGGTTTTTCTATCTTTTTGAATCTTAATTTGTATTTGTTCACTGATAACCTGACTATTTAGAAACACAAAATCAATAGGGCTTCTCCTGGGCTTATGACTTCTGTAGCCATGGGTTTTGGTCATGTTTACAGCACCAGGTAGGAACTCCCTCCTGCTGAGCAAATCTTACCACCGTGAATAACCATGCCCCTAATGTACCAGTGGGGAGGCTTTGCCTGCTAGGTTGGCATTAGATCAGGCAGGATCCAGAAGTGCATAGCAATGCTTTGAAACAAACGACTATTTGCATAATATGAAAAGGCTGTCAGACTAAGTAAGAGATTTGCATACTATAGCCATTATCTGAGGCTTTCTGTATTCCAGAAATACAGAAAGTTCTCTTGTTTTAAAACATGGAAAAGGTATAATGTCCTTTGAGAGAAGGGACCATAAAGCAATTGCATCTATCACAACCAGTCCTGAGGCCACCAGGTCAGGACAGAAGCATCAGGAATGCAGATGACCTATTTGTCAATGCTTAGAAGAGCATTGACCTTGTTTACTGTTCAATGGTGCACATCTGGAGAGACGGCAGACTCAGGGGTCTTGCTTTGCTTTTAGAAAAAGGAGTCCCAGTATGAAATAATATTTCTAGGTCCAGTAAAAGAAGACCAGAGAGCTTCTATGTCTTTTGTAAGTTCCAGTGTCAAAGGGTATAAGAAAGTGAGAGGGAGAAATAAGAAATTCAGTTTGAAGAATGAATAGTTGGGCCCAACAGAGCTATTGTTCTGTCAGTATTGGCATTATAAATCCCGTCTTTGGGTGTTTATGAAATCCAGTTAGACATGAACAAAATACACTAGAATCTAGCAGCAAGCAATTTCAAAAAAAAAAAAATTGAATAATGCACCTCAATCACTTTTAACTGTAGGCTTTGCAAATTGCTCTGCCATCAAACTACCTTGAATGTTCCCAACCTCGCTTGACCTGAGATGGAACTTGATTTCTGTCAGACACATCTTGGTTTATAAAAGTCTGTTAAAACATTCCTTAGAGGTACCTTAATTTAGATAAATATAGAAATTAAGCTCTATCACAGCTTGCAGAGTATTATCTTCAGAATAGCTCTCTCTACTACTGTGTACTGTTTGAATTAAGCACTTTTAGTAAATACTGTATTTACTACATCAGATGTCATTTGGAGCAATGCCCTGCATTTTAAAAACTTTACTGAAGGTAAATCCTTGGATAAGGATTGCCAGATGGTAAGAGGGAAGGACGACAGCTCCAGTGTGGCCCTAGGTGCCTGCACAGTATCCTCGCTCAGGTACTATGCACAGAACCAATCCACCCTGCCTTGATCCAGCATCACTGCATAAATGTTTCAGTGGGCTATTGATCTTTGCCTGAGATACAAGAATAGAAGAATTCATGGTGAAAGTCAATTGAATAGGTACCTGCAGATAGTAAGCAAAAAAAAACCTAGAAAGATAAAATGAGGGAAGAGAAGTGGTGACAGCAAAGTGACCCAGAAGCAGACTGGCACTGAGATTGTCCCCTTGCTTGGGTCTTTTCTTTAAGGGTTCTGTGGCGATTACATTACAAGGGCATAACTGATTAAATCACTGGCCATTTGTGATTAAATGAATCCCCAGCCACTCTCTCTTCTCATTATTCCTTCTACTCCTATTAAGTTGCTATAATTATAATCAAGTACATTAATGGTTATAATATTAATTCATATATTTAGCAGATTATCTCAATACCTAATACATACCACGAACTTTTTTAAATGCTAAGGATACAACAGTGAAATAAATATGAAAATTCCTCTCAACAAACCTATGTGTTCATCTGTGGATGAATGAACAAGCAAAATATGATGTGTTGGGGTGTGTGTGTGTGTTCATGTGACCTACCATTTAGCCTGAAAGAGGAAGAGAACTCAGGTAAGCTACAATATGGTCAAAACTTGAAGGCCTTATAAGTTTCATAATGAACCCATTAAAAACACACAAGAATTATGATTCTACTCATGGGAGGTGCACAGCAACAGAGAAGAAAGGTAACTTATTTCTAGAAGGAGGGGAGACTAGGAAGTTGCTATTTTTAAGGAGGATAGACATTTAGTTCATTCTACAAGATGGTGATGGTTACACAGCAATATGAATACATTTAATATTACTGACATATACTCTTAAAATGAGTAAAATGATATGATTTTGCTATGTTATTTCTATCATGATAAAATTTATTGTCCATTTAGATTTTTTATAACATCTCCCTAAGTTGGAATCAATGTGTAGATCCCAGGAATTATTGAGAATGGTTCTGCTTTTCCTTCCATTCTCCTGGGAAAAATAGAAATCAACAGTATGTTGGTTCTTATGAGAGTCTAAAGAAGTTGAACATAAGTTTAGCATTCTTGAATCAATGCAACCCACTGGTACTTCAAGTAGGAAGAGTTCTCTGAAGTTTTTTAGTTCTGCTCTGCTAAAATAGGAGCGAGAGTGATGGGCATCAGCCCTGGCAACTCCAGTAGAGAGAATATTGGGCAGTGTGATACCTTAAGAAGTACATATTGAGGGCCAGACAAAACAAATCAGAGGAATATTTGACAGAATAAGTTAGAGACTGGATACATTCAACTCACTGGAGAAAGCCAGGAAAGGGAGGGTATTTAAGAACAGTGCAGAGTGAGTTAGCGAGTTAGTGCAATGAGTGCAGTGCAGTGGGGTTGAGTTCCTTCATGAGTTGATGCAGTTCAGTGCAGGTCAGCAGAGACACTTGAAGACAAAGAATAAAAAGGAAACAGAAGCTTAGAACAGATTGCTATAGCTAGTTGGAAGCTAAGCATAGCCATTTAGTCAGAAGCTGAGAGAAGGCAGATTGATCCAGTTAGCTTGAAAAGGAATTTGAGGCAAAACAGCCGAGTTGAACCAGCCAGCCAGAGTTCACAAAGAACTAGAAAGGGTAAGCTCATTTAGTAGTAAGCCTCCAAGGCGATCATTACATCAGGTTAATAAAAGTTACTTTTACAGGTAGGAAGTGGTTAGAGATTCATCTAATCACAAATAACTAGTAATTCAATCAATCATATACAAGTAATGAATTCTTCACAAAATCCTTCAGCAAGAATTCCAAGTGAAGAGATAGAAAGTGGGCTCAGCATCTTTCTGAGCCCTCTGCTCTTTCTGCTCTTCCTGAAGACCAAAATTGATCTCTGAACACCCATATGGGCAGCTTACAACTACCTATAGTTCTAGTGGATCCCATGCCCTCTTTGACCTCCATGTGGGTCATATAAGCACACACATAAACATTAAAACAAATTGTTAAAAAATTCTAAATGAGAGAGTTTAGACAACTTTTGGGTTAGTGAAAAGATGAAAAAAAATCAATCATCTATCTATCTATCTATCTATCAATCTACTATACATCTATCTATATCTTTACCTATACATATACATACTTATATCTCTATCTATCTATCTATCTATCTATCTATCTATCTATCTATCTATCTATCTATCTATCTATCTATGCATCAGAGGCTTATCCACAGAGGGGTGTCAGTTTTTCTGTTGAGATATCTTCTTCCCAAATGATTCTGGTCCAAGTAAAGTTGACATAAAAACTGGCCAGAACAGTATGTGTTAGAAAAATAACAACAGCAATCCTTACATCACATTACACATTTAATGTAAGAAGTGTAAGTAAAACTGATTCAGGTAGATTACTGGAAAACTAAAGCAAAGGAGAACTCAAATGGCCACAAGCTAGTAGCTAACCAGGCAATGCCTTCTCAAATGTCCTATCAAACATCTGATCAAAGAGAAACATACTGCTTCTGATATTCTCTTCTTGAGAAACTTGTCTGTAAGGGCCTTTAAAACTAAAGACATGTGCTACATTGGCCACGAAGAAACCTTTCCTGAGTTGAGTTACTCCTCACTGTTGCCTGCTCTCACACTGTTTTCCTTCCCTATTGAAGGTCGGTGATGCTTCCATGAGCCATCAAACTGAGCCAGATGGTTTCTAAACTGCCAAGGCTGGTTAATGCCTCAGGACTTGGGAATCTGCTTATGTGCAAACTTCTTAGATGACTGGGAAATGCGAATGCTTGAGAATCATTACTAATGAGAGAAATTCCCAAGTGTTGCCAAGTGAAGTTGAGCCTAAAACGCGTGGTCTTAATTTGGCTTGAAACATGGCTGTTACTTTTTAGCAGGCACCTGCACAAAGATCACTTCAGCTACTGGAAATGATTACAACACAACGTTTCTCGGAGTACTGCCAGTATTTGTTGATGACTAGAGAAGAGCTATTTATTTTGACGGCTAGTTTCAGGGAACAAGAGTCCAACAAGGTGGAGAAAGCATGGTGGAGCACAGCTGCTTACATCGTAGCAGTCAGAAAGCAGAGAGAGAGGGCCTGTATTATGGGATCCCTCCTTTATCCTCTATTCAAGTTAGACTCCACATTCTTGGCTGGTGAAGCCTAAAATCAGGCAGGCTCCCTTGTTTACCACCATTCAATTCTGGAAACATTCTCATAGACATACCAAGAAGTGTCCTTTAATAACCTCTCAGGGGCTTCTCAAATTGTCAGTTAAGATTAGTCACAGCATTTGACAATTATAAACTGCAAGCCTGTCTTTAGAAAAGAGTGCTTTACACAGCAAATGATTTAGGTCACGGAAGATCCCCATCTAATATTTCTTTCCATATAAGTGGGTTATACAACATTTGTTACTACACATTAAAAATTCAGTATTTAATGTACATAAATAACGTGGTTACAATTATGGAGAATGATCATGTTTCTGTGAGACAGTAGGAAAAATGACAAAAATATTTTACTTTAGCTTGATAAACTCCTTTGAATTCTTAATGAATGATGTTGGAAAATGGTCTTTTAAATGCTGTCAGGAGCTTTTTCTTTCTCCAGAGTTTCTTGAGCTTTTAATAACCATTCAACCTACCTGGTAAGCTGTTTTATCCTTGTATCACTAGGTTACACAGTCTGGCTATCTAGTTAGATTGTTAGTTTCTAGACTGGAGGCATAGGTCTCAGGTAGCTAGAATAAGAACCCTGAATAGGTTAGCCCCGGTTTCTAAATAAGTATGGGTATGAAATTGTTGCATCTGTATCCTTAGTGATACATAACACAGCTTTTATTTTTTGCAGGCATTTGGGAAGTTTTGTTTAAGTTAATATGAGATATGAGCACTAAGGGTCAGCCTGGAAGCCATGAACTTGGTAAAGAGGTTCAGGAGCAATGCTAGCAGCAAGATCCTGAAAGTTTTAGGCTGGCAGTTTCTGCTGCCTAGAAGAATATGCTAGAAGATAAATCACAAGTGAACAAGCTCCTGGGGATGAAAAATTTAAGTGTCATAAGTGGAGACCGATTTCTAGAAAATTCTGTTACTCAGACATCACTTTTGTAACTAAAGGGTTTCCTAGCATAAATAAAAAGGCATTCCAAGGGAATGAATTAAAAGGCTATGACTTTTGTTTGCAGGAAAAGCTGCCAAATGACTGCAAATTCAATAAGAAGTTTTGTGGTTGAATACTGAAGATTCATATTTCTCTGTATTTCATTTCATGTCAGCATATGCATTTAGGTACAATGTCCATTTTTAAACTAATATAAGTTTATAATCTCACCACTTGCTCCGAATCCATTTATTGCATATTTTGTCTGTTAGAAAAAAAAAAGATCAATAGAGCAGAGGAGAAATAAAGGTAAAAGCAACTTGGAAGCTGGCTTCTATTTTTCTCTGTAAATACCAACAAAATTCCCTACCTGTTAGATAGCCTAGGATTTGTACTCATTGTCTTTAGCAAAGGATAATTTTAGAGGATTAATTTTAAGACTAATTTTCAAAATCAATTATCGTTTTTTATCAAAACCAATTATTTTAATGAGTGTGTAAATATTACATGCATTTTCCACAAATGACCTGATGTATTTACATGTGTGGATACAGTAGGACTATGAAAGCCATAAACACACATGCTACCCTCATGTTTTTAATATGCTTTTAGCATTTCTCTAAGATGACCTCATCACTAACTGTAGTCACCGTGCAGTATAGTAGACCTGTGGCAGTTAATCTTGCTTGTCACCTCGACTGGATCAAGAGATGCTAGGATCAGTAAAACAACTTTCAATGAGTCTATAAAGATGTTTCCAGTGACTGCTGGCTGGCATGTGGAATGGCAGTTAAGGCACAAGACTCAGCCAAGAAACCAGCAGCCCTATTCTCTCATCCAGGAGCCCAGATAGCCCAGAAGTACAAGAGGAAGCTAGCTGATAGGGACATGCTCCACTTTTCCATTGTAAGTGTGTGCATTACCATTGTTATAACCTCAGTACATCAGTTCCCAGCTTCTGTAGTCTTTTT
>NW_022196903.1:19452905-19481289 GCF_008632895.1 Mastomys coucha | reverse complement strand
ATGGATAGATCTGGAGAATATCATCCTGAGTGAGGTAACCCAATCACAAAAGAACAAACACGGTATGCTTCTGTAGTCTTTGATAGCAGATTTATACTAGTGACCCTCCTGGAAACTTCCAGGCCTTCAGATCAGCTTGGGCCTACATAGTTGATCTCCTCTTGCTCTGATATTTTTAAATTCTTGGACTTTGTATCTGCAAGGCTCTTTTACCTACCCATACTTCACACAGCTATTGTACTAACTATATTCTTATATTACAATAGTATACACTGATCAAGTATCTATATATTATACTACACAAAATACAGACTATATTATACAGACACAAAATACAACCTATCTCTCTCTCTGTCTCTGTTTCTCTCTCTTGTGTGTGTATATGGGTATGTATTGGGTATGTGCATTTGTTTGTATACATATGTGTGTGGGACCTGTTTGACTCTGTCCCTCCAGGGAATCTTAATTAATAAAAGAGCTCTTAAAAGTATTCCTTCTTCCTATGATCAATATTTCTCAATCTCCAACCTCACACCATGCATCCTTTAAAAACCACAAATTTATTCTCTGCTTTTTTGATCTCAGGGTTTTCATTCTTGACATTTGGAAAATCATTATCTGAAGTAAAAGCCCAGGTATTCTAAGTCAAGAGTGAACAGTGAAATTTGGTGTAGTGCTTACTTATATAAGAAAGATGGACAAGGGTGTCTCCTTTATAATATTAGTGCTGGCACAAGTTTAGAAGATTGAAGATAATAAAAGAATGGTGTAGAACTTGACCTCTATTTGAGAGATTTAGGGAGGAAGTTTTCTCATACAGACATTGTGATCTTCTTGATTTTATGAATTCCCATTACCTACATAAGTCAGACTGGAGGCTTTCTGCATGAAAGTCTATATTTGAAATTTGAAGTTTCTCTTTGTATTAGTTATTTTTTCATCACTCCAACAAAACAACTGAGACCATCAACTTTAAGGAGTGAATGTTTGCTCGGACTCAGTTTCCAAAGGCCCCGTCTATCATTTCTTGGACTCATTCAGTTGGGCAGAACATCATGGTTTCAAGATTTTGTGGCAGAAGCAGATTGTGTAACATGGTAACAGGAGAAGAGAAGGAGCAAGAAAGGGTCACTGCGAAAATACCCCACATGACTCCTGCAAAACGATCTCTTTCTTTGAGCTAGGTGTCTCTTCTAAAGCATTTTGGACCTGTCAAAACAGTGCAATCAATTGATGACTGAGTGTTTACATGCGAGTCTTTGGGTAATAGTTCACAAATGTCATGAAGTGACCAAGAGAAGGGATACTGAATTCATATGATAAGGATTCCAATAATCCTGGCTAAGTGCTATTCCCATTATTCTCTGGAAGAAGAGCAGAATAAAAACCAGTTAGAAATAAGTAGTCTGGGATATTTACTCATTGCTTTCATGGCAGGTAAATTGTAAGGAAAAAAAAGTAGACTGTTAACAAGTTCCAGACACAGGAAAGAGAAAGAAGATCTGTCTCATCTTCACAGATACCTCTACCCTTTGACCAAAAGGATCAGGTGATAACCCACCTGACTGACCCACCATCTGGGTCAGTCAAAACACTCCAGCACAGATAGAGCAGAAACCGACTCAAGAGGAAATAACTCCTGAGTAAGCCACGAATTTGAGCAGATTGAATTTGATTACAGTATTGGGGGATGCATCCTATCCTCAAATCTATAATCATGACTCAGAAGTTAAGTGTATATAAGAGAGGAAATGTCAAACCAGCCTTTCTTCTAACTTGCTTTCCAAAGATTAACCAATGGCAAAAAACATAGGCCTAAAGGCAGCAAAATAGTAATAATGTTACCCAGCAAAATAATTCAGCAATTTTCTCCAGAAACACAGCTTAAAAGGCAGTGGTCCACATAACTACCTCCAAGAGATAAAACAGTTAGTGTTCTGTGGAGAATGGTGTTTGTTTTCCTGAGATACCAAGGAGAGGAATCTGGTATTTAAGTTATTTTCTGGAAGCTAATTTAATATTTTTTTGAAGTACAATATAGGTCAAACATATGCATGCATTCTTTCAAAAGGCAAATGGTTGATGATCCATCATTTTATAACCTTAAAACAATAAATATTAAACTTCATAGAAATTAACTGTATCTATTTGTTGGGGGTTCCATAACAATATATTAATACTGCATAGCTTAAACGTTAGAAAGTTGATACTATTGTACAGTAAGTAGGTAACTACAGGCAATGATGTACTGCCCATTTCCAAAAGCTAAAAGCTTTAACCACAAAAAATGTATATGTCTGAGGAGATAAATACGTGTTCTGGTTAGTATTTTGTATACTCTACACAAACTAGAGTCTGGGAAATGGGAATCTCAAGAGAGAAAATGCTTCCATGAGATAGGCCAGTAGGCAAGTCTATGGGGGGCATTTCCCTGATGAATGATTGATGTGAAAGGCCCCACCCCTCAGCAGGTGATCTTGCTTTGTATAAGAGAGTTGACTGAACAAGCCATGGAATGCAAGCCAGTAAGTGGTGTTCCTTCGTGGTTTCTTTTTGTTTGTTTGTTTGTTTGTTTGTTTGTTTGTTATTTTGGAGACAGGGTTTCTCTGTATAACCCTGGCTGTCCTGGAACTCACTTTATAGACCAGGCTGGCCTCGAACTCAGAAATCCACCTGCCTCTGCCTCCCAAGTGCTGGGGTTATATCCTGAAAATAAAGTAAAAGAAATAGAGTAAATCACCAAAGATATACTTGAAGAGTACAACTTAAGTTAAAATTTAGAGCAAAATTATAATATGAAAAAAGTGGAAAAATAATCATATGCAATTACATTTTAAAGTAAGGGTTGGTGAGAGGGACTTAGCAAGTAAAGATGCTTGCTGCTAAGCCTGACGATCTGAGTTTGATCCCTGGAACCGACATGGTGGAGGCCAATGAACTAACCAACCCCTAGAAGTCATTTCCTGACCTCTACTTGAGCACCTTAGAATAATCAGTCAATTAGTATACATAAACAAAAAAGATAAAGTAAAATATTAAAAATAGGGACTAGAGAGATGGTTCAGTTGTTAGATCACATGACTGCTTTTTTCAGAGGACCTGAATTCAGTTCCTATCACTTAAATGACTCTTAAGTGGGTATCTGCTGCTTCTGGACTCCTAAGGGCCCCACCCCCCACAGTTTGAATGAGAAATAAGAAAGATTTACGATTTTTAATAAGGATTACATTTTAGACAAAGTTTTCTGTATGAAAAACAAGCTTGTTTCTCTGGTGGGAGAACTATCAATATGTGTTTATCATTCTCAAAGATCCCTTTGATTCAAAATAAAAGCAACTCATAATTATAGAAGAGGACATTTTACACAATTTTAAAGATCCCCTTTTGTTGCCAGCCAGCGGCAACAATAAGATTGGGTTAACTGGAATATGGACTCAGGAGGAAATTGGCTAGCCATAATGTTACCTTAGTCCACATGGAAGGGTCTTAAAAAATTAGAGAGCACTGAAGAATGATCACTCAGCCATCTTTCATTTAAAAATCCTCTCTGTTACAAGCCAACAGGTAGAAAAGGTGAGGCAAAACCCCTCCCCCAAGTTTGTCAGCATGCTGGCCCAATCAGCAGCTTGTTTAGTCTCTGTAGAGGCGGGACTTCTGATGTAACTGGAACCAGGAGCGAGGTGTGGCAAATAACAGGAGGTGGTCAGAGAGGTGTGGTTATGAGAGGCAGGCAGGGTCTGAAGAATCAGCCCTCAAACCAGGAGGGTTACACCCTTTTAAAGCAAAACTCTCACACTGAAAGCCTGTTAAGAGGTTCTGTGTAACCCATGCATAAAATCTATTTTGCTGAGGCTTTTTTGGATGAAGCCTCTGACGTTCCTAGGACACAGTCTCACAGCAAACTCTACCCTTTGGCTCTTACAATTGTCTGTTCCCTCTTCTGTAATGTCTCCTGAGCCTTAGGTGTAAGAGTTGTTTTCTAGATGTTTCCACTGACACTGGCCTCCACAACTCTGTATTTTGTTTGACAGGGGAAACACCCTAGGCCACAACCTTACACAAAGAGCTATCGTCAACTAAGGAATAGTGAGAGTGAGAGTCATCATCTTCCCCAGGGAAGAGCCCTCCAAGTATTGAGTACTAAAAGGTCAGCTCTGAAAACACACAAGTGGCAACAAACAGACTGAGCAGCTTGTATTTAGGATTATATGTATACCTATCTATCTATATATGCATATGAGAACTATTTATTAATGACAAAAAGTTTATGAACATGAAAGATAAAAAGGACTATATGGGAGGGTTTGGAGAGAAGAAATGGTGCAATTATATTATAAACCCAAAATTAAAAGAGATAATAAAAATTTATTTTAAAGTTGGAATGATAGTCAGTCAGTAGACTACCTGTCTTGAAACTATGAAAACTTGAATAATATCCCTAGGAACCTACAACAACAGAAGCCAAATACTAAACAAACCTCTACCACAACAGAAACCTGGACTCAATGGTATGTGCTTGCAGGATCAGCACTGTAGTACAGATGGAGACAGAAGACCTCTGGGCTCACCGGCCAACCAGTGCAGTGTACTCAGCAAATGCTAGCTCAGTGAGAGACCCTCCCTCAAAAACCACGATTTTACAGTCTCCACTGTCACAATTTCTTTTATTATTTCCTCTGAATTATGAGGGATTCTAGGCATCCAGTCCTGTTTTCCATAGTGTTAGCCAGGACAGAGGAACACAACTAGAACTCTGTTCCCCTGTAGTTCTGGGATCCATGTTTAGGTTTTTCCTGTCATGGCTCTACCACTCCTGTGAGCTATATAGGTTAACTTTCAAGGAATTCCTCTTTCCTCTGGGTCTCAGCATTCTGCCAGGCTACAGTGAGCACTGAACACTAGAGCAGCTTCCAGAGTCTGTGGGGTGGGTACCACTGGAGTTGAGAATGGAGTTCTGGTCCACGCTTCCCCTGGAGCAGCACCTAAGGAGGGGCTGGGAAAGATAAGTCCTTCTCAGGGAAGCAGATTTAGGCACCGCTTTTTACTATGAAAGCCCCTGTACCCACCGTCCCTGACTGCTGTCCCTGCCCCAAGCAATCCTTGATTGTCCAAACTGTTTTGTTTGATTGTGGATGTGAATGCATACACCTTACTCAGGGTGAACCAGGGATTACATACATTTTTCGAGAAGGAATGTTCAGGAAGGGAAGCTCATTGCCTGAACACTTGGAGCCTATCTAGATACTTCATTAGCATGGAGAACTCCAGGTTTTTATGCTACTTGACTCTTTCCCATGGTCCTCTCAGTGGGGTGTCATAGTTTATGTGTGTTCCAGAACAAGTAGGACATAACAAGGAGCTGGCTCCACTCCTGCCACTTTCAGTTCTGAGATTTCCCAGGTTCTGTGCCTGCTCAACCTTACCAGATCTTTAGTCTGGTGTCACTGTCCACTTGCTTCATAAGTAAGTATCACAGCTTAGTACTAACACCTCTGTCCTTGTATAAAAATATACAATCTCAAGGGTTTGAGGGAGACCTTGGTCCTACAAGCACTGTCCCTCTTTGATCTTTCTTCCCTGGCTCTTACCCCAAAGCATTTGATCCTTTACCTTCTCTTTCTCTTTGTCTCTGATTCTGTCCCTGTTTCTGTCTGTCTCTCTCTGCCTCTGTTTCTGTCTGTCTCTCTCTCTGCCTGCTTCTGTCTCTCTCTCTCTCTCACTCTATCAATATAATATGATGATTTTATTGTCTTTATATCAAAACCAGAATGAGATCATCTGACTCCTTCTCTTCTTATTATCTCCTAATTCAAAATGCTTGCATTTCTTTATAGCCAACATTTCTTATAGCTACAACTGAGCTCAGCACACCTCAAGCCTTTAGCACAACCACCTCTGACTCATCCTCCTTCTCCCCCTCCTCCTTCGCTTCTTCCTCTTCTTTTCTCTTTACATTTTATTTTGTAGAATATAGTTTGGTCTGCCCTCCATGGCCACTTTGCTTCTGGTCATAATGTTACTTTTACTGGGAATAGAGGGACTTTTTGTTCTTTATGTAGTGTACCATTTTGTGGGGTCGATGGTTGCCACAATTCTTGCCAAAATTCAAGTGGCTTTCAAGAACTTTTTCACATGTTGACAGGAGCATGATCAGCATAGACAGGCTTCCTGTAGTTGTAAGTCATACCTTTGTGCAGCTGTCAATCAGCACACTGACAAGATGGCCCTTCCCGTTGCTCTGGTCAGTGTTTTGTTGAGTCAAAATTCCCATTCTCTTTCCAGAAGTCTTGCTTTGGTGTGTTTATGTTTTATTTTCTCATCTCTTTATTTTTCTTTCTTGTTTTTTTTCTTTTTTTATGATGCTGGGGTTTGAACGAAGTGTCTTGCATGAACTAGGTACATAAGCACAAGTTCTAAGCAAAACTATAGATTCCACACGGTCTAGTAATGAGAACAAAACAAACAAGCAAGTAAAAACCGTCATCATTTAAAAGCACCATTTTGCTTTCTTGCTGAAGAAATTTAAGTTAGTTACAAGGAAAACATGGGACTGGCAGAGAAGATAATGATGGGCCAATAAGAAGTTAATGATTAAGAAAGGGAGGGAATGTAGCTAGTAATTCCAGATAAATCGGCAGGCCAAAATCAAGATTCAATAAACTCCCTCCCATTTCCCCCTTAAATGTGTCTGCAGATTAAAATATATCATGTGAAAGGAGGAAAAATCAAAAACACAATAGCTTCTACTGTGAAAGAAATCACAGTAGAGAAATTTTGTCGAACTTTCTCAAAATTAATAATTATTAACTTGAAATGCTTTCATATAATTTTAACATGTGTTTTCAAAAAAAGCATTATGAAAGTCTGAATGTCACAAAACGAAGCCAAACATCTCTAACAAAAGCAATCAGATATATACTCTGTCAATGCTGTCACTTAGACATAAAACAAGTACAGACTGCCCAGGGACAGCACTGGCTTGGACATCAGTTGTGTAAATTACAAGGTCTAAATCACTTATCTGAAATAGTGTTTTGCATTCAAACCCAGACAAATAAAATTACTGCACTAATAAACAGAAACCTAAACTATTAATGAATAAGAAAAACAGCAAAATAAAAGTACCAATCCAGTGTATCTTAAAGCAGAACAGCAAAAACAGCTAACACTTGCACACAAGTATAGTCTCAAATGTATTGCCTGAGCATTTAATTCTCACACAAACTCTAGGAGGCAAATACCATTACTATTCCCATTTTTTTCTATACAGGCTTGAAGGACTAAGAAAGGCCAGGTACTTTGACCAAGGTCATATAAACAATGGGTCCAATTTTAACTGAAGCCAAATAGCTCTCCTCTCTACAGTATACCAATTTTGGCTCATTTTTGTTTGTGTGTGTGGGGGAACCCGAACAAATGAGGCAAACACATAAAGTCAATAATAATTGGAGACAATTGATACATACATCAACAAGTGTTGTCAACTTTTTGTTGTGCACTCTTATACAAAAATTGTCTAAATAGCAGAAAGAAAAACAAAGCCCACATAAATTTGGAGAAAAAATAAAAAAAGACCCAAACATGGTCACTAAGTGGCTTACCTGGTCCAGACGCTTACTATCTACAAGGAAGCCAGATGGCTCTGGTTTGAATGCCAGAACCAACGTAAAGAGAAAACCAACTTTACACAATTGTCCTCTGACCTCCACATGTGGACCATGGCACACCACACAATGTGCACACACACACACACAGAGAAATGATAAAAATATAGCCTGTGTATGAACTGAAGGTTTGTGGAATATAGAAGCTAATGAAATGATCAAATTTTATAACATTTTTATCTGATTTTGAGATAGAAAACAACTGAGCAAACAGTCAGCTTGAAAGTTTGTAGTTTGTGGAAAATAATCTTCAACATGAAAAAAACTGGAAAAATTATAACAAAACCAAAGCAATATTACCTGTATGATGTGGATTTCCAGAGGGCCCTGTACTCTGGGCACCCTGCGCACCATCAAGATGCAGTCCTAGTATTTGTCTTCTAGAGGGAGTACTGTGAATTTTCTACCATTCTCTTAAAATACTACATTAATTTTTAACCAAATAGCTCTAAAGCAACATATAAAGAAATCCTCCTAATTAATTTGCTTCAACTGTTAAATACACATTTTCTACTTTACAAACTACAATATTTTCCAAATGTTTTAGAGTTATATTTTATTATTGTAGGGGGCAGGAATTAGCCCTTGATTAAAATATGAGTTGTCTCTTTTGATGTACTAAGGAAAAACTTTTACTCAGACAAAAATACTAGTTTTGTATATTAATAAACAATTTAAAGATACAGATGAACATTTTTACGTAACCTGCACCTTAATAAACAACATTTCTTACAGGCATGTGATAGAAACCATGAATTACTGAAGATTACCTTACAGTAATATTAAAAGAATCACCAACCCGAAGGTACTGCACACCTTTAATCCCACCACTCCAGAGGCATAGTTGGGCTGATCCCTTGAGTTTGAGGTCACGTTGATCCACAGAGTGAATTCCAGGATAGCCAGGGCTACACAGAGAAACTGACTCAAATCCAAAGCACACCAAACCAGAGTGATCGTGGGTTCAGAGAACGGTAAAACAAGAACTCCTATGGAGCGAGCATCCTGTGATTCTTCCCAGGCACCAGAGTTAGCACACAGGAAAATCTTAATGCACTCACTGAATGGATATATTAGAGAAAAAAGATAAGAAAATGCCCTGGCAGGAATGGAGCACTGAAGAAGATTGGAAGATGGAAAATGTGTCATTGTTTGCAATCCCTCAGTCTTGTTTCCTGAGGGTCTAGAAACTGTAAGAACGGCCCATTTGTAATGAAGACTCCTAATGTGCAGGTATTGTTTTCTTTACAAAACAGATTTCTCATTTACAGAAGATTTAGATTCTGGACTAAGCTGATTAAGATGTACAGGTGACCTTCAGCTTATAATGTAGTGATGTCCTGATAAGCTGTTTGTAAGTTGATTGTGGATTTGTGGTGTGTGTGTGTGTGTGTGTATGTATGTGTTAAGGTCCTAGAGAAAAAGAACATGCTGGGTGGATAAGAAAGTGGAAAAGATCTAGGAAAAATTGAGGGAGGGAAATATGATCAACATATACTATATTAAAATATTTTTAATAAAAATGATGTTAAAATATTTAACCCAATAAACACCAGAGCTTAGCACACAGAGAATCCTGGCTTCCTCCTCATGATCATGCAGCTCACTATGAGCTTGGCTTACTGCCTTTCTCTCTGTTGTCATGAGAAACCCTCCTATAACATGTTATACCAGCCCAAAGATCAAAATGAAAAAAATAAAAGCCTGTTTTGCTTTAAATGTTTTGTTTCTTGCTTTTTCTCTACTCTGCTACAGAAGATATGGAAAAAGCAACGTAAGGATACATATGTTTCTTGATGCTCACAGTTGGAATCACCCATGCCAGGGAAGACACAGTAGCAACATTGGGAGGTGGCTGGCCTCATTGGATCTGTAGTCAGAATACAAACGGGAGAGATGCTGATGCTCAGCTCTCTCTGTCCCTCCTCCCCAGGCTTTCTCTAGGCTGTGATTCCAGTCTATAGATGGTGCCACCCAAATTCACACTGGGTCTTTTTTTTTTTTCAGCTAAAATTTTCTGGAAATACTCTGAATGATGCTCTCAGAGGTATCTCCTACGAAGTGTCAACTCTCGTCTAGCTGACAATGAAGAACTATCAAAAAACGTGAATCACTTTCATGCTATAGAAAAACTGTAATCAAGCCATTGTAATATAAGTACATGACAGTAAGTAAAGGACTGCCTTTACAGACACTTCCAACATACCGCTTGGGCCTCACATGGCAGAGGTGCAACTGAGAGAATGATGTATGATAGTCACCAAAGTTCACAGTAGGCTTCATCCTTGGTTGTGTGCATCATAACGGTTTGGATAAATGTATAATGAAATGTACCCATTATTGTACCAGCATGTAGAGCTATGCCACTGTTCTAAACATCTGTGTATTGGCCCTTCACACATTTGCTTTCTAAATACCATCTTTCACTAAAATGTCAAGAATCCACACAGAAAAGCCTGATTATAGAACCAAGTCTTATTGAAAAGAGAAAGATCCAATATGGTAACTTGCCTACTGCAACAAATGCCAAGAGAGACAACTTCAAAAAGCAATGAACTTAGTTTGGAATCACAAGTGCAAGTGTTTCAGTCTATTGTTTATCCCATTATTAGAGCCTGCAGCATCACATCACAGAAAGGGAACATGGCAGAGCATAAACACACGTCATATGAGTAATGGAGCAAGAGAAGAGGGGAGGGGCAGTGGTCCCACTTTAAGAAGTGGCAATAGGCAAGTAACACCAAGCTGGGGTTCACCCTCTATACATGAAATTTGTGTATTAGTACAGTTCTAAATTACAGTGCCCATGAAAACCAAAAGTAGGAAAAAATATGCCTAAATACATGTAGAGAGATACGTGTAATCCCAGTACTAGAAGCCAGGAGACCTGTTGGAAGTTTAAGAATAGCTGGGGTTAAACGGCCACACTCAAGGACAGCCCAGACATACAGAATGAAACCATATTTCAAGACAGCACCCCGAATTACCTAACCAAACAATCCGAAGTACCTATATTTATATCATGTTTGAAAAAACATAGCCGGGTGGTGGTGGCACACGCCTTTAATCCTAGCACTTGGGGGGCAGAGGCAGGAGGATTTCTGAGTTCAAGCCCAGCCTGGCTTACAGAGTGAGTTGCAGGACAGCCAGGACTAAACAGAGAAACCCTGTCTCAAAAAAAAAACAAAAAACAAACAAACAAACAAAAAAACACAAACAAAAAAAACAAAAAACAAAACAAAACAAAAAAAAACAAAAAATAAACCATAAAAGTTAAATGATAAATGATAAAATACATTACTAATGAAATACAAATTTATACAAGTATCATTCAAAGAAAACATTAAGCTAAAAATGGAGAATTGAAGATGAACAAGATATTATTTTTAAAACTATTAGCTCACATTATTTTACATTTAGATGTATTAAAGAAGACTTCAAAATACACAAGAATTAAAACACCCAATGATTAATATATCTACAAAAGAAATAGAGAAACCAGAAACAAAATGATATGTTTACATTTTCACTAGTAGCTAGAACAAGCCAAAAAAAAATCACTGCATTAAGCACATTTAAAATATTTAGTCTTTATTTTTTTAATTCACATAGGTTAATTTAAAATGTAGCCTAATTGTCTGGAGCTTGCATGTCACTGTGTTATTCTGCTTTCAGAAAACCTAACTAACTACAAAGACTTTCTCTTCACAAATATGTACTGGACATAAGTAACAAGATTCAGACAAGACACTGACATTTCAGACATAATTCTCATAAAGTTAAGTGGAGCTTAGCATGCTTTATAAATAAACTAATGTTTCTTCATACTTCCTAAACAGTTTGGTATCCTAGAGGTAAGGGCTAGTTCCTAGAGCCAAACTTGGTCTTAATGAGTCAAATTCTTATATTCATTGTAGCATCAGGTCGCTGACGTCTTTCTATTTCTATTCTTTTTGTACATAGAAAAACTATGAACCAGGACATGCTATTATCTATTTATAATCAATACCCAATATTCTTGCTATTTATTTATTTACTTATGAGATGAAAGAGTGACACCTTAGTCATGTACATGAGGTCCTTCTTTTAGAACACATCCTCAGGCTTTTTTATTTCATCATCCATTATTTCATTTTACCAGCTCTGGTTTGAGGACATCCATGTACCTTGCACCTCTCTGGACTTCAGTTCTATACTCTCTTTACTGGTCACCTAGTGTTTGAACATTTTCCTTAATGTCTCCAAACCTAAATTACCTCACACATAGAACAGAAATCATAGTATCTCACTGATTGCATGGCTTGAATATTAAGTGAGATACCTCATAGAGAATGCTCTATAAATGCATATTAATATTCCCCTTATCTGAATCTATTCCTATTCTTTGAGCTTGATGTTTCACTAATCACTTCCAAAGAAAAGATTAGATAAGGGGGCTAAGAATTACAACTTCTACCTAAGCATATGATATGTTCAGTTGTTTTTCCTGTGTCAAACACCACCTTTTAAAATCCTCCATGTTCTTGTTCTGGTCTCAGTCTGGGTGACTCAGACTTCCACCTTACAAGCCAAGGAACTTGTATTGTTATTTTCTTTCTAGGACAGTGCTAAGATGGTATTCTGTGTTCACTGAACACAGGATCACTATTATTATCATGGAGACTGTGGCTGATAATGATAATAAAACAATCTCAGATTTCACAGAAAATGTTGGCATTTCTCAAGCTGTCTGGTTGTTTCTGATGTTTTCTCAGCCTGGTCTGAAACAGATCCCTAAGCCTTCTCTTAGCTGATAATGTCTCTCCTAACTCATTTGCTTTCGCTCATTTTCCCCTCCAGATTTTAAATGATGAACAAGTTCTACAGAGACTCGTCTCAGAACTGATTTAGTTTAGATTCAGTGGCAGCCTTGCAGGATCATGGAGAGACTGCTAAGTTTAATGCCACAATCATCTCAGCTCCTACAGAGTATTCATTTCATTGTCAGCTGGTGGGAACAGGCAATTGCTGTGGTGGAAGGCTGATTCTCTTCAGTAATGAAGCAAGGCAAGGGGACATTTTCATTTTTGAATTCCAAGCGAGTACACATTGTCATTTCAGATGCTATTCAAAGAGCTATCATTTGCTGGAGTACATCTGGTACCACGTTTATTTACAGCTTTCGAATTCTTCCCTAAATCTTAGAGAATATGGGAAGAAACTTAGATTATTGATTTGGGGTAGGTAGAGATCCGCTTGCAAGATAGGACCAATTTATATTCTCCAAGGGGAAAATGCTCATTTTCTCATTTTGTGCTGATACTGAAGACAGCATTCAAAGAATAATTGAAAATAAGTAATGGACACTCAGCCAGAGGGTTTGTTTGATAGCAAAGAGACATCTAAGTCCCAGGGAGAGAAAACCAAGTTGCTGAAGCAGAGTACCCCCCATACAGTAATAAAGGGACTGTGGCAATTCTTACTTTCATATTGAAACCCCTCTTATCCTGCACAGGATGACAGTGAGCAATATTTTCACATGCTTTAAGTTAAGAAAAGAAAATGGAAAGCTTCTATAGGATAGTGATAATAATATGGCCCCAAGAAGAAGCCAGAAGCACAGTAAAATTGTAAAACAATGTTGGAAAAGGATTCAACAAAATGAAGCAAGCTGCAAATCAGAAATGTTCAGAAACTCACTACTTGCACCAAGAAGAGATAAAGCTGCCTAATGCTCCTGACAAACTCAGTGAAGAACATGGGAACCACAGCTTTATAGACTGACTTTCAGTTTCCACAGAGATAGAGAACCAACTTTTACCACTTCTGGAATATTATGCTGGCAAGTTGTCCTCAAGGTATCTGTCTCTAAGAGGACTGTCTTTATCTAACAAGACATGCTTTTAGTGAAAGAGCCACTGGGAAGTGCCATCCATGTATTTAATTGTCTATCTATAACTAAAACAAATATGAGACCAAAAGTGAGATTAGAATTTAAATGTTAGCTACACGAACAAACAGAAATAACACAAGCAAAAAAAGCAAGAAAGGAGAACAAATGTCACAAGTATGGACTAGGCATTCAAACACAAAATATACATGATGTCTAAACAGATGGAAAGACATTCAGTATTCTCAGAAAGGATAAATTAATATCATAAGAATGTTAAATCTATTCAAGGTCATACATAACTATAGAAAATACACATTAAAATATAATATATTCAGAGGCAAATATTGTGAATTGCACAGAGATAGACTAACATATCATAGAAGCACAGAAGACATGCATAGCAATGGTCATTTCTGCTTCATTCATCACTTGGGAAAAGATATTGGGGCTGGAGAGTTTGCTCACCGTTCTTGCTGCTTGTGTAGAGTAGCAGCCTTTGATTCCCAGTTCTCATTTTAGGCTATGTGTTACCACAAATAATCTCAGCACCAAGGGGTCACTGGGTCTCCTTTGGCTTCTGTGGACACAAAAGAGCACATACTCATGCATCCATACAAGTAAATAAGATAAATCTCTTTTCATAAGAAAAAGATAAGATTGTATACAAGAATAGCACCTCATACTCATTGGAATAGCACAAGATGAATAAATTGTATGTCTCTATATATGAAATAAGTAAATACCTCTACAAGTTGGAAAGTGAAAATTTTCATAATTATGATTTGTTAAAAAAAATCCTGATAAATTGACAGCCTCCCAATTCTGCAAGCCAAATAAATATGAGTAAGCTTAAGAGAAAAATAACCGTGATGGGGAAAAGAAAATATTTTTGTTTTTCTCTATAATAACTTTTCTTTTTCTAAGTTAAGGCTAATTAATTTTGAATTAAGTTAGATAACCATATCTCTAAAGTTGCTTTACTAGCAATACTATACAGTTCTGCTATGTTTGGCCTAGTTATATGTTCATGATCCTACAGTTTAGATCTTGAACTTATGCAAAAGGCCCATCAATTAATGGGGTAGGTAGTCCACAAATTGATGCGAGGGAGCAGTGGTGGACACTTACGATGTGGCAGTGATAGTGGTTTGCCTTTATAAGGGATTGACAAGCTCTTTTCAGCCCTTGGTCTTTGGTTGCTCTTTGGCTACCTGTCTTTCAGTATAATCTCTCTCTGCACATGTTCTCACCACTGCGATAGGATGTGCCATGGCGTCCTCAGTAATATCAAGTCTCTGATGGCTCTAGATCCTTTCTCCAGAACTGTGAATCAAACAGACCTTTTTCTTCCCCAAACAACATAGGCCATTGCCACTGTACTTTGTTGTTTACCATAATGGTAAGAGTTTGTGTACCAACTAATGTGTTTGTCTGTGGGTCTCTGTGTCTGTTTTGGTCAGCTGTTGGGTGGAGCCTCTCGGAGGACAGTTATGCTAGGATCCTGTCTGCAAGCATAGCGGATTATCACTGACGATGTCAGGGACTGGTTCTCATCCATGGGATCATTCTCAATTTGGACCAGTCATTGGTCAGCCATTCTCTCCATCTCTGCTCTAATTTCATCCCTGCACATCTTGTAGGCAGGACACATTTTAGGTCAAAGGTTTTGTGGGTAGGTTGCTGTCCTTATCCCTCCACTGGGAATCCTGCCTGGTTACAGGAAGTGGTCATTTGTGGAAGAGTTTGGGGAAGGATTGAGGGACTGGAAAAGGATAGGGACTTGCAGGAAGATGATCAGTCAATTAACCTGGACCCTGGGGGCCTCGCAGAGACTGAACCACCAATGAAAGGGCCCCAATTCCTTATGCCACACATATGAAGCAGAGGAATGGGCGGTCCCTGAATTTCTTGCATTGGGGTGTTTTGTCTGGCCTCAGTGTGAGATGATGCTCCTAATCCTGAAGTGATTGACGTGCTCAGGGCCAAGGAGAGAAGAGGGATACCTAAAGGGGGGCGTCCCCTTTTCATAAGGGAGGAGGAACGAGAGAGAAGGGGGCTGGGCTGAGAGGAGGCACTGATATTGGAATGTAAAGTGAATAATTAATTAAAAAAAGAGTTTGTGTACCAATTGCTGACTACACTCACTCACTTTGAATGTAAGATGTGAAGAAGTCAACCTTGATGGATTAGGAAACACTGTCCCCAATGGCTAGCTTACAAAGTGACAGAAGGTGTTATGTAGGCAGCTGGAGGAGAAATAAAAGACAACATAGGTCTTACCCAGCACTGGGCCCTGCATGTTATAATACTGGCCTGCCTCGCAAGGTTCCCACTGGTAACATAGTAGTGTGATGTTTATGAGGTTAACCAAGCATGGCCCAATTTCCTGTCCCACTGGAGGGATTTCATGCCGGTACTGTAAACCTGACCAAATGCCCTGGACAGTGCCTAGTGGTAAACCTACAGTTGTTATTTTGCTAAGCAGTCATACTCTCAACTTGCCATCTAAATATTGATGTTTCTCACATGTTTGTATTGCTTTCAGCTTTGGTCAGAGAGGCTTCTTCTTTCTACGGGAGAAACTTATAGTGAGTCAATGTACCTAATACAAATAACACTGAGTGCTCAGTTGTAGGTGAATCATCTATATCAACCCACCCCCATCTAAAGCTCAGGAACCGATGTAGGAGGGAACAGAAAAGAAATGTAATAGCTAGGGGGCAGGGAGGAAAGCTGGGACAGATATGACGGAACTGTTGCATTCATCAATTCACAACAGCTGTGGTCACCTGCATAAGACCTACACAAGATTAAGCTGATGAGAATCCTGGCATTTGCTGAGAAGGTATGTCACAGGCCTCCCCCTTGGCAGAGGTGCTAATGGCCACTGGTGACTGCCAAGGGAGAGAGTCACTGCCCTGATGATGTGGCCACTGGTGGGGAGTCCATTCACTGGTGGGTGGTCCTAAACCTTGTGCATATGAGTAACAGTAATTGGACTCAGAGGTTATTGATTTAAAACAAAAAGGAAGGTGTGAGTTTGGGAGGGAGATGGACTAGTAGGTACTAGGATTTGTGGGAGGTAGTAATGAATCCATATAATGAAAATCTACTGTAAATACGTGAATTTTTCAAAAAATAAATAGAAAATATTGCTTAAAAACTTTTTTCTTTCATTATGATTTTAGAAAACTGTCATGTATGTATATATGAACTATTACAGATTAATTTTATTATGATTTTATTCATTTATACTTATATAAACATATGGTTGATTATATGTAAAATTGTTCATTTATGTACTCATTATGTATATACTCATGTATATATTAAATATACACTACCTATACACAAAAGATTATATATTCATTTTATCATGACTTTGTAGAAGCTAATACACACACAGATCAAAGAAAGATGCATACATGCAAAGAAAGATGCAAAACTCAGTGTTTTAGAATTCTCCTTTTTAGATAAAAGTAAGCACAGCTTGGTAGAAATGCAGGCAGACAGATCTTTGTGAGTTTGAGACTAGTCAGGGTTACACAATAAGACCCTGTCTCAAATAAAACTGAACTTAAATAACAATAAATACAATGGCATTTGCAAAAGAATATATACACTTACTACCATTTTTAGTAGTTTATTCACTTCCAGGATCCTACGTGGGAAATGGGAAAATTCATAATGAGTTGATTATGAATCTCCTTCCTTCTCCAGGCTGCCTGACGCAAGATTGTCTTGAACCTCACAAACTTTGCCTGAAGCAGTATGGGAAGGTAGATGGAGGCCTTACAGCAATACTTACATGGAAGGCACACACCTTTAATTGGCTTTAATTGTCATAAGTAATCTGAAATTTAAGGATTTTGCTCTGCTACTTGGGTTAAAGAGTAGGATTCAGCTACATAGCAAGAACAAGCCTGTGTGATTGATGAGGCACTTAATTAAAATACATCCCAAACTCCGTTGCTCAGTGATAAGGCTGACTGATATTTGATTATATAACACTGAGACAAAATGAACCCACTGCATAAAATCCTATCTGAAGACTGCACCCGAGGTTGAGGGCCTTATGCATAGAGATGTTCTTAGTGTTATTGTTTTGAATTCTTCGTTGATCTTTAATAAATCTGAGCACAAGGAAGATAATTGTTTCATAAGTCAGGCCTTTGCACGGCAGAGATAAGATAATAAGCTCTGTAGGCAACAGCACATCCAATTTTCTTAGGGAGGATGCCGACACATCGTACATGGCTGGGTCCTGCGCACACCTTTACGCTAGGTTAGGACTCAGCAGAGCAAAAGCAAAGGGCTTCCATGGAACTTGGAGTTCCCTGGTGGAAATTTGCAGCTTCTTGAAGGCTGAGTTTATTTTAAGGACAGAATTTCAAAAGCCAAGCATGTGCTTTGTAGACTCTTTTTCAAATCCTTACGATCTGAGGGTGTTATGTCAAGAGCTCTGTAGGGATCTGTTTGGGATAGAACACCTTGGAAAGGAGTGCAAAGCAAGCATTTGCTGATCGGAAAGAAGCCAGTCCTTAAGACTTAGAGTTGTAAATAAGGTCAGGGTGGGGGCCTTGACATGGTTACACTAATTTTAAACAGAAGTTATTTAGATGCATTGGGGTTTGTAGTATAGGCTGGCCTGGAGCTGTGTAGCCCTGGCCGACTTAAAACTTGCAGTTCTTCTGTCTCCGTTTTCTAAATGATGACATTATAAGCATGCCACCATCTTCAGTTTGAGATTAGAGTCTTAATAGATATAATTGATGTATAAATAATTCACTGTACAAATAATATCAACTCTAGATGCCTCAAAAAGAGGCTCATTTATTTTGAGTGCTATTGGATTGTAAAACTACCCCTTGCGTGTATTCTGTTGCTATAAATTAGTATATAATCTTTAACTGTTCTCTAAGTTTTGTTCCTAAAGAAAATATTTTTTATGTCTATGAAAGTGTAATCCATACTGGAAAAAAATGCAATCGTTCCTCCTGATGTAATTTTTACTATAAATCCAAAAGTGGTCTTTTGTTTGCCAGCCAACATCAAATCTATAGAGCTTTTTACATTAAATTTGTATTTTCTTTACCATGCATATCTAACTCTGAACATCTGGGGACCCTACCAAAACAGAGATGCTGTATGAGAACATCCCTAGACTCCTTGATACAGCTAGTAGGAAAAAGCCGCCTTAACAGGAAAGCCAAGGAAACAACACAATAAAACAAGAAACCAGAACGTGGATTGAGAACAGGAGGTTTGGCAATCTCTGGAGGATTCAGGTCCCCGATACTGAAGAAGTAAGGCTTTCTTACTCCCTAAACACATTGGTATTTTATTGTCTTTATCACAACTAAAGTGGTGAATTGACTCAAATCCATTTGACTGACAAAGGTTTTTTAATGTGGTTTAATATTAGGGAGACAAGTAGCTGGCAAGGCTAGCAGAGCTCCTTCTTCCCAGGAGGCAATTACTTAAATGAAAGACATAGGTTTAATTAAGCACTCAATTGGTTATGCAATTATAATTGGGATAAATATTCAAAAGGAGATTACTATGTGCAATGGACAGTCCAGGGGAAGTGTGGTTCTGAGAAGTTTAACTTCCCAAGGTCATGAAGCCCAATCAACCCAGCAGATGCCTGAAGCCAGGTGCAATCCTACCAACTCCTCTTATTTCTTGCCTCCAACTACACAAATCCAGTAGTGGCGTAAAACACCGTGTGAGGAAAAAAAATGAGAAAGAGGGTGCACTGAGTCTCCTATAGAGACGATAACCAATCACAACAGTTTGCAACATCCATGACATACTCGGCATGAATCTCTTCTCTTACAGTTCAACAGAAGCCTAGCAGAGACCTCACTAGCTTAAAAACATGCAGTGAGGTTTAGTGTCTTGCCTGGGGTCCCAGAGGAAGAGTCTGTTTGCCTTTGCCACTGAGTAGTAGGTGTCTGATTTCTCTCTTTAGCTCATTTTCTTCCTTCATATTACGGCAGTGGTCAGTGAGTCCTTCTTCATGGCTCACCACTTTGACCTGCTCTCCTGATTCTTTGTTCCATTGTTTTGTTTAATATTTTCATATTTTATTCTATTGTCAGTGTTTGTTCTGTGGTGTGTGTGCATGTGCTTGTATGCCTATGTGTATGTGTATGTATGTATGTGTACATGCATGTTTGTGTATGGGTGTGTCTCTATGTGTGCATGTGTATGTGTGTGTATGTGTGTGTGTGTGATAGTCCCCTCCCCCCATGCTGATCAGAAGACAATTTGAGGAAATCACTGCTCTCATTTTACCATTCAAGTCCTAGGGACTGAACTCAGGTTAGCAAACGTGGCAGCAGCATAATATATTGATAATATATATGTACATATACATATCAGGTATATATACCTAAATATATAAATACAACCTATTCACTCTGTAAATGATACCAGTATGTAAGTAATGTATGGCTATTAGATAATCAGTTGGGTGGCTCTTCCTTGAGGAACACCATTTCTCCTGCTCTCTGACAGTTGCCCTTAGTTCTTTGTCTAGGGTTGAGGCATCATGAGCTTTTCCTTCTTCATGTCCCCTCTGTCTCTTACAATCTATTTGCTCATGATGGATTCTGAGTGTTAGGTGAAAGAATTGTGTTATAGATGTATCAGTTCTCCACAGAGCCATCTCTCTGCCCCTACACACTTATTTCCATTTTTTAATGGCACTTTTGATGTTACTCAGCTGAACTGGATAATCCATACAGATCTTCTCATTTTACGGGAAACTAACTAGGTACATTATTCCCATCTTCCGTTTTACTTTCCCTCTACCATGTGTGGTACCATATGCACTAGTTCCAGGGTTACGAACATGAGCATCTTTGGAGGTCAGTTCTCTCTGTAGAATACTAACCAGAGGAAGGTGTTTGCTATGTCACAATTGTAAAGGAGTCTTAGAAGCATTTGGTGAGAAGAAGGCTGACAAGAGAGCAGCCCCAGAGAGATATGAGACAGGGAGTTAAAGTATGACTAGGCAGGAATAAAGTTTGATTAGATTTCTTCCAGGTTTAAGCTGTTCTCTTTGAAGGTAATGAGAGAAATGTAGTCCGTACTTGTTAGGATGAAGTAGGTGAGCTTATAACAGTGGTGTGGTTAATTCCATGTGTACTGGCATTGCAATAGGTCAGAGAGATGGTCTGGGAGGACTTTTGCTTCTCCTCTAAGATGTAGATGGAAAGATGTTTTTCTTTGTGACTCACTAAACTATGTTCATCCATTTCTCAGGCTGAATACCAAGTAGAGGGATTCTGAGCACCATGCCCTTGATGGGCACCTGGGAGCCACTGAAGCGGCAGGCATGGTCCACATAGAATCAGTGCTGGGTATATAGACTCCTCCTCTTGGCTGCGCAGTCTCTGTCACATTTCAACTTTAAAATGAACAAGCTTTTCTTTCTTTTTCTTTTTTCTAAATCATCATATATTCTGTTATAGGTAAAAATGAATTATTTCTCTCATCTTAACTCCTGGTCAGGAAACCTTTAGTTTTATTATAGGCTCAGCCCCTTAGAATTACCAACGATTAATCAAACTAAAAGAAACACACAAAACCATTTCTGTCTATAACATCTGGCCTGTCTGCATTTGTCTTTGCTTATCTTATATTAATCTGGAGCACATTAAATTATGGAAATCACACAACAGTTGATGGACACCAAGTGTGCATGCACCTAAAATAATCCAAAAATAATTGTAATTTAGTGAAATGTATCTTAAAATTAAAAGCATTAAAGTGAGTATTTCCTTACTAGTTTACTGAATTCAATTCTCACATTCCATTTTCAATGCCATGAAAAGAGAAACCAAAGGAAAAACACAGGAGCACTTTCATGAAAGTGTTATGAAAGGCTGAAAAAAGCAGCTAAGGAAGAGCAAAAAGCAACATCTATTAACCTCAATGAATACTGAACTGAACAGTAAAAAGATGAACACGCTCGTGAAACTGCTCTTACCACACATCAAAAAAGCTTCTCTTCTCAACAGGCAAAGACTGTTACAGAAAACCACATGGTTAAGTGCAGAGAATACGAGATGGTATTGCACCAAGTCCCAGTGGATACATCTACAACATAGTTCTTCCACCTAAGACTCAGGATCCTTCACAAGCACAAAGATTGTAAGAAACAGAGGGAGGGGCAGGAAGTTTGCTGTGAGGTTGTGTCTCCTAGGAAAGTCAGAGAGGCTATGCCATCACATCCCCATGGCTTCCTAAACTAGATCTGAACAATTAGGACATACACATGGTACCACAAAGAAGGGAAAGCTCATGGTGCCTCAACCCTAGACTAAGAACTAAGAGCAACTGGGGAAGTCAGAGAGCAGGAGAAATGGTGTTCCACAAGGAAGAGCCTCCCAATTGATTATTCTATAGTTAGCCATAGATTATTTACATATTGGTATCATTTACAGACTGAATAGGTTGTATTTATATATATATATATATATATATATATATATATATATATATATATATATATATACCTGGTGTGTATATGTACATATATTATCAATATAGCATACATTTATATATAAATATAGTATAATTATATCAAAAATTAAAAAAAAAAACAAAATAGATTGCTCAGACCAAACACAGAGTCCTATTGAAAAAAGGGCAAAGGTCACTAATATGTAGTTCACAGAAGATTCACAAAACTTCATTTCTCTAAGCAGTTAATGAAGAGTTGTAAACTTAAAAAGAAACAATACATAGCCTGGCCGTGGTGGTACATGCCTTTAATTCCAGCACTTGGGAGACAGAGGTAGGTGGATCTCTGAGTTTGAGGCCAACTTCGTCTGCAGTGTGTATTCCAAGATAGCCAGGGCTACACAGAAAGACCCTGTTTCAAACAAACAAACAAACAAACACAAGAGAAAACTGATAAAGTGATAACTTTGTGCTCTACACAGATTTTAAACCAAATGTTTCTTAATTTGCAACAGTTGGAAATTAGTAAATAAAGCAGTGAGAGAATCATTTACTTCAGGTTTCCTTTTAAAGTCATTGGTAGAAGAACTGTCTCATCTTGTACGGGAAGTTCACATTATAAATGAACAAGAAATGATAGAAGCAAAGAGTCATCATTAAACTCCTAATGACTTCCTGGAATTAATCAATTAATCGATGACCGTGTATCACAGAAAGAAATAATATTGTACAGCATGTGCCTTTAGATGCTATAACACAACCACACCTGTGAAATATTCTGAGGGGGGGAAGAACCCTGATTTGGCTCAGGCTTTTAGAACCAACTGCCAATGTAAACGAGTTGGATTACTTATTAATCCAAACTCAAAGCATGAGAAATGGCTAGAGATGAGTCAATGACAAAGTCCAGACCACCGTGCAAACACAGCTTAGCTTCCTCAGTAATTAAAGTTGGAAAGAGAAAAAAATGGGGTAAAGTGCTTACAAGCTAACAGAAATTTAAGAAATAAAGCAACGTGTCATAAAGTGAATTCTATTGGATCTAAATGCAAAGAATTAAGTGGGGAAATATATATTTTATAGTTATTACATATTGGTAACTAAGTGTGAAAAGTAAAATAGATCACAGCTGATAATATTGAAAAATTGATTCTTTATTGCTTAGATATTCTTTTAATGTCAAAATATTGTAACCTAAATGTTTTAAAGATTTTAATTATTATTAATTACTATATGTGCGAATGAGAATGTGTGTGTGAACATGAGTGTAGTTGCCCACAGAGACCCAGAAGAAGGTGCTGGATAAAGATTGAGATAGTTCTGAGACACCAGTGTAGTCACTAGGAACCAAACTTTGGTACATGCTTTTAACCAATGAAATATCTCTCCAGTGGCCTAAATAGTTAATATATCAATATTGCAGCTATATGAATATTTTTTTCAGGAATGCACATGCAACATTATCAAATGAGATTATATGACACCTGAGTTTTGCTTCCAGTGTTGGAGAAGGATAATTACAAAATAGAAATGGAAATTGGTTGATGATTATTAAATCAGTTGTGAGAGTGGGGATTCATCTTACTCTACAGTTTGAAATATTTCATACTGGACATTTAAACTTATCAATAAAGGTAACATTTTTTCCTATTAAACAATTTACCAAATACTACATAATTCTGAGTATTGCATTAATGTTTTGAAATGTTATAATTCTTCTGGACAGATAGTGTATTATTCAAGTAATTTTCAGTAAAGCATATACATTTTTGCTTTCTACATAAGAACCTTATTCAAGGATAGCACCAAACCATAAATTGAGTCTATTGGCAGAGACTTTGAGCTTAATTATCAACACACACACAATTACCTCTTATTCCATCTGGTAGGATTATGCTATAATTGGCATATCTAAGGGATGATTCATGACCTTTTACCTAAGATGCTATAAAAATTCTGAGATAACCCTCAGCATCGTGGGCTTTGAGTCATTACTCCTGTGCCATAGCCTTGACCTCACACTTTTTCATGGTCACACAGACAACTTGTTTGGAGAACAAGGTTAAATCACCTACTTAAAGAAGAAATTCAGGAAATGGTATAGAGTTTGAAAATTTGCTTTGTTACATTTGATGAAATTAAAAAGATCAATAAGTGCTTCTACAGGAAACAATGCCAATTCTTTAGTGCAATTTTTTTTTTTTGGTTTTTCAAGACAGGGTTTCTCTGTGTAGCCCTGTCTGGAACTCACTCTGCAGATCAGGTTGGCCTCGAACTCAGAAATCTGCCTGCCTCTGCCTCCAAGTGCTGGGATTAAAGGCATGCGCCACCTTTAAACATTTACAATTTAAAGGATTTTCTCCTTCCTTTTTTTCTCATGACAAGTCATGGCTACACGTGAGAACATTAAAGTCAGACAAGTACATGCCTTCCATAAATAGCGAGAGTGAGCAGCAAAGCATTAAACAGTGACCAGCTGCCTCTTCAATTGCTCAGACAGCACCCATTGTCTTTTGTTCTTTCCTATTTTTACCTATCACTTCATTAACTTTGAAGCACATTTGTATTTAACACTGTGAATTCAGAGTCACTTTGCCTTTCTTCTTTAAGTTAGATGCTTCCAGCTGCTGGGCTACATAAGCAGTCTTGTTGCTCTGGGCAGCATTTAGATCAGTGGTTCTCAACCTGTGGGTGAACAACCCAATCACAAGAGGTCACCTAAGACCACCAGTAAACACAGATATTTGCATTATGATTCATGGCAGTAGCAAAATTTCAGTTGTGGCATAGCAACGAAAATAATTTTGTGGTTAGGGTCACCACAGCATAAGAAACTGTGTTAAAGGGTTGCAGCATTAGGAAGATTGAAAACCACTGGTTGAGGTGGTCTGCGGGAGTCAGACACTTAGAGCAACTTGCCCACGCTCAGGTACCACCGTGTGCATCCTATTGTTTGAGTGGGAAGCTGTTGTTGGACCTTTATCACAGGAGCAAGCTGTGGTTCTAGGGAAGTAGTGGTTACAGATTTGTACTGTAACAGTCACAAGCTTGTTTCTAGACTCTTCTGAGAAACTCAAGTTTGCAGAAAACCAACCTGAAAACACTGTCAGAGTCACTTACTGCAAACCAATTGGTCTGTATGTAATGTCAATTGCAAGATGGAGTATTCCTAGAGGGTTTGACCTCATTGCTGACTCATTCATATTGAAACGGAATCTCTATATGTAATTTACAGTTTTAAACCTTGTTATAAAAATTGCAAATAAAAACTACTACACACGAAAATAAGTCAGACCCAAGTCTATACCTCTCAGAGAACATCTGTACAGCTAGAATGGCTATCCTGAAGCTTTGGCGCTTCCCTTGGGATTTTACACCTTAACTATGAAACACATTTTTATGCACAAAACTGACAGAAGTTAAAAAAAAACAATTAGCTTTATATCCTCTTTCATAACTGTGTCCCTTACCCCATTCAGTACTTCCTCATCCCCTCATATACAGCCTTTTTGGTTCTCCTTCCTGCATGTTCTACTAAACCCATGTGTAAATTTGTTTACATATATACATATACTATTGGTTAAGTTCCATGTATGAGCAAGAACATGTGGGGTTTTGCTTCTTTCTGAAACTGTGGTATAATCTGAAGGTTATGACCTCATTATTGTCTCATTCCTATCATAAAAGGGAATGTCTAATTATAATTTAAAAAACTATTTAGAATTTATTATTTAACAATGTTGCACAGTGTAAATGTATTTTGATTGCACTCACCTCCTCCATTTACCTCTCTTATTGATCTCTTATTCCTGCTGATTTCCTTCTTCCCAACCAGTCTTTCTACCTCCACAACATTTATTTCTTTATTTTTGTGTATAGCTCACTGAGTTTAATCAGGGCTGCTTATATGAGCATAGGTGGGATGCACCAGTGAGTTACCAGTGGCTGGACCACTGGTATAAAATGGGTCCTCATCCTTAAGCAACCATTAACAGACAATAGTTTCTCAAAGAGAGGACAGGCCCCTTGAGCTCTTCTTACCCATGATGAAGTGTTGACAAGGTCAATCTTCTCTAGGTCTTGTGTGGGACCCAAAATTGCTCTGAGTTTAGGAGAGCAATGATCATGTCAAGTCCAGCAAACAGCATCACCCAGCACTTCTCCCCTTCCTCTGGCTCCTACATTCTCTGCTTATGCCTCTGAGATGCTCATGGAACCTAGTAGGGGATGATACAAAGGTTCCACTTAGGGCTGGACACTCAGTAGTGCTATATTCTCAACATCTTCCACATGAACATCTTCTTCAACATCTTCCATCTGTCTTTAGCTACTGTTCACTGCAAGAAGTTTCTCTGATCAAGACATAGGGTAGCAATAATTCTTGAGTATGAACATAAATATTCAGGAGACAGTTTGACACATCCATTTAGTAAAACAACACTAGTAGATTCCGCAGAAGGTCTCTGACCTCCAAAGTTATATAGACTACATATGTATGTATGTTGTTGGCGTGTGTTACATTTGGTAAATATGTGGTATATAGAGTCATTAGTGAGAGTGTGTGCACAGGTACACAAGGTAGGCATACAGTCATATGTGCATGTGTGCAGGGACCAGAAGCTGCTGTTTAGTGCATTCCTCAGTTGCTCTCCAACTTCACATATTTTTAAGACAGGGAAACTCAGTGAACCTGAAGCTCATTGATTTGGCTAGATTGGCTGGCCAATACAGTTCAGAAATATTGTAGAAACTCACTGTAGTGTCTCCCATTGCTCCAAGCAGTATACTCTCAGGCACATGCCCATCTCTCTCAGGTAGGTTCTAGTGATCCAACTTATCTAGAAAGGCAATTTATGAATTGATCCATCTCTTCAGTCTTTAGCTATGGGCTTTTGACCAGGCATACATTTCTTGTGGAATGGGCTTCAAAGCTGCTGAGAAAGCAGTCAGTTTCACCACTAAAGTACTAATGCACTCACCTTGGCTGACAGATGAGTATTGCAGCCCAGAAAGTCTACGAAATTGGGTAAGACCATTGATGATTTTTCTCCCCCTTACCTTTATCTTATAATCAAAGTTTATGGGTGTTTCAGCAGTAAAATTGGGAAAATCTTTTAATTACAACTATAAAATTGATTCACAATGAACTTAAAGAGCCAAGATTTATGAAATGGTTTGAACTGAGACCTTGATAGCTAACAGTCTGTTTACTACCAGATTAGCAAGGAAGATTTACCTTTTACTAGACGTATAACCTAAGAATATAGAGCTACTTTTATGACCAAGAGCAATTTTCACTTGCAGTCTTAATTTTATTGGCTAGTTCTACTACCTCAAATGTAATACATACATGGGAGATTCTAGTGATTAAGGACAAAATCTCCAAGTAAAGAAAACAACAGTAGAGTGATTAGTATTTTTTTAACAAGAAATTGACCATTCTGAGCATCACTTTATTAATGCTCGATATATTTGCTACAAGACCCCATGAGGTTGTGAGAACACTCGTTTTGCAAAATAGAAAGATATACATTTACCCATTATAAAATGAATTCACAACATTACAAGACGTATTTATGATGAACAGAAAGAGAGCCACTACAGTCTCTTCCTGGAACGATAATTTCTATTGACAACTAGCCATATATATTTCCTTTATTTAATAAATATGACCATATATATTATATGCATTATATGTACTATCTTTCCAAGACCTGATTTTCATCCAGCAATGTTATCTCTCTATCTGTCTCTGTTTGTCTCTCTGTCTGTCTCTCTGTCTGTCTCTCTATCTGTCTCTCTGTCTCTGTCTCTGTCCCTGTCTCTATCTCTCCCTCTCTCTCTCTCATTCTCTCTCCCAGTTCAGAATATACTTATGTACATCATCTAGAACTTAAAACTGTTGAATACTCTCCAGCCAGAGATTTTTCTGTTTGGAGCAACAAGGATAGTGAAGGATTATTTCCAGAATGTTACAAGTTTCTATGTTTTGCAAAGACTTCCTACATTGTTAGAAACTACATTCCTTAATTCAGTCTTTAATTTCAACCCTGCATTCACGTTTTGTGTAAGAACATTTCATTGCCTTTCTGGCTGCTGACAATTATGTATGTCTATTGGTCACCAGTTCTTGAATACAGAGATTTCTTAATGTGGCAAGAATCAGTTTTTTTTTTTAAAGACAGTGTTGCTGAGGGAGGCTTGAATTAGAGTGAGAAACCTCTGTGCATGGAAGAACCTATGAGGTAGAAGTTGATTTAAATTTAAGATTCAGTGTATTGGTGTGAACAATGCAGCCCCAAGATGACAGATGAAAACATACAAATAACATTATACAGACTGGGCAGGTTTACGTAGGTATTTAGGAATATAT
>NW_022196903.1:19452149-19452895 GCF_008632895.1 Mastomys coucha | reverse complement strand
TATATATATGTATATATATATATATATATATGTGTGAATGACAACAATTAGTGAAAAAAAGAGGCCATGGATATGAACAAGATCAAGGAGGAGTACGTAGGAGACTTTGAGGAAGTGACAGGAGGCAATGATGAGATTATATGAGAACCTCAGAAAATAAAAGAAATATTTTTTAAAAGCCAACTATGCCTTAACCTTGTTTCCTTTCCTCAGACTAAACTTACTAGAAATTTGTAATCTAATTTTGTTTGTCCTATCATCTTATCAAATGTAATAACTAATCTTTTGTCTTATGATCATGACACAAAAATACCAAGTCTATAACAAAGATGTACTAAGGATTTATCTAGTCATATAAAGTTTATTTCAGCAGAGGAGTGATCCAAAGCTGGACAATTGGCCTTTGAAAGTTACATGAATAATTACACAGAGCAATGATAGGAATTCATAGCTCTTGACATCTAACATCTTTTCTAGACAGCTCAGCCAGTTAATTATGTCCTAGTTTGTATATTCTGATTCTTTGACATTAGAATCCTTGCTGGCCTAGACAGCAGTTGTTTTTGAGACTTGGCAATTCCTAGACTCTAGTTCAGCAGTCTCCTGTCAGCATGGTTTACTTTTTTATTTATTTATTTATTTATTTATTTTATTTTAGATATTTTCTTTATTTCATGCAAATTTCTCCATTCCTAGTTTCCCCTCCAAAAAACAAAGAAACAAACAAAAACAACAAAACCAAACCC
>NW_022196903.1:19429408-19451480 GCF_008632895.1 Mastomys coucha | reverse complement strand
GCGCTAATAACCATTTATCAGAGAGTGCATACTGTGTTTGTTCTTTTGTGATTGGGTTACCTCACTCAAGTCAGCATGGTTTTCAATTGCAAATTGAACAATACAAAATTTAAATTCTCTACAACTTCTTTATTAGGCCATCTCTGCATCTGTACCTGGGACACTTCCTAACTACCGCAAGGTTAAGTACCTGCCTTACAAAAATATTGTGAGCCAGGTGGTGGCGCACGCCTTTCATCCCAGCACTTAGGAGGCAGAGGCAGGAGGATATCTGAGTCTAAGTGTGAGGCCAGCCTGGTCTACAGAGTAAGTTCCATCACAACCAGGCCTACCCAGGGAAATGCTATTTAAAATAAAATAATATTGTGTCACGTCCAATCATCCAAATGAACTGAAGAGAGCTCATGACTTCTGGTTGCATTATTATGCTCATATTTAATACATTATCACAGCATGAAATATATATACATTACATATTTCAATTGTTCCTTTTAATTAATTCATTGTTTTCTTCTTCCACATTCACACAGATTTTTAAAAAAAATCAGGTTTGATAGGAAAACCTCTGGTTAATGGATGCACCGATTCAATACACACAGGATAAAAATGCATTTAGCTTTGATGTGAAGGTCTGTTTATTTATGGCAAGATTGATAGCACTGTAGGAAAAAAACATGCACCTAAAATCCACATCCACAAGCTGGATATTTCCTTGAGGACATGGATGCTTCTGTCCATGTACTCAGGAAAGAAAACAGAGACTCAGGATTTGGGAAGGCACTTGGGAGTTTTCAGAATGAGCAATTATATTCATATAAGATTTTTAAAACTGTCTATTTAAATCAGAATTTTTGAAAGCTTTTCCTTAGCTTTTACATTGATGTAACCACAGAAAGCTTCTGTTCTCATAGGTGTACAGTGGTCAAATAGCGACAATTTTCTCATTCGACCTGACAGTGAATCAAAGAGGTTTTTACTCTGCAAAGCACTTCTTTCTATCAAAGTCAGACCTGGAGCAGTGAGGTCTTAATTATTAAAGCTAAGCTCTTTGCATACTCATATTTTAATGCCCCATTTAAGTTACAGCCTGGAGGCTACATTACATATATAATTGCCACTGGCACACTCTCATAGGCACGGTGCCTCTTAGGTTTGTAGCTAGAGGAGAAACAGAAGGGAGCAGATCAACACTTCACGCTCAACATTTTATAGCTAAGAAGAAAGGAATGTATACTCTTGTTTCTGAGAGGTTTTCAGCCCTGGAACTATTATTTTCTCCCACTGTCTCTAATCTCAAAATTACCAAACTCTTGTAGCATTTACGAATTGTCATGTAGTACTGTTTTGTTTTATTTTTATTTTGTTTTATTTTTGATTGGATAGTTTCTTTATTTGCAATGTAAATGTTTTCCCCTTTCCAGGTCTCCCTTCAGAATCCCCCTATCCCATCTCCCCCTCTGCCTCTACGAGGGTGCTCCCACACCCACCCACCACCCACTTCCATCCTTCTGCCTTGGCTTTCCCCTACACTGGGGCATCGAACTCCCTCAGGCCCAAAGGCCTCTCCTCCCACTGATGTCCAACAAGGCCATCCCTCTACCACATATGTGGCCAGCACCATGGGTCCCTCCATGTGTATTCTTTGGTTGGTGGTCCAGTCCCTGGGAGCTCCGGGGAGTCTGGCTGGTTGATACTGTTGCTCCCTCCATGAGGCTACAAACCCTCTCAGCTCCTTCAGTCCCTTCTCCAACTCCTCCATTGGGGACTCTGAGCTCAGTCCAATGGTTGGTTGCAAGCTTCCTCCTCTGTATTTGTCAGGCTCTAGCACAGCCTCCCAGGAGACGGCCATATCAGGCTTCCATCAGCAAGCACATCCCGGCATCCACAATAACATTCGGGTTGGGTGACTGTATATGGGATATATGTATTGTTTTTTACAATAGCATCATCTTCACATTTTCCTCTAACAGACTGTGAATATCATAGTGGTTATTCGAAAACACTGATTATTAAGTGACGGCACTCGTCTCAATATTCTCTCTTTGCTCTTGCAGTTGAACATGGCAGGTTTTGCCATGAGCAAGTTTACCAGAGCAGCTGGTAAACACAGATTATAATTAGTAAGGATCTGTGCCTTCTCAGAAGGATTGATTGCAGTGAGAAAGAATTTCTGTGGTGTTTACCTTAAAGCTAACATTAGTAAAACACGTCTCCCAGGACATGCCTGTGCTCCGCAACCTCTTCTTTCGCTTCTAGTCTTTGGTGTCAAAAAAACCACCCTGTATTCACGTGCAGTGAACCCTGCTCTTTCCTCCTGGTGTTTGGGAATCTGGAGACCATTAATGAATACACACACACACACACACACACACACACACACACACACACACATATATATATATATATATGTATATATATATATATATATATATTGGATATAATCTTCCATCCACAGTAAGCAATAAAATGGACAACCCAAGAGACTCTGAGTGTTTCTTCAGGAAATTATCTGACTTGAATTATTTTCATGGACATTTTCTAAATACCACATTACAGTTTTGCTTATTTTGGTTTCTCTGGGGAGAGGAAAAAAAGGCACATTTTCTAGTTTTCTGTGAATCCAAAATCTTAAGCCAGCTACAGAGCAGTATGGCTCTGACACAGTAACTGCACCACCATTCACACTTCATGGTTTAAAAGGCAAAGGTCAGCTATTGCCTAGGACTTGGTCAATTGTGCTTTATCTTCTTATTTATTAAAACGGCCATAGAGTCAGTCTGTAGATTTAGTTCTATTAACAGAGAAGTGAAGTAGAGTCCTGGTGTCTTGTAAAGTCAGGTCCTACATCCTAGCCAGGTACCCTGAGCTCTGCAGCCTTTGCTTATATTTGCATATCCTTCTTACAAATATCTTTGCTGTGCTTCAAATGTGTTTCTTCTTGTCTTTTATAGTACATTTTCTGCTTTCTGTTGCCTCCAGTTTTTAATATCACAAATATTTACAATTGTCCAAAATTGTTGCTCTGATTGCTTTGCTTAAATTGCCCAAGTGTTTAAACGTTTCTCGGGACATTACCTATCAACAAACAGCTTACCGATGAAATAGAACCCCTGAAGATATTTTTTTTTTATTTTTTGTTTCAGAAATTAGATCCTAATCTCCGACTATTAGTATAAATCAATTGCCAAGATTTTTTTTAATTAATCATTCCATTCATTTAAATCCCAAATGATATCCCACTTCCTGGTTACCCCTCCACCAACTCTCCACCCTACCTCTACCCTCCTCCCTCTCCTTTGCCTGTATGAGGATGCTCCCCCACCCACCCACCCTTTCTTGCCCCACTGATGCAGCATCCCCCTATTCTGGGGCATCAAACCTCCCTGGGGAACTAGCGCCTCCCTTCTCATTGCTGTCAGGCAAGGTGATCCTCTGCTACATATGTATCTAGAGCCATGGATCCCTCCAGGTTCACTGTTTGGTTGGTGGCCTAGTCTCCAGAAGAAGTGGGTGGTCAGGCCAGCCTGTTGTTCTTCCAATGGGGTTGCAATCTCCCTCTGCTCCTCCAGTTCTTCTGTCTGCTCCCCCACCAGGTTCCCTGAGCTCATTCTGATGATTGGCTCCAAGCATCCACATCTGCATTGGTCAGTTGCTGGCTGGATCTTCCAAGGAACTGTCACACCAGGTTCCTGCCAGCAAGAGCCTCTTGACCACAGCAACAGTGTCGAGTTTGGTATCTACTGACATGATGAATCCCCAGGTGGGGAGGTGGGGCAGTGGGGGTGGCCCTTCCTCCAGTCTGTTTCTTTCTTTTTTTTTTTTTTTTTTTTTTTTTTTTTTTTTTTTTTTTGTCCCCTTTCTTCTTTTGGACAGGAACATTTCTGGGTTAAAAATTTTGAGATGGGTGGATAGCCCCACCCCTTGACTAAGGACCGTGCCTATCTACTGGAGGAGGTTTCAACAGGTTCTAGCTCCCTCTTCTCTGTGCATCCCCATTGGGTCCTGGGAGCCTCATGTTTTTCAGATGTCTGGGACCCTCCAGTGGCTATCCCCAGTTCGTTATTCCCCATGCTACATTGTTTTTCGATTTCCTGACCCTCTGTACCTCTCTCACATCTCCTCCAGTTCCTGATACTGCCTTCCTTATTTCCTCCCCCTTCTTTCTCCCTACCAAGTCTTTCTCTCCTTCCACCTCCCATGATCTTCCTGTTCTCCCTTCAGTGTAGGACTGAAGTATCCATACCCTGGTCTTCCTTGCTTCTAAGCTCCATATGGTCTGTGGCCAAGAAGTTTTTAGTCTCATTTCCCCATTTAAAAAATTCATTGAGAATTTTATACAATGTATTCCTATTTGTTTGTTTGTTCATTCACTTTACATCTTGGTCACAGCTCCCTTCTTCTCTTCTGAGTACCCCCTCACAAATCCCTTCCTCCTTCCTCCTCCCCTTCTCCTTAGAGAAAGGGAAGCCCCACTTAGGTACCACCCCAACCTGAGACATCAAGTCATAGTAGGACTGAGCGTGCACTCTCCCTCTGAGGCCCAACAAGGCAGTCTAGTTAGAAGAAGGGGATCCAATGGCAAGCAACACATGATGACCAAACTGCATATCTGCTACAAATGTGTAAGGGGTCTAAGTACTGCCCGTGTATGCTCTTTGGATGGTGGTTCAGTTTCTGTGAGCTCCCATGGGGCCAGGCTAGTTGATTCTGTAGATCTTCTGTGGTGTTTTTGATCTCTCCAGCTCTGTCAATATTATCCTCCAGTCTTCCAAAAGACTCCCTGAGCTCCACCTTGTGAGATCATGAAAGGCAGACCGGTTCCTAGTTGAGCTAAGACTTGAATCCCCAGAAACCCTGAAGGGATGGTTTATATGGTCATCAGTTACATATGGGCAACACTCCAAATCCCTCCACATGTAGAGGATGTGACCTGTCATCACGTAGGCTCAAGACAGATCACCATTTTAATCCATTTTAATGAAGCACCTAAAGGCCTGGAGGGCTTAGCCCATAAGCTTTCTTTCCCAGACATTCCTCTCTGCAAAAGGTATTTAACCTCAGGCCCAGCCTGAGAAGAGGGGTACGGTTTTACTCATCTACTTTCTGCCCTGACAATAAATGCCTTACAACCATGGACTGTCTCTTTTCATCAGGATCCCCATAGGAAGCCATAGAGATGGCCTTCGCTTACAGATCCACTGCCTAATCTCCCAAAGAAGGCCTGTCTGTGCTCCCAACCACGGCCTCGACCAAACCCAAGCTCAAGACTGCCACATGAAGCCAAGGACTCTTCTGGAGGGACTAGTTAGAGCTCTCCCTTTCCCCCTGTCCCCTGGGCTAGATCCAGCCCGTGGGCCCCCACTCAGTTCTCAGCTCTTCCACAGCTTCCAGTCACACCTGGCTGGGTGTCCAAGAGCCTGAGAACCAGATGGACCCGGACTCATCACAGGTCCTGGGACCCCTGAACCAGCTCCGGGCATCCTGATCCTCAAACTGTGCTTCCTCACCCTCAAGCAGTATCCTAGGGCTTCCATATGGTCCAGCAACACCCTACCCCGCCCCTACAACTGTGTGCGGAGGGGTGGGGGGTTGTAAATCCCGTCAACTTCCCGCGTCCCTCCTCCCTGGGCGGTCGTGCCTAGTGGCGGACTGGACACAGGACCCCAGTAACCCTACACCACCTAATGTTTGGCTTTAAGTCTCTGCATCTGTTCCACCCGCTGCTGGATGAAGCCTCCTAGGAAACAATTATGCTAGCATAGCAGAATATCATTAATAGTGTCAGGGATTTGCTCTATTTCATGGAATGGATCTCAAGATGGAGCAGTTATTGGTTGACTGTTCCCTCAATCTCTGCTGCATCTTCATTTCTGAGTATATTGTAGGCAGGACAAATTTTGGGTTGAAAGTTTTATGGGTGGGCTCATATTTCCATCCTTCCATTGGAAGTCCCCCTGGGCTACAGGAGGTGGTCACTTCGGTCTCCATACCCACTACTGGTAGAAGTCTCAGGTAGGGCCACCCCATAGACTGCTGGGAGCCTCCTAGTCCCAGGTTTCTTGCAAGCCCCAGAGATGGCATCCACCAATTTCCACCCACTCAGTCTTCTCCTGAGCCTCTTACCCCACACCTGATCCCGATCTCCTCCTCACCCATTTCCCACGCTGCTTTTTCCTTCTCCACATCTCCAGTGTTTATTTTATTTCTCCTTCTGAATGAGTTATGCATCCCCCCCCCCTTAGGCCTTCTTTATTGCTTAGTTTCTTTGTGTCTGTGGATTGTAGCACAGTTACCCTGTACTTTATGGCTAATGTCCACTTATGAGTATATAACATGCATGTCTTTCTGGGTCTAGGTTAACTCACTGAGGATATTTTCTAATTCCATGCCTTTGCCTGCAAAATTCATGATGTCCTTGTTTTCAGTAGCTGAATAATATTGCATTGTGTAGATGTACCTTATTTTGTTTATAACTTCTTTAGTTGAGGGATATCCTAGGTTGCTTCCAGTTTCAAGATATTATGAATGAAGCTGCTATGAACATAGTTGAGCAAGTGTCTTTGTGGCATAATGAGGCATCTTTTGGGTATATGCCAAGGAGTGGTATAGCTGAGTACTGGGGTAGAACTATTGCCAGTTTTCTGAGAAAAATGCCAAATTGATTTCCTGTGTGGTTGTACAAGTTTGCACTCTGACCAGCAATGGAGTGTTCCTCTTGCTCCACATCCTTGCCAGCATGTGCTTGCCCCTTCAGTTTTTGAACTTAGCCATTCTGATAGATGTAGGATGGAATCTCAGAGCTGTTTTGGTTTGTGTTTCCTTGATGACTAAGGATGTTGAGCATTCTTGAAATGTTTTTGGGCAATTAAAATTCCTCTATTGAGAATTCTCTGTGTAGCTCTGAATCCCATGTTTTAATTGGGTTATTTGGTTTGTTGGTATCTAATTTCTTTAGTTATTAATGTATTTTACATATTAATCCTCTGTCAGACATAGGGTTGGTTAAGATATTTTCACATTCCGAAGGTTACTGGTTTGTCCTATTGACAATGTCCTTTGCCTTACAGAAGCTTTTCAGTTTCAACCGGTCCCTTTTATTAATTGTTGATCTTAGTGCCTGAACTACTGGTGTTTTGTTTAGGAAGTTGTCTCATAGGCTAATTCATTCAAGGCTATTTCCCACTTTCTGATCTATTAGATTTACTATATCTGGTTTTATGTTGAGGTCTTTGATCCACTTAGACTTGAGTTTTGTGCAGGATGATAAATAAAAGTCTATTTGCATTCTTCTACATGTAGACATCCAGTTAGACCAGCACCACTTGTTGAAGATACTTTTTTTTTCTTTTATTGAATATTTTCTTTATTTACATTTCAAATGTTATCCCCTTTCCAAGTTTCACCTTAGGAAACCCCCTATTTCATCGCCTTCCCCCTACTTCTATCAGGGTGTTCCCCCAACCACCCACCCACTTTCACTACCTCTCCCTCACATTCCCCTTCATAAGACCAAGGGCCCTTCCTTCCCCTGATGACAGACAAGGCTATCCTCTGCTGTATATGTGGCTGGAGCCATGGGTCCCTCCATGTGTACTCTTTGGTTGGTGGTTTAGTCCCTGGGAGCTCTGGGGGTTCTGGTTGGTTGATATTGTTCTTCCAATGGGGTTGCAAACCCCTTCAGCTCATTGAAGATGCTTTCATTTTTCATTTTTTCACTGTATGGTTTTGTCCTCTTTGTCAAAAACCAAGTTTAGGTGTGTGAGTTTATTTTTGAGACTTTGATTCTATTCCATCAATCAACCTGTTTGTTCATATATCACTACTATGTGGTTCTTATTACTGTTGCTCTTTAGTATACCTTGAGATCAGGGGTAATGACACTTCCAAAAGCTTTTTTTTTTTTTATTGGAAAGGATTGTTTTACTTATCTTGGTTTTTTTGTTTTTCCATAAAAACTTGAGTGTTATGGGAAATATTAAATCGAACAGCAAGTTCCCATGCTATGCTGGGCACCAGAGGGCCACATGGCTTCAGTGGGCCACATGGCTCCAGCGGGGTGCTCTCATCTTGGCCAACTCTCCCGCCCGGAACTCCGGAGATGTCTCCACCCTACTCCCTTGGTGGGTCACTGCCACATCAGCCCCATTCAATGACCATTCAGCTTGCAGTTAGCTGTCACAATTCCCAGTAACTCAGTAAAAACAAAACTCTAGAAGCTTATAAGTAATCAGTCAGGTTTATATATCAATAATTCTCAGTTCACAAGATGCCCACACAATAATTTCAGAGCCAATTGATAATGATACAAGCTGCCCACCTAGAGTAGACAAATTATCCCAATTATTCTATTCCTAAATGATATTATAGCTACCTGGGGCTATTTAAAACCACGAGAGATCTGAATTGTCCTGTTCATCTTCTGTTTTCCTCCTCCTCTTCTCCTGAGTTGCTCCCTGTCTCTGCCACACTTAGCCCTGCTGCCCTTTTCCCTGTTCAATCACAGGCTTCTTGTCGTATTAATAGTTAAATTAATTGGACAGGGAAAATCCTGTTACACTTGAGAATTACTCTTTCAAGGTCTGTAAAGAATTGCATTGGAATTTTCACTGGGATTGCATTGAATTTGTAGACTGCTTTTGGTAAGATGGCCCATTGTAGCTTTGTTAATGCTACTGATCTAAGAACATGGGTGATATTTTCAACTTCTGATATCTTCCTTGATTTCTTTTCAGAGACTTAAAGTTCTTGCCATCCAGGTCTTTCACTTGCTTGCTTAGAGTTACACCAATGTATTTTATATTACTTTTAGCTATTATATAGGATGTTGTTTCTAATTCTTTCTGAGCTCATTTATATCATTTATCATTTGCATAAGGAGTCTACTGTTTTGTTTTGTTTTGCTTTGCTTTTTAGTTCATTTTGTATCCAGCCACTTTGCTTAAAGTGCTTATCAGGTGTAGGAGTTCTCTGGTAGAATTGTTGGAGTTACTTATGAATACAGTCGTATCATCTATGAATAGTCAGCAATACATTGACTTCTTCCTTTCTAATTTGTATCCCTTGATTTCCTTTAGTTGTCTTATTGCTCTAGCTAAAACTATGGTAAATAGATACAGAGAGACTAGGCACCTGTCATGTTCCTGATATTAGTGGAATTGCTTCAATTTAAGTTTCTCTCCATTCAATTTAATATTGGCTAGTCCTGATATCTCCAAGACTTTTTTTTTTTTTTTGCTTTTTTTTTGTTGTTTTGTTTTGTTTTGTTTTTGAGACAGGGTTTCTCTGTGTAGTCCTGAAACTCACTCTGTAGAGCAGGCTGGCCTCGAACTCAGAAATCCGCCTGTCTCTGCCTCCCAAGTGCTAGGATTAAAGGCGTGCACCACCACCACCCGGCCACTCCAAGACTTTTATCAGGAAGGTGTGTAGGGTTTTGTCAAAGGTATTTTCAGCATTTAATGAGATGCTCATGTAGTTTTTTAATATGGTGTATTATGTTGATGAATTTTTGTATTTTGCACTATCCCTGACTCCCTGGGATGAAGCCTAATTGATCATGGTGGATGATTTTAATGTGTTCTTGGATTCTGTTTGCAAGTATATTATTGAGTAATTTTTCATCAATGTTCATAAGGAAAATTGGTCTGAAATTTTCTTCTTTGTTAAGTCTTTGTGTGGCTTAGGTATCAAAGTGATTCTGGTCTCATAGAATGAATTTAGCAATGTTCCTTCTGCTTCTATTTTGTGGACTAGTTTAAGAAGTATTGACATTAACTCTTCCTTGAAATACTGATAGAATTCTGAACTAAAACCATCTGGTCCTTGGCTTTTTTTTTTTTTTTTTGGTTAGGAGACTTTTAATGAGTCTTTGGGGTCATAGGACTATTTTTTTTCTTTAGGGGTTATAGGACTATTTAGATAGTTTGTCTGACATGGATTTAACTTTGATAAATGGTATCTGTCTAGAACACCATCTATTTCACTTAGATTTTCCAATTTTGTGGAATACAGGTTTTTGAAGTAAGACCTAATGATTCTTTGGATTTTCTCAATTTCCATTGCTGTTTCCCTTTTCATTTCTGATTTTGTTTATTTGGATATTGTCTCTGTCTTTTAGTTAGTTTGGCTAAGGGTTTGTCTATTTTGTTGATTTTCTCAAAGAACCAGCTCTTGGTTTTGTTGATTCTTTGTATTGTTCTCTTTGTTTCTAATTGATTTCAGCCCTGTGTTTGATTATTTCCTGCTGTCTACTCCTCTTAGGTGTGTTTGCTTCTTTTTGTTCTAGAGCTTTCAGGTATGCTTTCAAGTTGCTAGTATGAGGTCTCTCCAATATCTTTATGAAGGCACAAAGGTTTGTTAGTTTCATTATTTCTCTTTTTAGTTTCTGTCTGCATGATCTGTCCACTGGCGAGAGTGGGGTGTTGAAGTCTTCTACTATTTATATGTGTGGTTTGATGTCTGATTTAAGATTAAATAATGTTTGTTTTAAGAATGTGTGTGACCTTGCTGTTGGGACCTAGTCATTCAGACCTCAGATATCATCTCAGTGCACTTTTTCCTTTGATGACTATAAAGTGTTCTTTCCCATCTCTCTTGATTACGTTTGGTTGAAAGTCTATTTCACTAGATATTAGAATGGCTACCCCAGCTTTCTTCTTTGGTCCATTTACTTGGAAAATGCTTCTGTATCCCTTTACTCTGAAGTAAAATATATCTTTGTTCTTGAAGTTTGTTTCTTGTATGCAGCAGAATTATGATTCCTGTTTTTACAATCATTCTGTTAGTCTGTGTCATTTTATTGAAGGAATTGAGTTCATTGATATTGAGAGACATTAATGGCCAACAATTGTTTATTTCTCTTATTTTGATGTTGCTTTTATTGTTGTTGGTGTTGGTATTGTTGAGGTGTGTGTGTGTGTGTGTGTGTGTGTGTGTGTGTGTGTGTGTGTATTTGTCTTTTACTTCTTTTGGTTTTGCTAGTGTGAAGTTTTTTATCTCCTGTGTCTCCTTGGGTGTAGTTAACCTCTTATGTTGGATTTTATTTTATTCTAGTATCCTCTGAATGGCTTGACTTGTGGAAAAATATTGGTTAAATTTGGTTTTGTTATGGAATATCTTGTTTTCTTAATCTGCCCTGATCGAATGATTTGCTGTTTATGGTAGTCTGGGCTGGCATCTGTGGTCTCTTAGAATCTATAAGACACCTGCTCAGACTCTTCTGGCTTTTATAGTCTCTTGAGGAGTCTGGTGTAATTCCTACCAGTCAGCTTTTATATGTTACTTGGCCTTTCCCCCTTGTGGCTTTCAGTATTCTTTCTTTGTTTCTGTACATTTAATGGTTTTGATTAGTATGTAATGAGAGGATTTTCTTTTTTTGGTCGAATCTATTTGGTGCTCTCTAAGTTTCTTGTACATTTATAGGAATCTCTTTAGGTTAGGGAAATTTTCTCCTATGATTTTGTAAAAATATTTTCTGTTCCTATTATTCCTAGGTTTGGCCTTTTCATAATGTCCTAAATTTCCTGTATGTTTGTGTCAGAAACTTTTTAAATTTAACATTTTCTTTGACAGATGTATCATTTTTTTCTATTGTATCCCCTAAGCCTAAGATTGTCTCTCTCCATCTCTTGTATTTTGTAGGTGATGTAGTTTCTTTCTCTTGTCTGAGTTTTTGCTCTTTTATCTAGGTTTTCCATCTCCAGAATTCCTTCAGTTTGTGTTTTCTTAATTGCTTCTATTTCCCTTTTCAGGTCTTGAACAGTTTTATTCATTTCTTCACCTGTTTGATTGTATTTTCCTGTATTTCTTTCAGGGTTTTATTTTATTTCTTTAAAGGCCTCTATCAACTTTATACTATTGGATTTAAGGTAATTTTCTTGTGTTTTTATTTTGTTAGCATATCCAGCACTTGCTGTAGTAAGATAGCTCCATTTTGGTGGTGCTGTATTGCTCCTGCATTTGTAGATGGTTTCTTATACTGGTCTTTAGCCATCTGGTTGTCTCTGGTGTTGTCAGGTCTCTGACAATGCAGGCAGAGTTGTAGGCCAGAAAATGGAGTGCAGGGGAGCAAGTACAAATACTGTTGTTGGGAGTTCTTTAGGGGGACTGGAGGTAATTGGATTGGGGTGCAGTTATCTCACCTGGTAGTTTCTGATGGAGGCAGGCCTCTGCTGATGCAGGCAGGGCAATAGGGTGGCCTTAAATCCATTCATAAAATGGTTGATTACTGTAACACTTGTCCCACTATTGTACCTATAGGCCTATCTTGTCATGAGTATCATTATTGCAGTTCACATGCTCTACAGCTGGGTAATGATGATTCTTAATCCTCCCAGAACCCAGCATAGTATCTTCCATGCACTTGAAAGGAAGGTATTAGGGAGGTAGTTTCTTGATCAATTCTGAATTGATTTCTGCAAAGTATGTGGCATCTTTGACAATAGAGACTTACCATTAAGTTCTGGTGGGAAACCAATAGCAATGGCAATAGCCTTTATTGGTTTGGGAGATCTGATAATCAATTTGAGTGGTAGTATGCCATACTGGCACTAGGATATTATTTTCTTCTTCTTCTTCTTCTTCTTCTTCTTCTTCTTCTTCTTCTTCTTCTTCTTCTTCTTCTTCTTCTTCTTCTTCTTCTTCTTCTTCTTCTTCTCCTCCTCCTCCTCCTCCTCCTCCTCCTCTTCTCCCTCCTCTTTTTCTTCCTCCTCCTCCTCCTCCTCCTCCTCCTCCTTATTCTTATTATTACCTATGGCTTCTGGGATGAGCATAATTTCATATGAAGTGTAACTCAAATTGAACTTATTTTTATCTAAAACTTATAAAATAGTAGGTTTCTATATGGCTTTTCCCAAACCACTTAGTATTTGTTATCCATCCTCCAACAGCTTCCCCTGTTCCACCCTCCCATCTCTCTCTCCATGGTGCATGCTGGTAGGATATTGTTGGGAACCATGAGAGCCCTGAGATAAACATCCTGCCCCAGCTAATTGAGAACCCTGAGATAAACATCCTGCCTGACAATCACAAGGATCCGGCTTGACCCTGGGAAAAGAACATTCACGGAAATCCACCCCCTCTCCACCTGTCATCTACCCCCTCCCCACCTGTCACCCCGGAGCTCAACCCCAGAAGATTTTGTAACCTTCCATCTCCCTCCTTCCTCTCCCCCTCCCCTCCAAGATTTTTGCTTTAAATATGCTCGGCTCCACTAAGTAAACGGCTCTTGACAAGCAATGCTTCCTTGAGTCCTGTCATCTCTCTCGCCCATTCTTTATTCACACGTTGTGACCCTCCTCGTTCCCCCAATAACTTGACCTGCAGGCCAGGTCAGGATATGCTGAGGAGGCAGAGGCAGGAGGACCATAAAATTAGACATCATCATAAAATTGTTACAATAAGATGTCAGCAGTGAGTTTATTATCATTTAGATTGATCATTAGATATAATGAAAGGTTGTGCTAAGAATTGTAGCACAGGGCTGGGCAGTGGTGGCACATGCCTTTAGTCCTAGCACTTGAGAGGCAGAGACAGGCAGATTTCTGAGTTCGAGACCAGCCTGGTCCACAGAGTGAGTTCTAGGACAGCCAGGGCTATACAGAGAAACCTTGTATCAAAAACAAACAAACAAACAAAACAAACCAAAACAAAAACAAACCAAAACAAAGTAAAACAAAAACGAATTATAGCACAGACTAGTAGGGCTATCAGCCTCTGTGAACTTACCAATAACTGCAAAGGACTCTTGAGAAACCATGAAGGCCTGCTGTTCAGAACCTCAGGAGAAGCAAGCATAACTGGGGATTCAGAGCAAAGTAAATAGAAGAGTATTGCAGAAACAGTATAGTAAGGAAGAATAGTATACAAGGAAAATGTTAGTACATCAGCTGAGTTGATCTTGGATGGTGTTTAGACATCAGACCTCAAAGAGCTATTAAATCCTGCTTCAGACATGATTAGTCACGCTGATACTGTGGAACTCATCTAATGCTTGAGTCTTAATCCTCGTGCTGAGTGAACACCAACATGTACAAGATCTTCAGGTGCACTTGACTCCTTCAGTCCTGAACAGTGCTATGGCTGGGGTTATAAATCTCTCTCTGCTGATAAGAATGTGCATTATCGTTGGGAGTATGAAGACAATTTTATTATGGCTTTATTTTGTTATTCACTGGTCTTCTGAGACAGAATCTCACCATGTAGTCCTAACTATCTCACTCTGTAGACCATAGTGTAACTGGCCTGGAATACTCACTGTGATCTGACTACCTCTGCCTCCTAAGTGCTGGTATTAAAGCCATGTACCACCATATCCAGATTTATTAAACTTTTAAATATTTTTAGAAGGTGTAAAAGCTTTGCTATTTGTGCATTTGCTAATACATCCTAAAGGATGTATTATTTTGGGAGGGCAAAAGGTAATTTGATAAATTTAACTTAAAAATCAAATAAAATTACATTTTATTTATCTATTGAATGCATGTACAGGCATATATTTTTGTGCACAAACGTGAGCTTATGCCACAGCATGTATATGCATATCAGAAAACATGTTGCATGATTCAGGTCCCTCTTTGTACCATGTAGAGACTGAACTCAGGTTTTCAGGCTCAATGGCAAGTTTGTTTACCTGATGAGTCTCATAACCAGCCAGGAAAGACGATTCTGAGCTGAAAATTATGACCTGACCATTCAGATGTTTAAGTTTCCAGCATCAACTAACATTTTTCTCCTTAAGTAAAATATGATGGTTAGATAATATTTGTTGGCAGTAAAGGGGGCATAAGACAGAGAATATGAATAGGTAGCCTAGATGATAAGCTAATGATAGCTTAACATCTTCCAGTCTTGGTCTGGAATGATCAGAATAGTCTCTGAACACCTCGCCTACAAGAAGATGGATTGTTTGAGCCTTCTACACTAGGCCAGAGAGCTCACATTACTCCCAGTCAACGCCTTTGCAAGGAGCGGCCACAAGGCTTGGAGACACAAAGCTGTGCTACAATGAATTTATCTGCCATGCAGAAAGTGCACACCAAAATATTCTCTGAATGTAGCCGCAGTGCTTACTGCTTAAAACTATGCCAGGTGTGTTTGGGCACATCACTTAAAATGTTTAAGCCTGATTATTGCAGATAAATTCCTGACTCTGAACAAATACTTCATCATATGGGATACAGTAGATGAGTTTATTCTGTTTTCATTTGACTCAGTAGTAATTCTTGTTAGCCAGAGTTAATCTACTGTTTATGAATTATCATTGTTTTGGAAAGGCTTTGTCATTCCTCTATGCTAGAAGGCACAATACCACCAGTTGCATGGTTTCATTTTCTCCATGTGACTTTGGGATAATGTGTATTTCAACTTTTCTTTCCACAATACTTTCACATTATTTTTATCTAAGTAATATCTTACTTATATAAATTGTATTTAACCTGGCTGTTGATGCTCTCCTTTATTTCTGAGTATTTTACCTCTTTCTCTGAGTTAACAGACTGTTCTTTGAGCTTTACTAGGGGTCATCTTTCTCATACTTATGTTCTGGAAGTCCCTTCTTATCCTTTGTTGACTTAGGCTTTTAGGTTATTAGACTTTAATAGTAGGAACTACCCTAGGCTCCAGTTGTCTTTAGATTTTTTTTTTAAGATTAAAATGTGATTATGTCATTTCTTTCCTTTCTTTCACTACTTCCAACCTCTTATAGTCATACATGCACATGCACACACACATGAATGCACACACACACACACACACACATATGCACACACATTTACATACAATCTGCTCATGCATGTGATTCTTGGGCTGACCACTTGGTATCATGTGACCAATTATGAGTCTCATCCATGGGGAAACTAATTCTCTCTTTCTCAGCAGTCAGGAGTTGCCTCTAGCTCCTTGTCTAAGGGTAAAGCTCCTTGAGATGTCCATCTTCCCTGTCAGTATGTCTATTATTGTAGTCATTGTTTGGGTGTTGTTTAAGCAGCTACATGGCTGGGTGTCACTTCCCTGTCATTGGTAGGAGACACAATATCACAGCAGACTTCCTGTTCCTCTGATTATTACATTCTTTCTGCTCCCTATTCTTCAGTGTTCCCTGAGCATCAGAGACTCAAGCTGCATTGTAGCTGCATCTCTTGGAACACCCCTAATAGTTGTTCTCTGCATCTTTGACCAGTTGTGGTTTTCCGGTGCCTTCTTGGCTTTTGCCCAGTAGTTACTTACAATTTGAGCAATTACTTTTTGGGGGTTCTGTGCTTTCTCCCATGCTTGCTTGTTTTTTGTTTATTTCACTAAGTTGAATCTCATTGTGCTCCTATCTGTTCTTATTTACAAGCATTTGTGGGAATTCACACCATCTTTCTCTCTACTCCAGCTTTAACAGATTCTAATATGAAGCCATCAGCTAATATGGCTTCTGTGAAGTTCATTTCCTCTTTTGCATTTGTAATGAAGTCAGTTCTTCAGTTCCCTTTGCTCCTGGAACACATTTCTTCCACGGCTCTCTTATCACCTCCCAGGCAACCTTCCACGATTGTTGTGTTCATTTTCCCTAGCAGACCATAAGGCAGAGAATATGGAACTTGAATTTCCACAGTGAATAGAACAAGCTTTGAACACATCAGGAAGGCACTAAGTGCCTTATGCGTTACATTATTAAGAATATCTCTGATAGACTGTGCAATACCTCCTCAGCACAGGAAATAGTGCTACTCAGACTAATGCAGTGTTTGTGGGTTTTTTTTTTTAATTAATGTCTTCCAGTTAATGATTCCCACTTGGACTTATGAAAATTTCATTTAAATTAGCATTGCCTTTATGGTTTGAGATGCTTTTTTTTTTAATATCTTTTAGAGTCCAGGCATATAATAAGTGTCACATTTGTTCTAATCATAACATGAAATGCAACAGGGAGCTTTGTTTTGCTTTTTTTTTTTTTAAAGATAATTGGACATTTCTATCGTGGTGTTTAAGATTCTGACTGCTTTTGTTTTGAGAGTTCTAAATGTTTACCCTTAGATTCTTTTAATTATTACATAAAACAGTGTAAGCACATGAGCAGCACATCTGCCTCCTACCTTGTTTTAACAGGGATCTCAGAGTGATTGCACTGGACTTTAAGCTGCTAAACTTTTCTCCTAGTTTTCTATAAAAATGTATTCTATTCCAGGTTTAACAGCTTTCTGATTTCAAAAGCAGATCAATTGCACTGTAAATAATTTAAAAAAATAAAAATCATTAATAATGAACATATAAACTATAACCTATATTCTATTATTCTTCTCATTAATGTTTTAAGAGAACAGTTTTTAATTTCTCAATATGAATTTGTTTAATAATTTTATTTTTTGTCTAAAACACATACTCCAAGAAATTATTATTCTAAAGCATCATTGCTAATATGTACTTATTATTCTAATATTTTAATTGATCACATTTTTATAAGAATTAAAAATCATGTATTCATAAATAGTATGTAGAATATTACACCAAGCATAAATAAAATTATGTTATTTGAAGCAAATGCATTGGATTTGGTGCCATCATATTTCATAAAATAACCCAGATTCAGAAAGAAATATATCATTTTTTTCTCTCAGATGTGGAAGGTATGTTTCATACATATGCATGCCTCCATAACGTACATGAACACACATGACATGAAAGGAGAACAGAGACTATTCAGAAAGAAGAAGGAGAGGAAAAGAGGCTGTAGGGGAAGGGGAGAGTCCTTGGGGCATTAACATGGTACAAGTATGATAAATAAAAATATTGCAAGGATTGCTGCCTGTACAAAAGATACACGGATACAAAATTTAAAAGGTTATACCCTATATCATGATGTTATGAGCTACTTTCAAACACTGTTTATGATAAATTAATTTTCAATGGCTAATCAGCTTATATGGGCAGAATGAACTTTGTTGTTGCATGGACTGTAAATTTTAAATGTATAATTTTCTGTTGCTTTTGTTTTTGTTGTTCTTCCAAGATCACTCAGTTGATCCCACCAGTAAGGCTGGTGGCATATGGCAATGCAATTTTAATGTTCAGAAACAGAATTGCAAGGGTGGTGTAGCGTACCAATCTATATCAAATCATTCACATCTGAATTTGCCTATACACATGTTCCCCTCCCCTATATATCTACTTCTTTTTTTGTTGTTGTTTTTTGAGACAGGGTTTCTCTGTATATCCCTGGCTGTCCTGGAACTCACTCTGTAGACCAGGCTGGCCTCAAATTCAGAAATCCCCTTGCCTCTACCTCCCAAGTGCTGGGATTAAATGTGTGTGCCACCACCGCCCGGCTAATATCTACTTCCTGATAGTGTAAATTATAGTACTTAGTACAATAACAAAAGAATAAAAAGATATTAAATTGGGAGTATAGGAAAAGGGAAGCAGAAATCATCAGATAAGAGTGTATGATATACAATCATCAGTTGAATATTAGTAATTATGTTTGGCTATGTATAACACAAAATTACAAAGAAGGAAGTAGGAAAAAGGCTACATGGGTAAGAGCATTTGTAACTTTTGTAGAGGACCCAGGGTCATTTCCCAGCTTTCATGTGGCCATGGTGGCTTGTAACTCCATATCCCTTAATGCCAGTTCCAGGGGCTTAGACACCTTCCTCTGCCCTCCATGGGCTCTTACATGAACTTGGTACATACGAACTCATGCTAGTGCAAGCACAAGTATGTGCACATGCACATGCATGTGTGTGCGTGCACACACACAAAATACAAAGAAGACTGGCTTAAATAATGATAAGTTCACTATGGAAGTCTGGAAACACACACACACTACATCAATTGTGGGAGTTCCATTTGTAGTAAGGAACCCTCAAACCTTTCAAAGTTTAATGTAGTAAATCACCTTCACCCTAAAGTCCAGAGTGTTTGCTGGAGAACTGTCTGTGATATCTATAGTCTAGGTAGCAGAGAAATAAATTACTTTTCAATTTATAACTTAACAATACCATAAGTACAGATCAAATAATTATTATAATTAGCAACTTAAGTAGCTACAATAAAGATCAAGAAATAAATTATCAGTACCATAGAATCCCTTTATGTCTCCTCCAACCTTTTACCTCCTCTTTTCAAGATACAGTACCTTTTTTCATTTCCAATGTCTACTTTCCGTATTTGTAAGGTTTCTATAAATAGAATAAATACTATATACTGTTTATTTTCTGAATTTGACCATGCTACTTTGTCCATTTTCCATCAATTTTCTATATTCTTTATAAAATAGATTTAAACTTATTTTATGTGTATAAATATTTCACCTGCACATATTTAAGTGCACCTTGTGAATACCTTTCTTGTGGAAGCCAGAACCAGATCCCCTAGAGCTAGAATTACAGAGGGCTATAAGGTGCACTGTAGGTGCTGGGAACCAAACTCCAGAGTTCTGTAAAGGCAGCAAGAGCTCTTGACCATTGAGCCATCTCCTTCTCCCCAAGTTTCTGCTCTATTTATTCATTTGTCCTTTGTTGCTCACAACAAACTATTAATTATTGGATGAGATCTCAATATTAGTAATTTTGTTTTTGGTATTAGAGTTTTTATTTTGTTTCTTTTGATAGCATTTAGGTATTTTTTTGGAGATTCTTTTTAAAGCACTGAAATTAGAATAAAAATAGATCATTTCCAACCTTCCCTTTTTCTTCCCTCACCACATCTATGTATATTTTTTTCCTTTCTCAAATTTGTAACAACTATTTTTAATTATAAACACACACCCGAACACATATGAGTAAATACATACTACAACCTGTTCAGTCAGTATAATGTTACTTGTATGTATATAATATCAGGGATAGCTCCTTTGGCACTGGATAACCAAATACTCGTCAATACACTAAGAAGACGAGGAGAATGCTAATATCTTCTTTGAGAGACATGTATTTTGCTGCTGGAGAACAGCTAGAGTCACTAGAAATCCCAGATCATTTAAAGCAATGAAAACTAGGAATGATTGGAGGCTCAATTTCTTGCTATTTCCTACAAAGGTTTATCTTTTTCTCAATCATCATTTATTCTAATCTGTAGCTCTTCACAGTCTCCGACTAAACTGTAGTAATTTACCAGAACCTCTGCCCTTGGAGAGTGTTGGTCTTTAATTTCTATTCCTATAGCCAGGTCATTCTGTCAAAATTCTGTCAAACTTCCCAGTAAATTCTTCAGGAACCTATAGAGATGCTACGTTGTAATTCCACATTTCTATGGAGAGGAGAGGTCACCCTTACAGGTTTCTCAGGAGTTGTCTGCTTTGTGTTTTGAGACAGAGTCTCTTGCTGGAACCTCTGGCTTGCTGATTAGGCTATGTAAGTCAGTGAGCCCTAAAACCCGCTGCCCATCTCCAATTTCCCACCACACCTGTGTATGGAGAATCATGCTCAGCTTTCATGGTACATGTTATTGGTTGAGCTCCCTGCTCATATACTCTGTTTCTTCTAGGTTCAAATGACTCCTGTTCTTCTACATTTCCTCCAACAGAGCTACTTTCAGATTAAATAATTAACCCCTTTCTTTCTCCTCCAGAATGAGTGCAGTTTGTAATTTCTTCTTTCTCCAACCTTAGAGATTTTGACATCATTCTTTGAAATGTTGGCGAAAGTGTAACAAGCACTGTGTTCAGTTCAAGGATGTCTTCTAAATATTTACCTTCTTCTTTTTAATGCTGTAGAATTTGTCCTGTTTTAAAAGTATTGCTTATCTTTTGGAATTACATACTTTGTGTACTACCTTACTTCTGAAAGGAATTCCCTCACCCCTTGTTTTTAAGGGAATTATCCAAAATGATTACAAAGTATTTTTTAGTTAAATGCATGATTGGTCACAGGGCTACAGCTGGCTGGGCTGAGACAGCACCTGGGAAATGTCATCTTTAGCCCGTCTGGCAACACACCCAGAGTAATTAAGAACTGTGTTACTCTGGAAGAACATGAGACTGAGCATTGAATTAAAAATCAACAATGCATCTCTGAAAACATACAGTGTAACCAAGAAATAGGCATAGTGACCCATTATTTACAAAATCATGGAAATGCAGTGTGAAAACCACAGGGAGTTAAAGAGATTTCTTCTAGGAAATGAGATCCAAAGGTAAGACAAGCAAGACAAGTATCTGCCTCTCTCTCTCTCTCTCTCTCTCTCTCTCTCTCTCTCTGAGTGTGTGTGTGTGTGTGTGTTAGTGCCTGTGTCCCAATCTTACATTTCTAAGAGCTTACCTAACCAACATATGCATTTCTATCCATTCGTTGCTTTGATACATATAAAATCAATGCAAAGAGAAGTGGAAATTCTGCTTTTGGCTTGCTATAACCACTTGTTTACTTTGCCTGTATCTTGGCCTTGGTTTCTTCCAAACTTTCCTCATGTTCCTGGTAATGTTTTACCATTAACCAGAATTACATGAAATGCTCTCTAATAACTCTTTGATTCCTGATATTTCATGAATCCAACTTGGCATAAGGCATACGATTTAAAATGTAACCATCCCGTATTTAGATAACACACACACACACACACACACACACACACACACACACACACGCATGCACCCCTATGTGAATCTGCAGGTGTTCCTTCACCTGACTAGGTTCCTACTTTCCCGAGACAGAAAAGTGACTCAACATTTAAAGTTAACCTCATGATGGGAATCTTGAAATCAGGAATTTTCCTCAAGAGTAGGGATAAGATTTCAGTTTTTTTTAAAGTGAAAATTGAGATGTTGTAACATATGTACAGCACATTTATTTTATAGTTTCTATAGTTCCCAAGTGGTATTAAATTATGCAATCAGCAATTCTTTTTTTTTATTTTAGATATTTTCTTTATTTACATGCAAATTTCTCCATTCCCAGTTTCCCCTCCAAAAAACAAAGAAACAAACAAAAAGAACAAAAACAAACCCCTGTTGCCTTCCCCCTCCCCATGCCTGCCACCCTGCCCTCTCCCACTTTCGGGCCCTGGCATTCCCCTACACTGGCGCTCAGAACCTTCACAGGGCCGAGGTCCTCTCCTCCTATTGATGATCGATTTTGCAATACTCTACCATACA
>NW_022196903.1:19393472-19423326 GCF_008632895.1 Mastomys coucha | reverse complement strand
TCTGGCTAGAGCTTGTCCTGTCCCTGCCGCCCTGCAGCTCCCCTGGGAGTCGTGGGGCCTGTGCCTCCTGGCTGGTTGCTCTGGTCTCAGAAACTCACCCGAGAGAAATTGGTGGATCTCACCCGAGTCTCTGGCTTAAGGAGCTCTCTGGAGGTAGGCCCTCCACTTGCAGGGAAGGGGCAGAGAAGGAAGCTGATCCTCCTCTGTCACTCGGAAGTTGAGAGGATCGTGTCCCTGCCGCCCTGAGGCTCCCCTGGGAGTCGTGGGGTCTGTGCCTCCGGGCTGGGTGCTCCCGCAATCAGCAATTCTTATACCCGCATCCATGATAAGGATGTTTGGGGACTGTACAAGATCACTGGGATAACATTTAGTAAGATAGTCCAAAAAAAATGGAATACAAAGAACAGCATCACTTACAGAAAAGTCTAAGTGAAATAATTTATAAAATGGGTAAACTTGTAATAGAGATAAAATAAATAATTATATCAAATTTCTATGGAGGGGAGCTATCTGAGCTCCTTCATTGTTCCAGTGTGACTTATTCCTTCCAGGCCATAGAAACAGAATGCCACACCTAGGCCATTTATGAAGAAAAGAACCTGGGGAGTTGAGGAGATATCTCAGTGAGTAAAAGTATTTCTTCTGAAAGCATTGTGGTGGTTTGAATATGCTTGGCCCAAAGATTGTGATACTATTAGGAGGTGTGTCTTTTGGAATAGGTGTTGGAGGAAGTGTGTCACTGTAGGAGTGGGCTTTGAGATTCCCTCTGGCTACCTTTGGTCCAAGATGTAGAACTCTTAGCTCCTTCTCCAGCATCATGCTTACTTGCATGCTGCCATGCTTCTTTCCATGATGAGAATGAACTGTACCTCTGGAACTGTAAGCCAGCACAAATTAAATGTTTTCCTTTATAAGAATTGCCTTGGTCATGGTGTCTCTTCACAACAATGGTAACCAAAATTAAGACAAGCATCAAGACCTAGAGATCTAAATCCCAAAGCCAAGTAGAGCTGTCTGTAACCCCAGCACTGGTGGATAGAAACAGGTAAATCAAGAGTTTGCTGACTAGATATTCAGCCAACCTAACCAAAGCTGCTAGCTTCCATTCAATGAAAAACCCTGTCTCAAGTCAGTAGGTGGAGTGTGAGAGAGGAAGAAGTCTGACTGTGCCCTCTGGCCTCCACATACTGTCTTTGCTGTACACTCATTTGTATATACCACACGTACAAATAAACACACAATACACTTATACTGGCACACTCTCACACACACAAAGTTGGTTTCCCACAGCTCTGGTAATGGAGATGTCCATGATCAAGGTGTTTCATACATTGAGGGCTTCTTCCAATACTGTGACATTGCAGAACAAAGAGCCCAAACACAGCATCAATGCCTTTTGTGAGTGGCATTAGTCTGTTAATGAAGGAATTGACTCTGATTTCTTCAGACACCCCATAATTCTATCAGTGTGTGCAAAGATTACTAGGAGTCTTTATGTTCTAATACAATTTTATATTTTCAGTAAAGCCCATGGGAAATACTTGATGTCAATAAAATCTACTGCTCATTATGTTAAAAGTTTTCATAATTTGTGTATCATTAGACATGTCATGTATGTTAAAATATATATATGGAGAGAAGGGGGAGAGAATGGGTACAGATCTGACTCTTTTCCTTTAAATAGAACAGAGTTTCTTAAGTTGAGGCAAGTATATATTTCCAGTTGCCCAGGAACAAAAGTCAGACCAATGCAAAAACTCTTCTTCTGCTTTGGCCTCTCTCAACCCCTTTTGACAACTGTTTTGTATTCATCACATTTGTTATTGTTTTTGTTAAGCTGACAATGGAGTATAATTTAATCATTTTAAATGAACAAATAAAAAGTCAAAATGGATAAAATGATACGTTTAGGGATCCACAGAATGACACATTAGTTTACGCTGACTGCTGTCTTTCCTTATGTTCAGAGCTGGGAACCCTAGATTAGGAGCTGGCCAACTGCTTTTCTCAGAGGCCCTAAACCAGGACAGTCAAGGTCAGTGACTACCAATGTACAAAGCAGTCAAGATGTAGTTTCAGTCATTTCACTAAATATTTGTGTTTCTATAAACCACATCCCTTCACCAACAGTCAAATGGAATAGAAAAATCTCATGGTGGAATTTCAACATGAATTGAATCTGGATCTACAGTCCTGGCAAGGGAGCTAGAACAGGAAGGAGGAGACCCACATTTGTTAAATAAAGGAAAACCAAATAGTTACAAGTGTGAACTTTGTAAAGGTCCCATCAAGGGGTCAGGTAGCTGTGCATATAGAGGACCCCTATGGGTCTGCTATGAAATCAGCCAGAAAAAGAAGGGGAACTACTTCTGATGGCATGGAAGCCAGGGGTTCAGGTAGAAGAACTTAAAAGTGTGTCAAAGCATTGGAATGAAGAGCAAAACCTGCCCACCCCAGCAGTGATTTTGAGATTTTGTCCACCGAGCCAATGGAGGACTGATGAAGAACAGCTAAGCTAGGATGTGAGTGGGATGCTCCAACAAGCCTTCAGCCCTGTAAGCTGAATGGTAGACTCCAGGTCAAGTAATACAAAAGGATTACTTTTGTTTCATCTGGCAGAATGGAGACAAGAACTCATCAAACTCAATGGTGCTTAGGGGGTCTGTTCAGCTAGAGAGAGGAGTCTTGCTAAAAAAGGGCAATGCTGCAGAAAGGGCCGAGAAGGTCCTGTTGTCTCTTGTTAAAAAATACTGGAGCTTCACTGCACCACTCTTGTAGTCTTTGGCATTTATAACCATTCAAAAGTAGTGTCTGTAAATCAGTCCAATCTCGGGGTATACCATAGGGAGTTTAATGGAGGTCTTCATAAGTGAATCCCCTCCAGGCAAAGGCAGAGAAGATACTGGGCATTGAGATGGCTGTGTAGTTCCTCCTGATAGATGCCAGGGGAAGGGAGCAGGGCCAGCCACTTGAGCCCTACTTGAGTGCCTACTCCCCAGTCTGTCAGGGAGGACTCATTGAGCCCAGCTCGCCTCCACCAACTCCACAATGATGACCAATACCTTTTGTGAGAGTAAAAAGTGTGGCTGGGCTGACAGTAACTTCTTTGTAGGGAAAGGGAACCCAGGCTCCATTCTATGTGGTTAAGTAGAGATGGTTTCCTGTTAGCCAGGTAAAAAAAAAAGCCTGAGATTCAACTTAGCTCTATAGAGAGGAAATCTTTTGGGCAAAATGACAAAAGGAAAGGCTACTCTTCAGGTCCACTCTATTCCATTTGCTAGAAAGATCCCAAGTGTTGAGGACTCAAAAGCCCTTACAGAGTGATTAAGGGGTGATAAGAGAAGATGGCATGGCCCCAGTGGAGTGAAGACTCAGGGCACTGATAAGAATGAGAGAGGTGACCTCTGTCTCTCAGGTGAAGTGTCTGGGCTCCTGAAGTTCAGACTCCATGAAGGAGTCCCGCCAGAGGACAAACTTGGCCACCAGAAGGCCTTGTGTCTCTGAGCATTGGAGATGGTGAGCAGGGACCTGTTTTCTGTCTCTCAGAGTGTTATTTCTAGGGAAGAAAATGGATATCTTGAGCACCAAGAGAAAAGACAGAGGACTAAGATTTCCAGTGTCCAGATTCATATGACCCCAGCTTAGATGCTGGTGGAGTCCCCACCTCCTTAGCTCATGGAGTATCTATCTTTTTAGTATTGTCTAGGAAGAAGATGTACTTTACAGGGCTTTAGTTTATTGATTTCTCCTTTGTCCATCACAGGAAATTCATCATCCCTAGACAACTGTGTTGGGGAGATTAGGTAATGGTCAGCTGAAACCATCTGCTTTCACAGCATAGATATCTAAAGCCTATAAATCTCCATCAGCTTTTAAAGATGATAAGTAAATATATTATTATTAAATCCTGAAAAAAATAGTCATTGAATTAATTATTAAATCCTGAAAGAAATAGTCATTGAATTATAATTGACACAACTCCTTATATCTCAGTCTTCAGCTTAGAGAGGTAAGAATAGCTTGATTCACCAACAAATACTATTTAGAATCCAGGGAAAGAGGCAAGAACTCCAGAAGGAAAGGAAGTACATTTAAGGAAGCAAGCTATCCTTGGACTTGGGTTCTATGTCTCTTAACTTCCCCTAACTCAGTCATCCTGATTCTTTTCCTGTACCCTTGATCCTCTTAACCAATTGTCTAGGGCCTCAAAATTATGTAGCATGACCTTACTCTCTACATTTCAGTCCACTGCTTGAAATACCTCCTTGAAGTTGAATCCCACATCCTGCAGATTAAGAATCCAAGACACGTGTTTTATATATCCACATAGTTATAACTGTGAAATATCTATCTATCTATCTATCTATCTATCTATCTATCTATCTATCTATCTATCTACCTACCTACCTACCTACCTACCTACCTATCTATCTATCTATCTATCTATCTATCTATCTATCTATCTATCTATCTATCTATCTATCTATCTATCTATGTTCCGTGTGGTTCAAGTAATAAATGCATTAAATAAATAAAATGGCAATTCGAGTAACTTATGAAAACATGCCACTTTTAATACTTTTGGTCTCGATCTTGTCACACTCCAGCCTGTTTTGCTGTTATTTCCAGGCTTTCCTCTCACCTTGATTTAAACACGTGACTTCCTTGCTGACTTCCATGTTTCCAGTACAATGTGAAAAGTGATGCTTTGGTTGCCTTCGGCTCTAGGAATTCATGACAGCAAATAGTATAACTATTGAGGTTCATTGTTTATTCATCTGTGAAAGCAGGACAATGATTCTTGCTGTGTTCATCTTATAGTTTTCCAAAAGGAATTAATATAAATAACTATGAAAACCTTAAATCATCATGGTAGTGTACCAACAGGTTGCTGTCGCACTAAGGACGTCTGCTGCTTGAGTTCCCAGTCTCAGTAAGTTCTTGACAAGAGAGTCTCCCCTGGGAGGTCATTTGTTATCCCTTCTCACCTTTATAAAGTGATCCTTAGTTTTACTGGTATGCTTGTTTGTTCTCTTAGCCAACGTTTCATTTCCACTCTCATCTCTCATATTCCTTCTGCTCTTCTGTCTTAACTGTTTCTTCTTGAGTTGTTATTGTTTTTGCTGCTGAGGACTTCTCTCACACAACTATGTCCAAAGACACCTTGACTTATTTAGATTAACCCCTTAAAAGCAAGTTAATAGCTAGCCTACCCATCACCTTTTCTGATCTTACACACAGGTGTTGTTCCAAGAAACTTTGCAATAAAGCAAAGGTATAGGGTGTAGCTTCTTTCCTCTCTACAAATAAGTCTCATGATCTCTGTTCTTCTTTTATTTAACATATGTTCCTAATAGTACTATGCTCCAATAATGAAGAAAGAGCTCACCATCTCTTGAGCTGCTGTCATTTTTTTCCTTTCCTGATCATCTATATAGTTAGTCCAAGCTGACTCCATGTGGAGGGAAAAAAAACCTCAACTTTAGTCTAGACTCCTCTCTAGTTTCAAACTTCTCTCTTTTCTATTTTCACATGGTATCTCTCCCACAAGTGCTGATTTCTACATGCAAAATTCTCCCTTTTAAAAATTTCTTTTATTATGAGATTATAATAAACTATATGATTTCCCCTTTCATTTTTCGTTCTTCAAACTATCTGATATTCCCTATCACCACACTCTTTCACATTCATGGCCTCTTTTTTCCATGAATTGTAGTTGTGTGTATTTCTAAATATACACTGCTCAGTTGGTGTGTTACTTGTATGTATGTCTTCAGGACTTACCATTTGACAATTGATAACCAGTTGGTGTGCTCTATCCTGGGAAGACTATTTTTCCTACTGTCAGCCTTCCTTCAGTATAGTGATCTAAGTAGTACCGAATTAAAGTGTGACCTAATGACTTCATTTTAATGTCATTACTGCTAAAAGACCCTATCTTCAAATAATATCATTTTCTGAGGTATGAGAGTTAGCCCTACAACATATCAATTTTGAGAATACAAAAAAAAAATACCATGACACTAATAACATAATTGGTGACATAAATATGTAACTTACTGTAGAGTGTGGGTACAGTGTTATTCATTTTAAAATAAACACACAGAAACTTATAGTTTAAATGTGAATTTGACTGTATGTCCAGGAAATAATCATACTCAGCAAATCTTTATTAAATGATATGAGAAATATGTTACAAATACTTATTAAACCTCAATATTTACCCTTGCTTTGGTTTTGCTGGGATTGAAGGTTTCACCACTAGGATTCTTTAGAGAACACATTTTTATTAAGAACTTACCCATACCTATTACTCTTCTCAGAACTGAAGATTAAAAGTAAAATCATTGAAGATAAAAACCAGCTAGCATGGGTCTTTGCCACATGATTTTTACCAAAATTCCAGTGAATATGGAAAGCAATGTCATGAACAAATTAAGTTATGATGTTCAAAAGCTAGTGTGTGTGTACATTCTTTTATATGTGCATGTGCATGTGTGTTTGCACATACATGTATGTGTGTGTGTGTGTGTGTGTGTTGAGGATAGTCTGTATAATATTGTTCAGTGTTTAAATCTCAGTGTGTCTTAGTTAAGCAGGTATAATTTTCTTAGGGTAATAAAGCAGATTGGATAAATATTACCAGGGGATGAGAAGCAAAAAGAGAGATAGGATTTACACAAGGGGCCCAGGGTAGGGAACTTCTCCTTGGGAAGCCTAGTTGGCTAAAGGGAGCATGGTCCACCCAAAAGGGAGAAGGTAAAGAAAAGGGAGAGCTTCCATGGTAAAGTGAGGAGGCCCAAGGAGAGGTCCAGGAGGAAGTGAGTGAAGACAGAGAAGAGAAAGACTGAGTCAAGTACTTCTCTCCTGGGGGTTCCTCTCTACTGACTAGTGAAACAAACACGTTAGTCAAAGCCTGTCAAGGAGCCTATCTCTGGATCTTATCTTCATGTTTAGTACTTTACTTTCAAATATGTGGAAAGATTTATTTCTCTGTGTACAAGTAAACTGCATGCAGTGAGAGACTTGGGTAAATTAGTTGTCCCTGTATGTATATGAGAGACAGAGAAACCCTTGTTTATCAATCAAGGGCTCATCACCCTTGTTTGATGAGCCCGGTGCTCAACAGATATTTATTGGTTGTCTATGATCTGGGTATCCTGTTGGTTGTCAGAGACAAACAGATGAATGAAGCAGTGCACTTTGCACTCATATCATGGATCTTTTTAGCTTTAAGCTAAAGTTTTTCTGGTTTCCTGAAAGGACTTAGTAGTAAGCAAATAAAGATGCTACTAGAAATATATTTGATTTTCCTAAACTGTCTTAATTGAAGCTATTACTTCCTCAGTGACCTCGTTCTGATATGTTTGGAACAATGTTTGAAAGCCGTTGACCCCTTAACATATACCGCCTATGAGAAGAAGGGAAAGATGCTAGTATAAAAAACACACTAATAATTAGACTTAAAAAAATAATGATTCATCCCGAGGCATGAAGGTGTGGCATAGGCAGACAAGGAATTATCAAGTTACAATGCTCACAAATGCCTTGAGCAGACTGACCTCTCTTGGTCCTCAAGTGTGTTTATAAGATGGGAGACTTAGACCATATGTCTTCCCCTGTGTTAGAAATTACATGGATCAAATATTATAGTGTATGTGATAGTAACTTGGTGATTTGGACCTGTAGAGATGGCTCAACAGTTCAGAGTACTTGCTGTTCTTCTGAGATCCTGGGTTCTCTTCCTGGCACCCACATGGCAGGTCACCGCTCTCTGAAACTCCAGTTCCAGAGAGTCCTTCATTGGTACCAGGCATGTACATGATGTACATGCAAGCAAACACTCATATACCTGAAATAAATCTAAATAGCATTACCTTTGGTAGTTGTTGTAAAAAAATACTACTAATTATGGTGGTTAATAATATATATCCTAAATGTAAATCCAAATATTTATGAATTCAAATGTAATTTATATTTTAACAGAAACTACTGTCACGGGAATATTTAAAAAAAGAATCCACCCCACAAACTCCATTTCCCGACAGGTCACATTCTTGAGCCAGTATTGACCAGCATCACCATGTCCCGGTGGACTCTTATTCTCTCCCAGCTATTAAAAACATCTTGCTCAAATGCAACTCTTTACACACCCCCACAGTCATTCATCTAAATAGTGCATAAGACCCGGTAAGTAAAGCATGACTCTTAAGGCCTTAATATCCAATCAGATGTATATAATAATAAAATCACAATTTACAAGATGCCAATATAATAATTTTATAACCAAATAATAAAGACAATATTCTAACCCAATTAATCTATTTTGTAAAAACCTTTGCTTGGTTGTATAACCATGTGGGGTCTGACTCTTCCTCATCATCTGACTCCATGATGAGGACCTCTCTCCTCCAACTTTCGCTCCACCTCTCTATTTCTGTCCAACCACAGGCCTGTCACTGCCCTAATGTGATTGGACAGAGAAAATGCTGCAGCAATATACCACAGCCAGTGGCCTTATTTTATTATGAAATGGAAAATTACAATCTATAATTACTTGTGAGCATATAAGTATTATGAACATTTAAGATAGGCATAGTTTCTTTGATAAAAGTGAAAGAGTCTTAGTAGTTTGCATAATGGTCCACGGTGGTGACTGTGCTATCTCTGCAATCTCCATAGCAACGAGCTCTGGTATAACAAACAACTGAATGAGATACCAAAAGTAATTCAGAGCTATCTCAATGGAAATTCAGAAATGTACTTGTAAAATGTGTCTGCAAAAGTGTTTATCTCCACTCTGTTCTTTGGATATCACTCACTGCAATTCTTTTCTCTATTAAAAAGTGGGTTATTGCAAAGTAAAGCTTTTTTTTTTTTTTTTCTGGATATCAAAACATAGCAAGCATATCATTCCCAATTCACTTAAGGGCACTTTTTTTTTTCATGGAAGATTGTATTCTTAAGGTAAAACTATGCTTATTGGACATCATAAAGGAAGCCAAAATGAAAAAAAGCTAGTTCTCTTCTGAAAACATTTCCACCACTCCACAATGACCCAGGAATTCCTACTGGACTTCATAAAGGTTTTGTCACCTCACATACCATCGTGGGGAATGACTTTTAAATGCATGAACATTTGGGGAGTGTACTCAAACCCTATCCAAACTACTTTCACCAATGCTTTATTGTACTTTCATTTATTTATTGAAGGAAGTTTTTAGGGTGTACTAACTTCAAACACTCACAAGACCAAGTAAATAGAGGCACAAAAATAACACAACATCTTCCTTGGCTCAGATTGCTCATAGTTGAGTGGGCGAGATGACAGGCAAATAATGACAGAGCTAAACACAGGATAAATCTCTTTGGGAATGGTTAGAAAAGAAATGTCACAGAGGAAATAGTGTCTGGCCAGTCTCTTCAAAGTAAAATTTGTTTGGTTGGTTTTTGTTTTGTTTTGTTTTGTTTTTGTTTTTGTTTTTGTTTTTTTCACCTCAAGAAGTCTGGAGAAGAAAACCAAAATCCAAACACACACACACACACACACACACACACACACAGAGACACACACACAGACACACACACAGACACACACAGACACAGACACACACACACACACACACACACACACACAGATGCTGTTTAGTTTTAGACACCAGCATGTGGAAAGGAAATAGACCATGTTGCCCTGCCTCAAGCCTGATCTTATCTCTAAAACAAGACATTTCTGTGCTTATAAACATCATTATTTTAAAGTGTGTTTCTAATTACTGGATAGGGAGTGCACATACCACAGCCCCATCTGTGGCAGTGGAGATCTATTAAGATTGTAACACACTTTCACTTTCTATTTCTCCTTTTTAAAGGAATTTATCTAAGAAAGCTGTGCTCCATGATTGCTGGATTGCTCCTCCGGATATTGCAAAATTAAAGTTTCATTGAAAGATGGAAAGACCCGTATATATTGAATGCCAATGGTCATTTTTTAAATTTATCATTTACAATAACAAAAATCTCGTTCCTAGACTTTCTTGTAAATGCCCCCATATTCTTTGTACCCTTCCCCAATAGAATCTCTCCTTATGCTCATCACAGATACCCCTCCCCCCCAGACCCTAGCCCTGAGTTCTGTTTATCAACCAATAGAACCGATTCTCATTGAATGGTTACGAGTCACAAGTTGTACTATGCTTAAATGTGTAAGAATAGGAAGTTGGGAGGTCAGTCTCTGGAAGGCTATGGCCTTGTGTCTGCAAAGATGGCACTGTCCTGAGTTTCATTCTTCACCTCTCACAGGGGTGTGGAGTGTGGGGTATGGGGTATGGGATGTGGGGTTTGGGGTGTGGGATGTGGGTGTTGGTAGGGAGGTGAGGTAGGGAGTGTCCATGATAAATTTCTGTTGAATATTCAATTGTTTATTAATGTTTTTCCTTTCAAGTCCTGTCATCACACCAGAAGTTTAAAGTCATTGATATGTTTATTATTTTAAAATAACAAAACTCTCCACAGTCTAACTTAGTTTTTACTTGTTTTGTTTCTTTTCTTTTTTCTTTTTTCTTTTTTTTTTGCTGTTTGTGTTTTTAAAAAGGGATTCTACATATAGGCAATTGGAAATTCACTGCATATGTAGACCAGGCTGGCCTCCAACTCAAAGAAATCTCTCTTTCTCTCTGTCTCTGAGTGCTGGGATTAAAGGCATGAATTACTATGCCTCATACCCAGTTCCTACACCTAAAAGGTCAAATTAAGGCCTATGAGAGATACATATCTCCAGTGGGGATGTTAAACATATTTCCCTTACCATCCCCTTTACAGTTCATGGATGGGACCCTCATACAGAATTCCTTTGTCTCATCTTCTGTACAGAGGACCTCCCTTTGTACCCATGTGTCCCTGAGATATAGACTCCAAGTTCTTTGCTCCTCGTGGTCCTCCTGGATCATAACATGTTCTTCAGCATGGTCTCAGAATGTAGAGACTCTTTTTTGTCTGCCGCAGTTATTTCCCTTGGGTATAAAATTTCATTTCTGATATTTGAGCAATAATATGGGGTTTGAGCCACGTCTTCAGAATCCACAGCATGATATTTTACAAGAGGATACAGGAAAAATGAGTCTCACACTTCAGTCTGTACAGCAGTTTTAGTGAGAACAAAGAGTATAGTCTGCGGAGAAACTCCATTTCCAATCTGACCAAGTGTCTGCTGCCAGAGACAAACAGGGCCTAAGTCTGTTCGTAATCTTATATCACTGGATGTGTCCCAGAAAACCACCTGCGACTGTTCAGGTATACCTGTACCAAGAACTCATAAAATAAACTGCAAAGCCCTCATTTATCTACCTCAAAGGGGATGGAGCTAAGCAAGAAGTGTCCGTGAACAAATAAATACATACATATGAATCCCGAGCTTTTAACTTTCTGCTTCTGTGTAGAATGCAGCTTTTCTACTGAGATCAAGGCTAGGAGGCTGTGGAGCTTCCTTGATATCAAGCTGTGTAACAGAAGTGTGAGCAATGTAGAGAGGGTTGGAAGCCACTCATTCCAGTATCTAGCTGGCCCACTAAGGGTTGTTCTCTTATGGGCATTATGAAATGATGTGGACTTAAAGGTATGGTTTTCAAAATAGCTAGTCCTCAAAACAAATAACAAAATGGCCTCTTCAACAACTGAATGTGTAACTTTGTATCTGCCATTCTCCCAGGTCATTGTATGAAAGTATTAAGGGTAGTGTCTTAGTTAAGGTTTTATTGCTGTGAACAGAAGCCATGACCAAAGCACCTTTTTATAAGGACAACATTTAATTGGGGCTGGCTTACAGGTTCAGAGGTTCAATCCATTATTATCAAGGGGTGGGTGGGGGGAGCATGGCAATGCCCAAGCAGACATGGTGCAAGAGGAGCTGAGAGTTCTACAACCCCATCTGAAGGCAGCTAGGACAAGGGGTTTAAAGCCCATGCTCCACAGTGACATACTTCCTCCAACAAGACCATACCTCCTAACTGGCAGTCTCTAGACCAAGCATGTTCAAGCCGCCACAGGTGGCCATTGCAGAGAAGATTGATACAGATATGTGAGCCTTTTCCAAACACACCTCAGACCTCGTTTGCACTCATGATTGAAACAACAGCATCACCAGCTGCTTCATGCACCCAAACAGGGCTTGCTTAGGGGGATTATAGGAATCTGCAGAATCACTATCAAGATGAATTCCTAAAACACCTGACTTAACAGATTAGAAAAGTGCAGGGGACGCCCAAGTGAGGAGTCTCTGTTTCAGACAACCGGAATGCTGCAGAGGAACCTTGCGTGACTCCAGAACTTGCTGAAACAGCATGGCTACCAGATCTCACAATATATTAATATTAATATTTACCTTCCTTTTTATCTTTTCTATTAGACCATGTTGAAGTCAACGTTATGTATATATCACCCTGGGTTGAAAGTCAAAGAGAATGACGCTTTGGCAGCTTTGTGGATTATATGTATGCAAATGGGGAACCTCTGTCCTTAGAGCAAACTATGAGTTTGACTTTGGACACATAGCGCTTGGTTTCTAAGGTGTGCCTATCACTTAATGTGTAGGGCTCCTAGATGCTGAGTCACCAGCGACTGAGATGTGGACGAACATGACTGGGAAGCCTTAGTCACTGACAAAATTCTCTGTGATTCCACTCCTATATCAACATTTGACTCCTCCTAGGGAAGAGATAATATTAGGAACAGAATCTGAATAAGTAATTAAATAATGGTTATACATTCACTTACTATTGAACCTCAAGAGCAGGCATCTTCCTAAGTATTATAACTCAGTTAAGGATTCATTGTGGATTCTGAGGTTACTTTTATACACTATATACTTGTATTGAAATTTGAGTACACTGTATGTACTTTTAATTTTTTAATGAGTGTTTCCTTGTTTAATATTCATAATAACTCTACAAGGTAGATATTACTTTGATAACTATTTTATTACTATTTTGATAATAGCTTAAGTGTACCTTGTGGGGTATTCAATTAAGAAACATTTCTTAAAAGTACTGGGTATATGGCTCAGTGGTTAAAGGCCTTGCTATGCAATCAGGAAGATGAGAGGGCAATGTCCCGAGAGTGTGGAAGCTTGTCTATAATTCCAGCACTCAGTGAGAGAGACCAGAGATCTTTAGAGCAGTCTGGCTAGCCACATCAGTTCAACTGAAAGACTCTACCTCAGGGAATAAGGCAGCGGAAGACAGGAAGACAGACACCTGATGTTGCCAGAAGGCCTTCATACACATGAGTGAGAGCAGACACGTGTGTGTGTGTGCATACACACCACACACACACACACCACACACACACACACACGCACACACACACACACACACACACACTTTTATTTAAAAAAAAAAGCATTTCTTAAATATAGAACTGTGTTTAGCAGACCTATGCCTTACCTACCCTGTTCCAAAATGCCAGTCTCCTAACCCCTATGTGAATGTGTAAAATTACATGGAAAAAGGAGATTAGGTTAGAGATGGAAATGAGATTGCTCAATAGATGCTAATTTTTTTAAGTATAGATCTTATTCTAGATTACCCAGAAAGGGGATTTACTCTGCCAATGGAAGGGGTCCTTGGAAGCTGAAGACTGAGAGAAAAGAAAGGTCACTATGAAGTGATTGTACCAGGTACTGAGGGTTGAGAAAATAGAAGAATGAGACCAAGCACTAAAGGATGCAGGCAAGCGCTCAAAGCCAGACAAGCAAAGGGATAGACTCTCCTCTCCTGCCTCCAGAAAGGAGTATACTCTGCCTGAAACTTCGCTACTTGCCCAGAGGGATTTCCTTAGACTCGCAAGACAACTTATTCACATTTACTCTCAATCAAGAAAATCGTGTGGGTGAGGAAGTACTATGATTGGCCGCTTTAATCTTTCAGAGGAAAGCCTCATTTGAAAGTAGTTCATATGTGTCTATCACACTCAAATGTGCATGTTGGTTATGATTTAGCTTTCTGAGACATTCTAAAGCATAAAAATGTATACTGGGGTTTGGACTGAAATGATACTGGTAGGTTCTTGATACAGGAAAGCCTGGGGGCCAGAACACAAAGGGATCCAGCTCTTTTTGTCTTTAAGCCATTTCCTTACTTGTGAATGTCTTACTACTAGCTCTCTATTGTAGAGAGAACATCTTGTGTGTTGTATGGATGCACCACCTGTCAATTAAAAAACCTATGACCTATGGCTTAGGCAGGAAATGGGAGGAGAATGAATTCTGTGATAGAGCCAGACTTAGGAGCCAGGAAGATGTAAAGAGATGGACACATGGTACCTGAACACAGGTAACCAGCCATACGGCAGAATGTAGGTAAAAATAAGTGAGCTATTTTAGCTATAATCTAGTCAGAGTAGAGCCTAGCTATATGACCAAGGTATTTCTATCTACTAATGAATCTGAGTCTTATTTTTCTGGGAGCTTAAGGCTGGGAGAAAGAAACGGATGTAAGTTCAACATTCCATCCATTTCTTCTAGTCACTCACTAATGCTGCTCATCATCTAATTAATGATGAAACTGCTTTGAGAAGGTAGAGTTGAAGTTACATTTCATTTAATTCAGAAAGTTCATTCTTAATACTTCTCATATTTTTACAGATATCCTTGGCTTTTCATGGATAGAACATAATATGAATGTAGTATTTTTTAGCATTTAATGACACATTTGATACACATTAAGTATCATTTAGTGCATTGTTCTATAGACACCTCCTGGAATCTGGCCTGATAGATAAAATACTATATTTAAACTCAACAGGGGAGCTCTAACCTGACATGTTTCCCACTAACAGAAGAAAAAAGGGCCTCAAATTTTAGAGCAGAAGTAGCCACAGAGTGGGATATGGGACTTTCTAATCTTAGAGACACTTGAATGAAGACTCGTTACCTGACTTCAGAACTGGAGGCTTAAAACTAGACACCGAGCAGAATTCTGGGGTCTCTACTCTGCTTGTCACCCAGTTTTGTATGGTTCTTTCTCCTGCCGTACCCAGCACCGGACACCAACTATGTAATAAATACTCTGGCATCCAGGTTGGCATATATCCCTGATGGACTTTTCTGGAAAAAGTTGGAAAGCTAGTAGGAATATTCATACATGAATAGTCAGTCATGCATGACTCATGACTTACCCTTGGAGTAAATAATTCCTGTGTCAAAATATTGAATGATGAAGACCAAAAGTTTCAGAAAATCTAGAAAACAGATCTGAGATATTATCCAGTTAAGCAATACAGACTTCGGATGTTGTACAGATTGAAAGCTCTCGTTTGAACCAGGAAAAAGTCCAGGTATTGATATAATGACTTGACTACTTTTGGCCTACTTGCCTGGCTATTGATACAAATGCCAATGTTCTGAATAAAGTGATATTTTTTTTCTAACAAAAGTTCACAGTTATCATTGAAATACATTTTTTTTTTATTTTATAGGAGTACATAAATATGAAACATGACCTTTCTAAAACCACAAACCAATTCTATTGGAAGTCATGGTTCCTTATTGGTTTCTATATTCCCTTAAAAGTTGTAGTTAATGCCTCATCTCTATAATGGAAAGGAACATAACTAAATCATATAAAGGCCCCTTTTTATGATATTAGGAATAAGAAACTAACTGGAAATGTTATTATTTTTGTATATTAAAATATTTTACCTAATCACCCAAAATAAGGAAATTTATTTATAATCCCCATAAAAATCATATTTGAGAGTAGCTACAGAAGGGAAAAACTTGTTCATCCTTTTTAAATCTCTTTCAAGCAAAATTAGATTTTTTTTTAAATCAACAAAAATCATATTTTTTGTGCTAGAGCAGGACTCTTGATAAAGCAATACTCACAGTGGGAGATTTGGTGTGCACTAAGAATTTTAGATTAGTATTTGAGTAAGTAAAATCACTATAGGTGTTGAAAATAACCGGTTGCCAGAGACGACTTAGAAACTCAGTCCATTGGCTGAGATGTTTAGAAGGCTTTTGACTACGAGTGTTCAAGTTTTAGCCTCACATTAGAGACATCTGGGGAGGTTTGAAGTGTTCTGCGTCCTGGGCCATACCCTTGGAGCAACTGAGTCAGAGTCCCTGGGGACAGATTCAGGAACCATTTTTTTTCTGAGGTTCCCAACTAATTCCAAGAAGCACCCAAGGCTGAACCCCTGCTGTGTGACCAGTGAATGGCATTTGATCTTTAGGCATATCAGAAATACCAGTGTGCATTCCAGGCTTACATGCTTCTGAGAAGAGCGGAAATTTAGAACCATGTGAAGTTCTAAAAGCGTCCTTGTATAAAGGCACAGAGTTGGCACCTCACACTGTTCAGTGGCCGTGAGCAGGTGGGTGCTTTGTGATCACTGAAGACGTAAATAAGAACTACCCAAGGCCGCTTGAATGAAGCTGTGCTCCCAGTGAGTTCTGACACCTTAGTTATTATCCTGTGCTTCTTAATAACAACTGAAAATAAAAGCAAGTCGTTGTCCTGAGGATAATAAGGAGAAAGGTCAGCCATTACTTACTTTTTACCACAGGTTCCAGGTCACCTGTGAATCACAGTAAGCTGGCAAGTAAAAGGAACTGGGCTTCCATACAAAACGGCGCAGACTTTAAACCAGTAATCATGGGACAATAGAAAGAGGGTGAACTTGTTTCTAAATGAAGAAAATATCCACTCTACTCAAAGATAAGTTCTACCTCACACAAACATAACACATTCTTACCCTCCTCCTCACCTTGATCCTCTCGTCCCTTCTCCCTTCCCTTCCTCCTGTGTGTATTTAAACTGAATGGTGCGGATAAGATATGAAAGTCTTGTTTACAAAAAAATAAAAAATACTTCTCAAATATTTGAGAATAAAGGTCACAGCTGAGTTCTACTTTCTATTTTCCTACAGTAATTCGTATAATATTATGCTACTGAGAAAATACAGATTGGTCTTAAGGAATGGACAAGAAAATCCCATTCCCCTGCCAGCAGGAGTGATTATACCTTTGAACTTTTGCTCTGCCGCTTCCCAACACCTATCAAAGTCATTATTCAGGGAGCATAGGTGAGCGGAGGGATTTGTGTGGAAGAAACTGGTAAACAGCTGGGGATCCAGGTGCTCAGCATTTACCTTCTGGGGTGTAGACGTGTTTCCCTCATTCCATGTCATGTTATCATTTTGCCTAATGATACTGTCATTATCATATTCACTTGAGTGACAAAATGCCAGATTCAAGCCCATCAATTTTCTGTGGAGTCTTTTGAAATCAGAGAGCCCTTCCTTTATAAATGCATCAAATTATTATGGTGAGCTCAAGCAGCTGAAAGCGGATGTGGTAGCGATAGTCAGAAATTTTTAAGCTATCTTAGTCCTTTCCTCTAGTTCATGCATTAAATTTAGTTTTGCCAAGATTTAGCCACTTAAATTTGAATTATTCTGAGTTTAATTATGCATATCAAGATGAATATTTAAGTGTGAAAATTTCAATCACAAGAAATGATAAGAAAAAAGTAAACACAATTTAGAGAGGAAGGACCAAAATAAATATTCTTATTTTACCAAGTTGCTAAGCTATAATGAAATTTCTTTGAGTGAATTAAAAGAACACATTTTATTTCTGTGTATTTAAAAATAATAGCTTGTCTGCAAACATATTATACTAAGTATAGTGGGTGGGGATTATAGGAAAATGGTTAAATGTGTTGACAAGTCTCCAGTAATTTATTTTAGGAAACAGAAAGCAAGCCAAAAGGGAAGATACTAGGTTAGGGAGACAGCGCAGTCATTATAGTACTTGCCTCAACGGATAAAGATCTAAGTTCAGCCCCCAGAGTCCATGTAATAAACCACATATGGTAACATGTACCTGAAATCCCAGCGCTGGGAGGTAGAGACAGGAAGATCCCTAGGGACTGCTGACGAACCAGCTTAGTTTTCTTAGCAGACTTCAGGCTATTGACAGATCCTGTCCAACAAAGTGACTAGATGCACCTCTCAGGCCTATCTTCTTGTCTCCGTTTCCGTGCATGTGTATACATGCTCCCTCACAGACATCAAATGAACTCCCACATATACACAGTAAAAAAAAAATTAGAAAGGCAAGATGTGTTTATTGTTAAAGAAGTAGGACCTGCATTAAAATACTCAGAATGTCTGATCCACTTATATATGCATTTGGTAAGCTACCTTTTTCCTCAAAGCCTTACTTCAGTGTACTCTAATTCACGTGTGTGTGTGTGTGTGTGTGTGTGTGTGTGTATGAAGACTGAAGTAACAACATGTCTGGCACATAGTAGGTACTTAAAACATAGCTATTGTTTTTAATAAAAAGACTATAATATATTATACTGTATTATGTTATTATTATAAGGTAACTTCATTTCTACTTATATGACTTTTAGGTTAAGGGAAAGAGAAGGCAAAGATTGTTGAAATTTTATCTGATACTAGAAGAAATTTTTAAGTCCTAAAAATCAAGCCACAACATGTGGGGTGCCAGTTCAGCATGCTGTGTTTATATGTGGAAGATTGATCATTAGGTAACTAGTTGCATCAGTGAAATTGTACTCATTAAGTAGGGGTTGCTTCATATGAACTAACGGTACCACCTCTCCACTCATACAAGAGTAATATCTTGATCATTTGAGATGTCTCAGTCCTCCAGTGGTCCCCTTGTACAGCCACGAACTTAGAAGACTATTGGTTACATAGTTTCAAAACCCATACTTCTTAGGCTGCTCTCAGGGTACCTATTGGCCTTTCCTTCCTAAAGTCTCTATGGTTCTCCCACCGCCTGCCTTAGTTATCTTTCAAACTACCTAGCTAAAGGATCTTTCTAAAGGGAAAGATCCTTTCAGCTTGTCACCTCCTTGGACTTGTCTTCACTCCATAGAAATCTATTTTCCCTCACATCATAGGATGGCTGACAAAACTCTAAAAGAGTAAATTAAACCATCTTTTGAGCAATGCTTTAGTGTATATAAAACTTCTTACCTTTTGCCTAGCTAAATATAATATATGCAGATATTCTTTAGGTTATAAAAAATTATAAACAAATAGCTCAGCTAGTTAAAAAACAAACAAACAGTAGAGTTTGACGCCTATATGGGAAGCAGCAAGGTGCTAATGGCTCTTTAACGTCAGACGAGTCAACTAAGTGGCAAATGCGTATGTATGCATAAAGGCATACATAAAGTGGTAACTATGAACCTAAGAAGAAATTACAAAAAAAGGGGGGGGGAGGATTTCTAAGGAAGACAGTATACCAGCAAAGAACATGGAGAAGGTCCGGTAGCATATTCAATCCGTTCCTCATGGAGCCCTTGGAACCTGTCATTATGGTTTCAGTATGTTCTTCCCCTACTCACACCCTCACAGACACACCTCATGTAGGAATTTAGTACTCAAAATTGGATAGCTGTCAGTGGAATTAAGAGGATACTGATTTAATCTAATTCTAGATTCAGAAGTGGGGTCATTGAGAAATGATTATAATTAGATAATGTTATTATATCACCTGTGGGTTGGCCTGATAGTGAGGCATACAGGTATACATGCATGTCCACAGTAAGAGATTACTATGTGATATTCAACTCTGTCAACAAGAAGGTTGTCACCAAACAATGCTCTTTAACCTTATATCTTCATAACCACAGACCTAAATAGACCAATTGCCTTTATAAAGTAGGTATTTCATTATACTAAAGCAACTGACATAAAACTGGGGAAGGCAATAAGGAATCTGTGGAAAGAGAACTCTAGGTAGAGGGGGGAATCAACGTAAAGACCCAGCAGCAGCAATCAATGTGATCTATTTGAAAAACAAAACAAAACAAACAAACAAAAAAACCAACAGAAGCATCATTAAAATCTTCCAATCAAAAAAAGCACAGGGCCAGATAGTTTTAATGCAAAATTCTACTAGACTTTCAAAGAAGAGTAACAACAATACTCTTCAAATTATCCCACAAAATAAAACAGATAGAACATTGCCCAATTCATTTTATGAGATCATAGTAATCCTGATACACAAACCATATAAAGACCCTACAAAGAAAGAAAATTACAGTATTATAGACCTTGTGAACATCGATGCAAAAATTCTTAATAAAATATGTATAAACTGAAACCAAGAACATATCAAAGAGGTCAATCACCATAATCAAGTAAGCTTCATCCCAGATATGCAAGGATGGTTTAATACTCAAAAATTGATAAATGTAATCTACCATATTAACATACTAAGATATTAACAAAAACAAAAGCATATGATTGTTTTATTAGATTCAAAAATAGTCTTTGATGAAATCCAGGACCCCTTCCTGATAAAAGTCTTGAAGAGATTTGGCATGTAAGGAACATACTGCAACATAATAAAAGTAAATTACAAGAAGCCGATGTCAACTTAAATGGAGAGAAACTCAAAGCAATTGCACTAAAATCAGGAATAAGACAAGATTGATTACCCTCACATACCTATTTAATATATTGATTACCCTCACATACCTATTTAATATATTGATTACTCTCACATACCTATTTAATATAGTACATTCTGTCTTAGCTAGAATAACAAGTGAAGGAAACAAAAAGGTACAAACTTGAAAGGAAAAAGTAAAAATATTGTTATTTATATGATAATATACATAAGTGACACTAAAATTTTTACCAGATAAAAACTCTTACAGATGATAAACACTTTCAGCAAAGTAGCCCAAACAAAATCAATTCACAAAAATCTGTAGCCCTCTTACAAATGACAAATATACTGAGAAAAAAAGAAATCAGAGAAGTAACACCTTTCACAATAGCCTTAAATAATATAAAATATAGACTAACTATAGCCAAGAATTTGTATGCTAAAAAGTTTATGACACTGAGGAAAGAAACTGAAGAAAATGGAATGATCTCCCATGCTAATGGATCTGTAGGATGAACATCGTAAAATTATTCATTCTACCACAACCAATCTACAGAATTAGTGTAATCTACATCTGCATTCCAGCACAATTCTCCACAGACCTTGAAAGGGCAATTCCCTGCTTTGTATAAAACAAAGCAAACAAAACAAAACAAAACAAAACAAAAAACAAACCCAGGAGATCCAAAACAACCTTGAATAATAAAAGAACTGCTGGAGGTACCATCATCCCTGGTTTCAAGGTGTACTATTGTGCTATGGTAATAAAAACAGCATTGCAATGGCACAAAAACAAACATGTTGAACAATGACATAAAATTGAAGATTCAGAAATAAATACACATACGTAGGCACACCTGGTTTTTGATAAAGCAGCCACAAATATACAGTGGAAAAGAGTGGCATATTCAACAAATGGTGCTGGTCAAATTGGAAGGCTGCATGCAGAAGAATTCAAATAGATTCATACTTTTCACCCAGAACTAAACTCAACTCAGAACCACATGCAGAACCAGATCCAGATTTCTCTCCTATCAGCCAGGATCCTGATAGGAGAGAAAGAGGTTAAAATCCTTGAACTCATTGGCATAGGAGAAGACTTTCTGAACAGAACACTGTTAGGATGGGTATTAACACCATTATATGGGCATTAATAAATGGACCTCATGAAACCAGAAAGCTTCTGCATTAAGGACATCATCTTTTAGACAGAGTGGCAGCCTATAGAATGAAAAAAAAAGTTTTTTGATAGAGAGCTAATATTGAGAATACATTAGGAATTTAAAAAATTATACATCAAGAAAGAAAAGGCTCAGCTTTTTAAAATATGGGGTACAAATCTAAACAGAGAATTCTCAAAAGAGGAACATCAAGTAGATTTAAATAAAACACTGAAAAAATTGTTCAACATCCTTAGTCACTAGGGAAATGCAAACTAAAGCTCCTTTGAGATTTCACCTTAAACTGATCAGAATGGCTAAGTTCAATAAAACAAATGGCCAAACTGTAGCACATGAGGGACACTCATTGCTGGTTCCTCAGGAAGATGGCAATCACTCTCCATGAAGATCCAGTTATACCACTCTGGGCATACACCCACTTGTCACTTCATCCCACCACAGAGACACTTGCTCAACTATATTCATTGTTGCTCTGTTCATAATAACTAGAAGTTGGAAACAACCTCAATATCTCAGAACGAAGAATGAGTAATGAAAATGTGGCACATTTACACAATGGAGTATTATATATCCATTAAAAATGAAACCATGAAAGTGTCAGGTAAATGGATGGAATTACAAAAAAATCCTCCTGAGTGAGGTAAGCCAGACCTAGAAAGACAAATATGTTATGCACTCACTTATATGTGGAGATTAGCTGTTAAGTCAATGATAACCAAGCTATAACCTGTGGAACCACAGAGGGTGTGTATAGAGTAAGGGGCTAGGCAGAGGCAAATATATTTCCTTATGAAAGAGAAATAGAATAGATAGATATAGATGAGTGGGAGTGGGATAGAAAAAGAGGATCAAGTGTAAATGGGGAGATAAGAGGGGGGTTAGGAAGGGAATATGAGGAAAGACAGCCTAAAGGTCATTTGAGGAATAATATGAAAATTATAAAAATCTATAGGAACTTCTTAAAATATATGCATATATGAAGCCTATCTCAATAGCCATATCATGAAAAACAGAGCCCCAGATGGTCATCTCTTGTCACCAAAAGAAATTTGCAGTCCTGGCACTGAATTACATTTAATGGAGTTGTTCACCAAAGGGGTTCCATATGAACCCCCAAACAACCCGGACTATTGTCAAGACTACAGGTTGCTCTCCACAATCTGACAGCAAGACTGCATTGCTGAAGACAACACCCACACAGCTTATTGAGCATCAAGTGCTGATCAGTTGAGTTGGTCCATCCATAGAACCTTCAGACCTACATTGTAGCATTTTTGGTGGAGGGAGGTGCTCTGCATGCTACAAAAAGAAATATTAACACCATGCCAGCCACAAAACCCTTTATCTACAGGGGTGTCCTGTCTGTAAGATATGCTAGTGCAACGGAGGCACAAAGTTTGTGGAAGTGACCAACCGATATTTGGTTTGACTTAAAGCCCACTTCAATAGGTGAAACTTGCCTTAGATAGGCAAGTTTTCAATGCTGTGAAAGACACCATGACCAACACAACTCTTATAAGTGCAATATTTAACTGGGGCTGGTTTACAGGTTCAGAGGTTCAGTCCATATCATCATGGCAGGAAACATGGCAGCGTCCAGGCTGGCATGGTGCTGAAGAAGCTGAGAGTTCTACATCTTCATCCAAAGGAAGCCAGGAGCAGACTGGCTTTAGACAGATACTTTCTCCAACAAGACCATACCTCCTAATAGTGCCACTCCTTGAGCCAAGGATATCCAAACCACCACAGAACTCATAGTATGACACTACTTGAGTAACCAAGATACTGATAATACATACCCCAGGGACCTAGGATAAAATTAAATACTACCAATGGAATTCTGCTATACTTATCAATTAGCACCTTGTTCAGCCATCATTGGAGAAGTTTACTCCAACAGATAGCAACAAATGAAGAGACCTGCAGCCGGACATTATACTAAGAGTGAGAGACCTTGGAACACTCAGCAATAAATAGGATGCCTTCATGAAGTCCTTCCCTTCTGGGCTCTGGACCCTCAAGAAGAGGAGGTAGCAAAAAGTGTAAGAGCCAGAGGGGTAGACAACATTAAGAAAATAAGACTTTCTCAGTCAGCACGACAGAAAGATACATGACTGCACAGAGACCAAGGCAGCATGCACAGGGCCTGCATGGGTCTACATCATATAGGGTCCTAGAGCTGAAGGAGAAGTGGACATAGCCTCTATTCCTAACCAAGAAGCAATCTCCAGTTGACATCCATTTGCAAATGAGAATTTGCTTTTCTTTAAAGGAGTCTCACAGTGTGTGTGTGTGTGTGTATGTGTGTGTGTGTATGTGTGTGTGTGTGTCTGCACGCATGCATGCATGTGCGCATGTGCGTACCTCTATAAACAAAATACTCAAGTGCAGGCACCATGCTCAGCAGTAGATGGCCAACAGAAAACAAAATTCAACAGCATCTTTGATGTCTCATAATGTTGTGTCAGAGCTTTTCTTTTTTTTAAATCATTATTTGTATTTTAATTTATTTACATATTTTTATTATCTCTCTCTCTCTCTCTCTTTTTCCATACAAGTCTTTTATTTGTATATTGTGGCTTCCTGTTTAGTGTTTGGGTTTTTTTTCTTCAGATTTATGAGTGTGTAAACAAGTGAATCTCTGTTTCTTGTGCCTTCTTTCGGCCTTTTTATTTCTCTTTGTTTTGCCTGATTTTGATGTGCTATTTTTTTGTGTGTGTGTGTTATTATGTTATCTCCTAGAGGCCTATTTTCTTTTTCATTTTTGCTTTTTATTGGGTCTTTGTGATTTTCACACCATGCACCCCAAATCCTACTCATCTCCCCTTCCCCTTGTACCCACTCTTCACTCTTGCAATATCCTCTTGCAACAGAGAAAAAATTCTCATCATGGAAGCTATAGTGTGTCACAGTGTATCCTACAGTATTCCCTTTTGTCCACAAGCCTTTGCTTGCAAATGTTCATTGTAATAAGTCATTGGTCTTGTATGAGGCCTCTGGCTTCTGATACACCATCAATACTGGAACCTCACTGGGACTCCTCAAATACCTTTCTATTGCCCTGTGTTGTGGAGATCCTGCAGGACCACCCCTTTCATGCATTCCAGAAATTCATAGGCAACATAGATGTTGGGGTGGGCCAATTCAAGGTCCTGGACCTGAACCTGAGAGGTATCTGGGCTGGTCAAGCTTACCAGCTCTCCTGTTGTCACACACTTTCAGCTGGCTCACCAGCAACCCCTAAGTCCAGGGTCAGCTCTACTGTGCTGCTCTTCTGAGTAAGCATCTTTTCTTTCTTTCCTTCCTTCCTTTCTTTCTTTCTTTCTTTCTTTCTTTCTTTCTTTCTTTCTTTCTTTCTTTCTTTCTGAATTGTCCTTTTTTATTAGATATTTTCTTTATTTACATTTCAAATGCTATTCCCTTTCCTCATCTCCCCTCGGAACACGCCCCTATCCCATCCCCTTTCCACCTGCTCACTAACTCACCCACTCCTGCTTCCCTGTCCAGCATCAAGCCTTAACAGGATCAAGGGCCTCTTCTCTCATTGATGTCCCACAAGGGCATCCTCTGCTACATATGAGGCTGGAGCCATTAGTCCATCTATGTGTACTCTTTGGTTAGTGGTTAGGCCCTGAGAACTCTGGGGATACTGGTTGGTTCATATTGTTGTTCCTCCTATGGAGCTACAAACCCCTTCAGCTCCTTGGGTCCTTTCTCTAGCTCCTCCATTGGGGACCCTGTGCTTAGTCCAATGGATGGCTGTGAACATCCACTTCTGTATTTATCAGGTTCTGGCAGAGCCTCTCAGGAGACAGCTATATCAGGCTCCTGTCAGCAAGCACTTGTTGGCATCCATAATAGTCTGGGTTTGGTGACTGTATATGGGATGGATGCCCAGGTGGGACAGTCACTGGATGGCCTTTCCTTCAGTCTCTGTTCCACACTTTGTCTCTGTATCTCCTCCCATGGCCATTTTGATCCCCTTTCTAAGAAGGACAGAAGTATCCACACTTTGGTCTTCCTTCTTCTTGAGCTTCATGTGGTCTGTGAATTGGACATAGTACTACCTGAGGACCCAGCTAAACCACTCCTGGGCATATACCCAGAAGATGCTCCAACATGTAATAAGGACACATGCTCTACTATGTTCATAGCAGCCTTATTTATAATAGCCAGAAGCTGGAAAGAACCCAAATGTCCCTCAACAGAGGAATGGATACAGAAAATATGGTACAAAATGGAGTACTACTCAACTATTAAAAACAACGAATTCATGAAATTCCTAGGCAAATGGATGGAACTAGAAAATATCATCCTGAGTGAGTTAATCCAATCACAAAAGAACACACATGGTATGCACTCTCTGATAAGTGGATATTAGCCCAGAATTTTGGAATACCCAAGATACAATTCACAGGCCACAGGAAGCCTCTTTTCTAAAGAGGGTGGGATCTGGCTAGGAAGAGGAGAATGAGAGGAAATCACAATCAGAATTCAGTATGTGAGAATAAAATACCTATTTTCAATAAAAGTGTGTGGGGGGGAGACATTCTGAATAGAAGAGACTGAGCAGATGTGACTTGGTAGCCAGGAAAGGAGCAGAAAAATTTTACGAAGTGACATCTGCCTCACTGGAAGCTGGTTTGGCACAGCACGAATTCTGTGAAAGTAGTGAGGTGTGGGGAGATATACTCGGTATAGTTTAAATACAGAACTGGCAGGGTGAACTGACGGAGCTGTTCATGATGGATTTCAAGATAAGGAGTGGTTGCTGAAATATTTGTTCTGGGTACAAGATCTACATCTGAAACCTCCCAGGAGGAGGGTCTTGGACCTTGCTGTTATAATCAACTTACAGGAGACTTTCTCTCTAGGAGTTCCCTTCATCTCATAACAGGAATTCAAGATCAAAGCAGACATCATGGTTCACCTCAGGGATCTTTCCCAGTACCTATGTATTATTTCATTAGGCTTTGAGAAATCTTCCAGAGTTCTCATGTAGGGCCTCCATAGTGCCCTGCGAAGAAAAGTCAAATTGTTGTAGCAGTCACCTCCTATTGACCTCCTATTGACAATTCCTATAACTTCCTTTCCTGGTCCATCCCTCCCCACACCCATACCATAGCTGCACTTGTGAAATACACTAATAACCAGAGCTCCCAATTTAATGTGTCTCAAATATATATTTTATAATGTGGAAGGATAAAGAAATTTGGTGATGGAAAAAACCAGAAGCTAAAAATTAGACTTCATAAAACTCACCTACTAAAGCCCCATATCATCCAAATGTCATTTTTTTTTTTGTTTGTTTATGCTGCCTTTGTCCCTCCATGTAAACTATTGCTTTGTGTTTTTCAAACACCTTGGGAACAGGGTTAGGGAAAAGGAGAGTTTGGAGGAGCTGAGGCAAAAGGCAGTTTTTAAGTAGGCAAGTTATTTCCTCGAGCATAATTAGGATTTAAGCAGCATGGTGCTGATTTTTCTTCCTTCACTCTACGGTTGCAGAATAATGAGAATTAACAGCATTTTGACTGAGACCAAATATAAAGTGATTCCAGCTTAGTACCTTATAAAATCAAGCTAATTTCCATTCCTGTGATAAACAGATCCTCTAAGGCCTGTAAATGAAAACTCAGATACGATACTGGGCAATTCCGTTTGCTTTAAGTCTTATTTGCTCTTTTATAAAGGCAAGTGTGGCACAGGAGGGTGATTATTTGGTCTCCAAACAACCCTTTAGTTCACTCTCAAATTCTGAAACTGGTGAGCCTATGCGAAGAGCCATCGAATTCTGCTCTCATGCTGGATTTGGCATGCAGGATGCCTTTCTCCCTGAGCCAACATGGCACCAATATAAAGTAATTTGGCTGGATTGATTTCCTCAGGAATTGGGCTGTAATGTATTTTAGTACCTTCGCACACTGTGCAGGGCTGCAGACTGTCCCAGTGTGCCTAACGGTTATTGCCTTTGCAGATGACCTCTTCCCCCCACCATTTTTTTTTTTTTTTTACTTTGTCACTTTATCTTCTGTAAAATGAAGCCAGTAGTTAGCGTGAAGTTGCAGTGAGTTAGGATGAAGCACAAAGGTTCTGATCATTACACACTCTGCTTCCTAAGACAGTTAAATCAGCTCTTAGCCTAGTGCTGGGCTTCTGTGGGTCTGTGCCTGTCATTCTGAAGAATGGCAGGTCTTACATCAAGATCAATCAGCATAGTGTTTTTCCATGTCAGTGAGTCTATAATAATGATTTTTAAAAGAAAAATTTTTAAAAAGTGACCTTCTCATAGAAACCCAATAAAGTACTAATTGGCGAATGCACAAAACAAATAGATCTGGAGTGTGGTCAGTCACTTGCCAGTAAAAATCTACTTGTTATTATGTAGCCATTGTTTGCTGTAGATCTCATCCATTCATTCATTCACTCATTCATTATTGTCTATGGGTTAATTACAGTCATGTGAAAAGTAAGTATTTCGGGCTGGAGAGATGGCTCAGCAGTTAAGAGAACTGACTGTTCTTCCGAAGGTCCGGAGTTCAAATCCCAGCAACCACATGGCAGCTCACAACCATCCATAATGAGATCTGATGCCCTCTTCTGGTGTGTCTGAAGACAGCTACAGTATACTTACATATAATAAATAAATAAATCTTTTTTTAAAAAAAAGAAAAGTATTTCTGAGTACTTCTGTATTACATATAATAAATAAATAAATCTTTTTTTAAAAAAAAGAAAAGTATTTCTGAGTACTAGCAATAACTTGCTAGGTTATTGGTCACTATCTAGTATTTTGATCATAGTAGGTTATATTATTAAAAAATATTGAATAATGGATTTAGTGTATGTCTTGCTTGGAATACATGCAGTGGCCTGAGTATAAATTCTGCCCTTTCATTTTGAGCTCAATTATTTGTCATGCTCTGTTAAGAAATATTAAGAAAATAAAAGTGTAACTGTATAATTTCCCTGATCTCCTACTTTTTTACCATTGCTACATTGTATGTTGTAGGTGTAAAGGTTTCTAAATTGTCCACGTTAAAGAGTTGAAGCCACATTTGACATTATTAAGAAGTGGTTGAAAATTAAAAAGATGGGGTTCTGTGATAAAGTGTTTGCCTAGCATGTGGAAAATCCTAGGTTCAATCCCGTGGGCTATAAAATAGCACAAAATAGATAGAATGTTGGGACAGATAAACTTTAAAGACAATAGGAAAAGGTCTCTTTAGCTGACCTGTGCATACATAAGAATATATTATTTAAGTCAGAATGTATCTGGAAGGATCATTACTATGGGGTTGCAGCTAAGAAGAGAAATGAATGCTCAGTGGATAAATGTACCATGTGTTCACTGTCTCATTTATTATTTCAAGCCCCCGGACTAGATGTTATTATTATTATTATTATTATTATTATTATTATTATTATTATTATTATGAAAAAGAGCAACAGATTCATGATCTGAACTTTCAAACCTTTTATGACTCCAGAGTCAGAGGATAGCAAATGTTTTCAAAATAAAAGTAGCTGGGCATAGTGGAGCACCTCTTTAATTGTACCCCTCCTGAGGCAGAGTCTGATGGATCTCTGTGAGTTTGAGGCCAGCCTGATCTATATATTGAGTTACATAATAAAACTCTGTCTCAAATCAAAACATTACTCATTAAAATTAACAACTAGTTCAGAAGTTAGTGTCTTTAGGTTTCATGACTGGTCTCTTTCCATCATTTGAATTGAAAAAGTCTACCTAACTACATTAAAACGTCCTCCTGTCTGTTACTTCTTCTCACTTCCTCCTTTGTTTCTTCAGAGTGTTCTTCACAGTTTGGAAATGTTTTATTGCTTTCTCTCTATGCTTCCCATGTCAGGAAGAGAAAGCATGTCTATGACGTTGACTTATTTAAGTGCAAGGTGACTAGCATGTAGCATGTCTTCAGTACATATCTACAGAATGGGTGCATCAGTAGAGGAGTGATAGGGTGGGGATCCAGGAGGCTGACAAGTGGGGCACTTCAAACTCTGTTAGATACATTGGAAAGGAACCCTGAGTAATAATGTCCAGATTTAGGGTTTGATATGTGGGACTTGATGGAGGAAATTATACATAAATGGAAAAGAGGAAGAAGAGAAATTTGTCCACTTCAGGATTATACACAAAGCATGCCCTGGGTAACCAAGATTCTTCTTCTTCTTCTTCTTCTTCTTCTTCTTCTTCTTCTTCTTCTTCTTCTTCTTCTTCTTC